>NC_141622.1:19409138-19730380 GCF_047967505.1 Dipteris shenzhenensis
CATTTGGCGGGATTAGGGTATCTTTGTTTTAATTCATCGATCACCGCCTGCTTCTTTTGTGCATCTTGATACCGCCAATTGGTATTTATGCCACTCTTGAAGTGATCTAAGAAGACATTTGGGAGTCGAAATTACCACACCATACTCAATCATGCTTATTGAGACTGGTACAAGGCCCATTGAGCTCAGAGCATTGGAAAGGGTTTTCAAATACATAAAGAAGGTCAAGACCATGAAGCCACAGAGACTACCTATGAAAGCATGGGAGCAAATAAAAGACCTCAAAAAACAAACAAAAGTAAGATGTTATCATCTGGTTGGTGGCAAGACATTAAGGGATGGTTCCAAAGATGGAAAGTAGCATCCTACCTAGAGATGTCATCCGGGGAAATGGATGAGAAGGCATTCCATAAAGCTTTGTTGGGAGTATTGCAGAAAAAATGGCAATTAGCTGAAAAAAGGGCTAAGTATGAGTACTATTGTACACATATCAATCCCATTTATTGGGACACTTACTCTCAAGAAGAAGAAAATGCACAAAAATACATAACTATGCCCATACCTGCAAATGCAAGGAGAAGCATTCTCTTTCTTATCTCACTCTCTCTTTCCTCCTCGCTCTCTCTATGGTGCGACAATTGTAATATAAATTAAAAAATTATATATATATATATATAAGTATATATACTTATTTATATTTGTATTTATGCACTTATAAAGTGTGTGTGTGTGTGTGTGTGTGTATTTATATATATATGTGTGTGTGTGTGTGTGTGTGTGTGTGTTTTTATATCGAGTGTGACACGTGGTGGGACAATTACCATATAATAAAATAATTTATATTATATTATATTTTATAAAATATATTAATAATGAATATATATTATATTTGATATTTACTTTAGTTTTATATCTTGATTATATAATATAATATAATATATATCAATATTTAAGGCGACGTTGTGCCACCTGTCACCTCTCCATGCTAGCTTGTAGCGCATCACCATGTGGCGCCTCTTTTCGTGTGCTTGTTGTTTCATTTTGCAACAGCTCGTTCGTGCACCATGTGTCATTGGGCTTGTGTTTATTTTGCACAGTTCGCAACAGCCCGTCGCAATTAGTGGGAGTAGTCCTTGTGGTAGCGCACGGCTCGTGTCTATTCATCATCGTAGTTTGCATCAACCAGTGATAGTCAATGTGAGCAATCATTGTGGGGCTTGGGCTATCCCCGTGGCTGCAATCTCGCAGACTGTCTGTCTGTCTCTCTCGTGTGTTGAGTGTCTCAGGGGACCTCTATCTCTTTTTGTAGTCTGCCTCCTCTACCATCTCGTAGTGCCACGTGGCTTCATCATCCCTCCTCTCTTCTTGAACCTCTCCAAATGTAGGACACATGGCATCTTGGATCTTCCTCCCTTCACGAGACATGGCACTTGGCTCTCCCTCCCTTCATGACATGTGGCAAGGTTGGCTCTCCTCCCTTCTTAAGATATAGTATAGAAGGAGAGGTTTGGGGGAGGATGGTTGGAGAGTGGTGGACCATTCGCTTTTAATGAATTGGGGGATCAAATCTGGATCGTTGGATGGCTTTTAGTTGAGATTTAGTTATTAGCGCCTTTTCAAATGTTGATCTAACTCCATCAAGAAGAGATCGCCATTCTCTACATCAAATTCTTTTGCATCACATTGAAGGCTACATGAGCACATATCTGATATACAATGAAGATAAGGCCACAACGCAATGCATCAAGGATACTAGTCATGATTTATTTGGATTTTGTCTTACACGCATTTGTTTTGTTATTTCATTTTTAGAAGAGTTTGTAGTGGCAAAGCTTCAATCAAATGGTTTCGTGAAACCCATGTCCAGAAAATGTCATTTGCTAGTTGACAATCCTGGAATGAAATGATTTTTGGAAGCCAATCAAGGGTAATCAAAGCCACCTTCATCGAGAGTTGATCGTGACCAAAACTATTGCCAGTGCTATGTACAAGGATTTCTGATGGAATTTTCTCATTCTATTGCGCATATCAGTTGTTACATCATTTCTTTTTGCAAAAATCAGTATTTGTCAATTACAACTCGAGAACAACCATGGGTCAACATTTGCTTGGGTGTAGCCAATCGCGAAACTATTTTTAGGGCCACTTTGGGGCTGTGATGCGATGCCTTCTGGGGGTGAGATTTTGAATTTTGCGCAGACCCATGCTCTCACTAGAAATTTTCCCAACATCATGATGTCGGAATTGCATAATAATGAGATGCAACCTATTTATTATGAACACCGTAGATCTTGACATGCGGCAGCTCTGCACTACATCGTGCATCGCTGCACTACTTCGCACAGCACAATCTCTAGCCTGAGCACCTATCATCACGCAACCTCTTGCCTCACCTTTGCCACCTGTTACTAGACATCACACCCATGCAGATCATTAAAATTCAAGGTTGGCTTGGAGAGACCACCGTGCTAGTTCTTGGCATAATAATGAGATGTAATCTATCATTCTGAAGACCGCCATAGCAAAGTCTCTAGCCTGACCACCTGTCATCGTGTAGATTTTTGTTGTAGCTTTGCCACCTCAGTGCACCTATGCAGATCATAGGTTGGCTTGGATAGACCACCATGCTAGTTTTTGGCGTAATACTAAGACACAATCTATCATTCTGAGCATTGACTCAACACAGTCTCTAGCCTCATGACCTGCCATGGCCCAAAATTCAAGGTTGTCTTGGAGAGAAACTGCACTAGTTCGTGGAGTTATAGCTCTGTTACATATTTTCATGTATTACAGGATGAAGTCTATGACGACCATGGTGCTAGCAAACAAAAGGAGATCTATGATAGCCACCACACTGATTCTTGTAGTTATATATTTATGTACCAAGGAAAATGTATTTCCTTGTGCCGCCCAAGGAAAATGCAATTGATGATATGGCCCTTGAGGGATCCCCTTTAGGGATAAGGGCCATATCGACATGCCATATCTGTCCAGTGGCACCCTGGATATTATATAATGCATCTTGATATGGCCCTTGCCACTAGAGGGGACCCCTAAAGGGCCATATCATCAATTGCATTTTCTAAAAGTTTAATTGTATTTTTCTAGATGTATCTCCATGCAACCACAACAATGGGTTGTTGGAGCTATTTTAGCAAAATTGTGATCCTAAACCAAGGAAATTGTAGTCATACTTTATTGGTATTTTAGTCCTTGTTGCAGTAAATCCTAAATCAGGGCAAAAGTATTATGAGCCACTGCAATGACTAGAGGCCCAGTGGTGCCATCTAGATAATCAACTACAATTCATCGAGTGAAAATTGAGCAAAAGAGATAACAATGTACATCTATGTGAGAAAGCCGCAAGTGAGACTCCTTCCCTCTCTCCCACTATCTTCACAATAGTGGGCTCCCAACAAATAAAAGAGAGAAAAAGTTATTTGGAAAAATATTAGGCAATCTTGACCCCCCCCCCAAAAAAAAGAAAAAAAAACAATTATTTGGGGGTACCACTATTAGGCATCCTTGATTTGTTGGGAACCAATATTTGGGGCATGGAGAGACATTCCCCCTCAAAAATGTTGAAAAAATTTGGCATTGCCATGTGGACTTCTCTGTAACAGAGGCTCCCCAAATCTAGGGGAAATTTTAGATTTTTTTCAAAATACCCCAAAAAACGTTATTGGTGGTTCACAATAAAAAATTATCTTTGACAGGCCTGCCTTGACGATGTCAGGCCTCCTTGTTTTCCTCCCAGGGCAAACTATCCCCTAGCTAAAACTATGCTCATGTTTTCCATTTGGTTCAACCATTTGGCCCAAACTTTGACTTCCTAACCAGCTCTCCCCCTATTCTCTCTCTTCCAAAACATTTCAAACATTCGTTTCTGCCACTTTCTAGCAGCTGGTTTCAAAATATCTTCTTTCCACTCTTGCTTAGTCATTCTCTCTCCTCTTTGCTCATGTTTTTCTTCCACATTCGAAAATCTCTCAGAGAAACTTTTGTCAAAGCTCTGTTCATCCCTCTTCTCTTCCATTCATTCTCTACTTATTTCACTCTCTCTTAGAAACCAAAGTTGCGACCTAAATCTGCTTGGAAGGAGTGAGAAAAACGGGTGTTCTCTCATTTTCAGCTCTTTCCTCACTTTTTTGGAGTATAGAGAGTCACCTCCTAAAGTTGTGACCTAAAGCTGCTTGGAAGGAGTGAGAAAAGTGGGTGTTCTATCATTTTCGGCTCTTTCTCTACCTTTTTGGAGTATATAGAGTCAACTCCAAGAGAAGAAACACATACTTTCTAGGTAATGAAGTGATTTTGTCTTGAAAGTTTTGTTTGTATTAAGTAGATACGTTTTTGTATCACACTTTGTCTATATGTTTGTTACAAGAGACAAGGAAGAGGGAGAGATTGAGGTAGATGATATATAAAACTACAAGACAATTTTTGCCATTTTTTTCTTCACTAGTATAGGAGGGATAGAGAGAGAGAGAGAGAGAGAGAGAGAGAGAGATTATTTCAAACTGCTATGTTGTTTTCTATTTTAGGGGATGACTGAGGGAGAGAGAGACATTAAATAGTTTTTTTTTTCTTCATTAGTATAGGAGGGATAGATATAGGAAGGGAAAGAGAGAGAGAGAGAGAGAGAGAGAGAGAGAGAGAGAGAGAGAGAGAGAGATTATATTTGAAACTGCTGTGTTTTTTTATCTGTTTGAGGGGATGAGTGAGGGAGAGACATAGAAAATAGTCATTTTCTTATTTGCTAGTATAGGAGGGGTAGATAGAGGAAGGGAAAAGAGAGACAGAGATTATATTTCAAACTGCTATGTTTTCTTTTGTTGAGGGGATGATTGAGGGAGAGAGACAAAGATTCTATTTCAAACTGCTAGGTTTTAGAAGTATTTGAGAAAGAAGGAAGAAAAAGAGATCCTAATCAAAGAGTTTTGGGAGGGAGAGAGAGAATGATATGATATTAATAATGTTTTCTTTGTTTGTGGAGAAATAGAGCAGAAAGAGAGCATATCATAACTAAGTATTTCAAAAAAATTTGATGTTTGTTTGTGTGAGGGGTACCTTGGAAGACAGATTGAGAGAGAGAAGTATTCTATGTTTTTTGTAATAATATTTTGCTTGTTTTTGTGAGAGGTTTAGTTAAAGGAGAGAGGGAAGGAGGGGGAGGGAGAGAGAGAGAGAGAGAGAGAGAGACTTGCAAAGAAAGAGAAAGAGAGGGATAGAGAAAGAGAGAAAAGAAGACATAAATTTGGAGGGTATTTGGAAGTAGAAAGAGCTAATTTTAATCATATGGTATAGGGGCAGAAACTATGGAAGTAGAAAATGATAGATATAGAAGTAGTTTACAGTTTGTTGTCTTGAAGAATGTTAAGGATGAGCATGCAGAATGGATTCCTCAGCTCTAAAGGAAATATTCTTGGATCACAATGCAACCCACTAATCGTGGGTGCTACAAAGTGGGTCGGAAGGATGCAATGGACATCTCTAAACATTGGAAGGGAAGGATCTTAGATTTGAAATTTCTCCTAGCAGTAACACAGTGACACAAGTATATATTCAGCATGTCTTTACCCATGCAAACATATATGTGCATCCGAATGAAGGACTTCCATATCGTAGGCCCAATTGTAAGTTTTTCAAAGTGTACTAGTACTTCATTTGCTTTTTAGAGTATTTGCATTTATTTGGGGACGTTGACACTACTGTCTTATGCCTTGTATTTGTTTACAGACTTATATCCATCTACTTACAAAGAGTGGGAGCCTGCAGCATGCGTAACTGGGGTGTTGCATGTCCTCCATGTTGAGATCGGGAGTCTTCAGTATGAAGGTCGCACATCATTAGAATTAAAAAAGGATGGGATCTTCTTCTATGACTCAATTTTCATTGTGCCAGATGAAGAAGGACAGTATGGTAGATTAGAATCTCTTCCCTTGCCCTCTTTTGATAGTCCAGAATGGCCGCTTCCAAGCATGGAGATAAGTGAATCATATAGAAATAGAATGTTTAATGATGTGACAAATGCTATGAAGCCAACTACTGGTGGAAGAAATGCTAGGTTGAGCTGGTTTTTTTCATTTCAATGCTTTGTTGATTTCTTTGCAAGTTGTAGGCAATTAAGGAAAACAAAGATTACTTACACTTGCAAGAGCTTAGAAATGGACTGGCTATCTAAGCTATTTGACCAATGTCATGCCAAAGATTTAGTACAATGTCGACTGAACACTTTAGATGTGACATTTCGGTAAGAAAATCTTACAATTCTTGTTTGTATAAAAAATGATCAGGATACTATGTATTAATAGATCCCAAATTTTGCAGGCATTTCATTGGAAGGCAAAATCTTTGCATGACTTTCACATATAGAAGGTTTAGATGGAAGAACCTTCAATGTGAAGCAATGGATGATGATCTGTGCAATGGGACTCATAATCCTATCGTCGAGGTATCAATTTATCGGCAAGGACATCCTGATCTAATGTTGGAATTGGAAGAGGAGTGGACCATGCGATTTATCAGGGAAGAATTGCAGTTGGCAATAGCAAGCCCTCCCCAAGACTATTATTTTAGACTTGATAATCTCAAGACAAGTATCCTTTGTAAGAATTGTTGAGAATTGTTGCCCCCCCATACTCTAGAGATAGTAGAGACATGATGGCATGTATTTCATATGATATCCAGTTTCTTGGATCCTTAGTGCTTCAACAATGCACTTGGAAATGAGGCATTGTTACATGTATGAACATAAATCATATATAATACAAAGTGTTGTTTCATTTATTGTTAAGATTTTTTAAATTAAGTATGCACCTCTAGATTGATGGCTCTCTATGGTCTATGAATGATAAAGCAATAAATATTTGTAATTTTAAATTTGTGTGGATATTTGCATATCTGTGTTGTGCAAGACAGAGAGTGTGTGATCTCGAGATAGATAGCAATTAGAGCATGCAAGAGAGACTGAGAGAGAGAGAGAGAGAGAGAGAGAGAGAGAGAGAGAGAGAAATAGAGAGAAGTTGAGAGTACAATAAGTGACACAAATAATGCACCTAGCCATGAGACAGAGTTAGATGTATGAATAGAGAGAGAGAGAGAGAGAGAGAGGGAGAGAGAGAGAGAGAGAGAGAGAGAGAGAGAGCAGTCAAGGACACAAAGGGCCTCTTAAAGACAGAGGGAGGGGGAGAGATACAAAGGGAGACAGAGAGAGTTAAGATTGCATTTATTCATTTACACCTCTAAGTTGAGAAAGAGAAAAATACGAAAGTTAATTAAGGTCTTTGAGAGACTAAGAGATTGAAAAAAAAAACCCAGATACAATTGATCCAAAGGGTGGATCCGCTAACAAAATACAAAAAGTGTATACATGAAATCAATGTCCATGACAATGGAGACGGGGACAGAAAGAGAGAGATGGAGAGTGGGATAGAGAGAGAGAGAGAGAGGTAGAGAATGGAAAGAGAGAGAGAGAGAGAGTTAATATTGCATTTATTCATTTGCACCTCTAAGTTGAGAAAGAGAAAAATAAGAAAGTTAATTAAGGTGTTTGAGAGACTATGAGATTGAAAAAAAACCCATATACAACGGATTCAAAGGGTGGAGCTGCTAACAAAATACAAAAGGTGTATATGTAAAATCAATGTCCATGACATAGATAGCTAAGGACAATATGGCAACAAGATGATCATCGGGTGTCTCAGAGAGAGAGAGAGAGAGAGAGAGAGAGAGCAATGAGGGACACAAAGGAAGGGAAAGAAAGAAAGATATATTAACATCCTTGGAAGACCTTGTGGGTCTATGAGAGAGAGAGAGAGAGAGAGGGAGAGAGTGAGAGAGGAGAGGGAGATAGCTAAGGAGAGAGAGAGAGAGAGAGAGAGAGAGAGAGAGAGACTTTCCAAAGAAAAAATAATAAATATAAACATATTATAATTAAGAGCATTTTTAAGTGCAAGCGCCATTTATAAAGTACACTTCTAAGGTCATTTTCACATTTTTAGTTTCCCACTCTTGAGTAACCTTGCATTCCACAGCCTCCTCTTTCATCTTCTCGAGCATCCTCCTACACTCATGGCTTCCCCTAGAGAGGCTTTTAACTAGTGGATTTCATCCACTGATTCCCATGCCTCTGCAGATCAGGTTTATCCTATCTTCTGCAAAACATTCCATCTTGAGTCACACTTGAGAGCTCTCCTTCCTTCTGATAATCCCTCTCTTCAGACTTATCCATGGGCAATCTGTCACGATTGCTAACTCCCCTCACCAATGGGTTTCATTGGATATTTTGAGCTCTTTTGACCAGAGTGCTAACTTCAAGAAGACACTAGGTAGGGCCATGGATAATGTCCCTCTCTCTCTCCATGAGTATTCTACTCCCATCGGGGATGATTCATCTTCCCCAATTCATTTGATCGAGAGAGATGCAGCCCTTACCATTCTCCTTGCAACTAGCAAGTTTGATGAGGATGTTGGTGAGTAGCCCGAGGGTCTTGCATCCACAAGTGGTGGAGCAGGTCCATCAACAAGTGGTGGAGGAGATGACCTAAACCTAGACTTGGAACCTGAGGAGCATACTATTAGCCTAGCTAAGGAGCAAGTTGAAAGCGAGGTGATCTTATTTTCATATCCGAATCGTGCATATCCATCCTCTACCTATAATCCAGATGAGGTAGCAAGCAAGCCACACCTTGCTTCAGTTGATCCAATTAGGATTGAGGGTGAGGAATACCTTACACTATTGGAAGTGATGGAAGAAACCGGTCTCCGAGAGGACAAGGTGCTTTGTCGGCTCTCGAATGACACTTTTGATGATGTCATTGACTTTGATGCTCTAGTGAATCCAACAATTGATGAGATTGCACGCTTTGATGACTCGAGCCTCACCGATCTGGAGGCAATTCAACTAACACAGAAGGCAATCAAGGATGCCACACCAGAGTACGACATGTCTGATGAGTAGTTCATGAATTTGAAGAGGGAATTGTTCAAGGATAGAGATGAAGAAGCTGGCACCTCAAGCCAACATGAAGTTCAAGGTTAACCACAAAAGGGAGTCCAGTTGGACATTGTAACTGACGCACTCTACGATGAGGCAGAAAAGGTATGTAGCTTTGCCAGCTTCATCATATGATTCAAAATCATCAGTATAATTCTAGGTTCCATTTTAGGAACAAAAATCATTGCTTTTTCTTCAACTAGTAGGGAATACAAAATAGGGTCTAGGGTTTAGAGTAGAAAACCCAAGCAAATTTTATGACTTTCAAACCCAAGACATCCACATCTTATTTTTCATTCCCTAAATCAAATTTGGGAGGCCTCTGACCAGAGGCCTCCCAAATTTGATTTAGGGAATGAAAAATAAGATTGAGGGTTTAGGGTACAAAACCCAACCAAATGTTATGATTTTGAACCTAGGACATCCTGCCACTGTCACACTTGCCCTACCACTTTTCCTGCCACTTGCCCCTTACACATGCCCCTACCACTGGCCCCTCCCATTCCATTTGTGTAAATAGGGTTATGGTTTTTTCACAGATTAAAATCATATCTTTAATAAATATTTTTTGGGAGGCCACTAGGACCCTAGTAACCATGCCCATAAATTTTATGCCCCAAAAACCCCATGCAAGCCCAAAATCCGACATCATGTGACTAGAGCCCAGTTTTTCCAGACCCTAGCAACCATGCCCATAAATTTTATGCCCAAAAAACCCCTGCAAGCCCAAAATCCTGTTGAGATATCAAGCTCTACCCCCGATATATCTCCTGGATGACTATCATTTATGTCACCGCCTATGTTAGTTGTACTCGTGGTGTAGTTAGACTACCACGTATGTTTTTGGTTTGGGTTCACATATGAACCACGTATTCTAGGTTTTGACATATAGGGTATTTCCCTCTTCTATTGTATTGTTGTTGTATGCAAAAGTCAAGAAAGGCTTCACCCTCCAACTTTGTGTCCTCTCTCTTTTGTGTGTTGTGAACAAAGCTACACTTGAGTCTCCTATCTCTCTCCCTCATTCTTTACATGGTATCAGAGCCTTGTTCGTGGTAAGGAGCTCAAGAAAGCAAGCCAAGTTTGTGGTGTCTCGGTAAGAGGACCAGTGTTGCTTTCCTATTTCGAGTTTGGGAGCAGATCTCTGCAGGTAGCACAGCCAGAAGTGCAGGAGTGCACTGTTTCAGATTGAGAGGCCCTTCGTTTTATTTTTTTGATTTGAGGCCGTTTCGGGGCCCGTTTTGAAGGCGGAAGTTCTTCGCAGGCACTCAAAAAAAGGCCCTGTTTTTCGCTGTGCGACCACTTGCGCGGCTAGTCGGTGGAAAGGTGCCACCGAAATTGCATCGTATGCCTGTGTGCAGAGATATTGGGAGTTGCAGATTCATGCCTGTTGCCTGTTGATGCAAAATCGTCACTAGGAAGTGACTATGTGGTGAAATACCACTTTCGTCAGTGTTGTGGATCTGCCCCTGTGAGGCTATTTGCAGAAGTTTTGCTATCTGCCCTTGTGAGGCATTTGCTGTGTTTACAGGTTGCTGTTGCAATTCGTGATTTGTAAAATGTCTGAGAATCTGTCTACCATTGTTAGTGAGAAGCTTGACAAGAACAACTTCCAAGCATGGAAGTTCAGGATGACAAACTTCCTTATGGGAAAGGGAGTTTGGGAGTACATCAGTGGTGAAACTACAGAACCAGTTTTGGGTGCTGCTCCCACTCCTGCTGAATTGAAGGCCTTTAAAGAATGGCATGAAAAAGCCAGAAAATGCTTGTATTGGCTGTCTGTTAGCATTTCAGATTCTATGATTGTGCATATACAGGATGTAGAGATGCCTAAGGAGGCATGGGATACATTGGTGAAGCTGTATAGCACAAATACCAAAGCACGAAAGATGCAGCTAAAGCAGGAGCTGCACAATGTGCAAAGGAAAAATATGAATATAAATGAGTATTCCTTGAAGGTGAAAGGCCTTGCAGATTCTCTTGCCTCCACATTGGAGCACCTGTTGATGATGAGGACTTAGTGTCCGTGACCTTGAATGGTCTTGGGAAAGATTATGCACAGTTTCGGACATCCATTGGAGTCCGTGAAACATTTCCTGATTTTCAGGAACTTATTGCTCTCTTGCTGAGTGAAGAGCAAAGGAATGGTGGTTCAGCCACCTCAACTTCTCAAGAGACTGCTTTCTACTCGAATACAGGTAGAGGCAGGGGTAGAGGAAGAGGCCGTTTTGGTGGCCGTGCAGGAAATCAGAACCAGCAGCAACAACAGGAAAACCAGTCCTATGCAGGAGGACGTGGCAATTCTAGAGGCAGGGGGAGCCAAAGAGGCCGTGGTTCATGGCAAAGGAACCAGCAAGTAAATAGCAGCACAGAATGCTATTATTGTGGAAAGCCTGGACACAAGGAGAATACATGCTATAAAAAGCAAAATGACATCAAAAGTGGGAAGTTGCAGCAAAGCAACTATGCATCATCAAGTGGCCATGGTGACGATAGAAATGAGCACCTTTTTGTGATGCAGCATATGGTTAACTCCATGTCAGGAGATGCTGCAGCTTGCAATGATGTTTGGTATGTTGATTCAGGTGCCTCTAACCACATGACTAGTCATGGTGAGTGGTTTCATGATGTTAGAAATTTGGATAAGCCAGGTTATGTTGAAACAGGTGATGATACTGCGCACCCAATTACGCAGGTTGGTAAAGTGCCATTGGCTATGCAGGATGGCAAAACGAAGTACTTGGAAGATGTACTTCATGTTCCAAAAATCACTAAGAACCTGGTTTCAGTTGGCCAGATGGTTGAGCAAGGTCTGCACGTTAGATTTAATCCTGATGGATGCTTTGTTGAGGACTTGAAAAATAAGTGCCGCTTGGTTGCAAAAGGCAACAAAAATGGCAGAATGTTCACCTTGGATGTTGATATGCCTGAGGTGAAAGCCGCTATGTTTGCGCATGGGAGAGGTGTCATTGCAGATATTGAGATATGGCACAAGCGCATTGGACATGTGAATATACAAAGGCTGAAATCTATGCAAACGAAAAACATTGTTGCAGGTTTGCCTAAATTCAGAGTTGAGGGAATGCAAAAGGTATGTGAAGCATGCCAAATGGGTAAGCAGGCCAGACATGCATTTCCCAAAAATGCTAAGGTGAGCAGAAGACCTTTGGAAGTGATCCATTCAGATGTTTGGACAACCAAAGCTGCTTCTATTGGTGGATGCCATTATTATGTGACGTTTATTGATGACTACACTAGGAAGGTGTGGATTTATTTTATGAAGCACAAAAGTGAAGTGTTCAGCCATTTCAAGGCTTTTAAGGCCATGGTTGAAAAAGAGAAAGGTGTGCATATTAAAGTGCTAAGATCTGATGGAGGGGGAGAGTACTTTTCAGAAGAATTTTGTGAATATATGAAAGAACAGGGAATTCAAAGGAAGTACTCATGCAGGTCTACCCCTCAGCAGAATGGGGTTGCAGAAAGGAAGAACAGGCATATTGCAGAAGTAGGACGGGCGATCCTAAATGAGAAAAACATGCCTGATTATTTTTGGGCTGAAGCAGTAGCAACTGCTATTTATATTATGAACAGAACCCCCACTGCAGCTGTCCATGGCATGACGCCTGAAGAAATGTATACAGGCCAAAAACCAGATATTTCTCACTTGAAGGTATTTGGTTGCATAGCTTATGTTCATGTTCCTGATGAGAAGAGAACAAAGCTGGATCCAAAGGCAGAAAAATGCATCTTTATTGGATATGCTCTGCACCAGAAAGGGTATCGCTATTATAACCCTTCCACCCGCAAAATGCAAGTGAGCAGAGATGTTGTTTTTGATGAAATGAGCAGCTGGTATGCACCAACTGTTATGGTAGGAGATGCAGATGCAGGAAATGGGAATGCTGCAATAAATGCAGAGCAACAATCTCAAGCCTTGAGTGGACCCAGAGAGTCCTCTACTAGTGGATCTAATGCATGGACAGGGAGATTGAGATCTAGTGAATCGTCACATGGCAGTCCTGATAGTGTTGTGCAGATATCACATAAGGGAAAAGAAAAAGTGGACCATGCTCCAGTGTTTGATGTGTCTGCTGGTAGCTCTCATGTTGATGGAGAGTCAAGTGGCTCTGAAATGAGCCTTGATGAGGAACTTGGGATTCCCTCTATTGTTACACCTGGTGCAAGGAAAAGCAGGCATGATTTAAAGACTCCTGCAACTGATTCAGTTGTACGGAGGTCCACTCGTATTAAGTATCCAGTTGATAGGCTGAGATATGATGGGTATACAGCACATCACTATGCTTATATGGTCAAGGTTCTAGAGGAGCCAGAGCCCACATGTTTTGAGGATGCAGCAGGGCATAAAAATTGGGAAGCAGCTATGGATGAAGAGATGGCTGCCTTGGATGCAAACCACACTTGGGATTTAATGCCTTTGCCTCATGATAAGAAGGCTATTGGCTGCAAGTGGGTTTACAAAGTAAAGCACAATGCTGATGGGTCTGTTAGCAGGTACAAGGCAAGATTGGTTGCCAAAGGTTTTGCACAGACATATGGAATTGACTATGAGGAAACTTTCAGCCCAGTTGCAAGGATGGCAACCGTGAGAGTAGTAATTGCTATGGCTGCTGCAAAGGGATGGTCTTTGCATCAGATGGATGTGAAAAATGCCTTCTTGCATGGTGACTTGCAGGAAGAGGTTTATATGATGCAGCCAGAAGGTTATGAGGATAATGCACACCCCGATTTTGTATGCAGGTTGCGCAAAGCCTTGTATGGCTTAAAACAGGCGCCGAGGGCATGGTCAGACAAGATAGGGCAATATCTTGTCACTATTGGATTTCAGATTTCCAATTCAGATTTTTCACTTTATGTGAAAAGGACAAACAGAGGGATTGTGCTTGTAGTCATCTATGTTGATGACTTGATTATTACAGGTGATAGTGATGCAGACATTAATGAAGTGAAGCTGTTGTTGAAGCAGAAATTTGAGATGAAGGATTTGGGAGAGCTGCGTTACTTCTTGGGAATTGAGGTTATTAGATCCCCGAGTGGGATATGGCTGTTGCAAAGGCAATATGGTTTGGACATGCTGTCCAAATATGGGATGACAGGCTGTAAGCCTATCTCTGTTCCATTGGAGCAGAATGTGAAGCTCAATGCAGAGTCAGGTGAGCTTCTTGAAGATATTACTATGTACAGGCGCATAGTAGGTAGCTTGATTTACATGACTATAACCAGACCAGATTTGAGCTATGCTGTGGGGCTGGTGAGTCAGTTTATGCAGGCACCGAGGAAGCCACATTTGGATGCGGCTAGGCGCATACTGCGGTATGTGAAGTCCACATTGCATTATGGACTGTTTTATGAAGCTGGGTGTGCATTACAGGTACATGGATACACAGATGCTGATTGGGCTGGTAGTGTCTCAGATAGGAGATCTACTAGTGGTTTTATGTTTTCCCTTGGGAGTGGTGCCATCAGTTGGAGCAGCAAGAAGCAGCCAACAGTTGCCTTGTCGAGCACCGAGGCTGAGTACAGGGGTGCAGCAATGGCTGCATGTGAGGTAGCTTGGTTACGGAAGCTACTTGCAGATATGGGACAGTCAGTTCATGCAGCAGTTGTCATTCATTGTGACAACATTAGCAGCATCATGCTTGCTAATAACCCAGTTTATCATGCTAGAACGAAGCACATTGAGGTGCATTATCACTTTGTGAGAGAGAAGGTTCTAGCTGGTGAGATTGATCTTGTCTATGTCAGCACTGAGCAGCAGGTGGCTGATATTTTTACGAAGGCATTGGGTACCGAGAAGCTTCGCAGATTTAGGAGCTTGCTTGGTGTACGTGAGATGGATTTGAGCTTGAGGGGGAGTGTTGAGATATCAAGCTCTACCCCCGATATATCTCCTGGATGATTATCATTTATGTCACCGCCTATGTTAGTTGTACTCGTGGTGTAGTTAGACTACCACGTATGTTTTTGGTTTGGGTTCACATATGAACCACGTATTCTAGGTTTTGACATATAGGGTATTTCCCTCTTCTATTGTATTGTTGTTGTATGCAAAAGTCAAGAAAGGCTTCACCCTCCAACTTTGTGTCCTCTCTCTTTTGTGTGTTGTGAACAAAGCTACACTTGAGTCTCCTATCTCTCTCCCTCATTCTTTACAAATCCGACATCATGTGACCAGAGCCCAGTTTCTGCAGAAACTGGCCTTTGCAGAAACTATGGGCATAAAATTTATGGGCATGGTTGCTAGGGTCCTAGTGGCCTCTCAAATAAGATTTCTTAAAGATATGATTTTTACTTGGAAAAAAACCCTTATTAATTCTTGAAAAATGATATTTTATTAATTTATATAATCTTTGGATTTTCTTGTAATATGTTGGTTGCAGGATATTTTATGGGTTGATGAGTATGCCGGATGCAAGGGTGGAACCAGGGGGTCTTCTGGTGGGGGGATGGCATCAATCGGCCACTACATCAACAGAGTGGCTCAAAACATTTTGGTGTTCCATCGACAATTATCGCCAGATGGAAAGATAAACATCATGAAGTTCAAGGTCCTCAATCGGATGGTGAAGATGAGGCCCATCTGTCCTATTGCCGATCGTCTTGTTCTGATTAGCCGTAGTGTAGCTTTATTTTTATTCTCAAACACACGATCTAGTCCGCTTCATAGTATTATAGCTATTGCAGGGCTAGCTGGCGTTACAGATCCCTTGGGTATAGAGAATGAAATTGTGCAGCCCTCTCTACTTCAACAAGAAAAAAAGGGATTTGAGCCAAGCAGGAAGAAGCGTAGACTAGAGTAGCTTAATCATTCAAGCTTTGATGATCTTTGTGATACTACTCAATGTAAATAAAGAATACCATTTTCAAATAATTTTCTCTTCCTGTTTACAGAACATTGTTTCCTTTTCTATGTTAAGTAAAATTGAATATTATTTCCTTTTGAATGTTCTATTAAGATTTGATGTTTATTATTTCATTTTGCTTTTGTATACATTGAGAGTGCATGTAAGTAAATTAATAGATTGCAAATACATTGAAAATAAATTTAAGATTACACATGCAAAGACAATTCTAAAAAAGAAATTTTATTATATTGATGCCCGTAGGCAGAGTACAAGGTAGATGCTCGTAGGCAAAGTACAAGATAGATGCCCATAGGTAGAGTACAAGGTGAAGCATACAAAATCCCTAAGTGCCCTTGGGCTTCCTAAGACGTACAATAAATTGCATGTCTGTAGCGGTCATCGTGACCCTTTTCCTATGGATGGCAGCCAGTTGGGTGTCATCCATGAGGTCTACTAGGTAGGCCTCAGATGCATGCTGCAGCACAAGCAAGGCATCTCTAGAAATATGCCAGGGAGCCTCCACAACTCTGCGCGTGTAAAACTGGGACATTGGGCTAAGGTTGAGGTCCTGCATGACCTCACGTACCACCCTTGCAAAGTTGGCCATCAAGATTAGCAGATCGATGGACTTCTGAAACTTTTTGATCTCCCGTAGTGCCATTGTCCCTGGCTTGAATCTGTATCGCCTCACTGGAGGAGGGCCTCTTTGCCCTTGATGTGGAGGGCCTCTTCTTGGATGTTGAGGGCCTCTTTGACCTGCACTTGGAGCTCGGGCACCTCTCCCCCATTGGTGTGGACCCTGATTGTCTGTTCTTCTCTTGGTCCTCTACTCTGTCCTTCGTTGTTCCTCTTCCACATGCTCCTCCTCTGTGCTCTCTGAGTCATCCGTCTCTAACAAAGGATCTTCTTGTGCCTTCCTCTGTCCCTCTTGCTCCCTGTTTGGCTTCCGGATTGGCCGTTTCTTTCTTCGACAGGGATCATCGGGGGGAGAGGGGGGGGCTATCACTCTCTGTCTCTGAGTCTAGAGGTGGGTCTAGCTGTGCCAGTCTCCATGGTGCCTTGATCTTGGGCCTGGCCATGGGGGATGGAGAGAGTGTGCAAGAGAAAGGGCTAGGGTGCAAGAGATAGGGTGGAAATCTGAGGGGCAAGTGGGAGGTGGTGTGGGAGTGGAGAGCTCTTTAAATAGTGAAATGAAAATGAGGGCGCATTCTCTTATATAGGGACAAAAACCCTAATTTTAAAAAAATACATGTTTCAATAAAAACTCTTTAAAAAGTAAAATTAGTGCAACCTTGAGCTAAATACTTATAATTAACATCCCATAACACAAAATTTCTCATTTATACTGCAACTCACGTCCATTATACATTGGCTTTACTGCAAATCACATAACTAAAATTACAAATAAATTCTGAAACTTATGCATGGGCATCAACATTGGAAGAGTCTACACCATCATTTTCATTTGTCTCCACCCATATGCACCCTTGTCTATGACGGGTTGCATGCCAACTTGCATGATTTTGTCTTGCATTCGATGAGTTGTATATTCTTCTTCGACATTCCGCATTAACATCTTGCACTGCATGGGACACTAAGGACTCTTTGAATGCTAGTGTTGCAGCTGCTCTTATTTCGATACGCCTGTACCACCATTGAACCAATTGAACCATTGGGTTGGACTTAGTTCTACCTCCCCCGTGTTGGGTTGCTCTATTATATGCACAATGTGCTTGCCAATGTGATCTTTCCATGCCCTGAGTGGACCACACTCTGATGCTTCCATAATTCCATGCCATGTATGGTGCATGAGCATATAATATGTGCTACCAAATAGAAAAACAAATCAGTAAATATAGGACCATTCAATATGCGCATCTCAATGTCCAAGTTACAGATTACCATGTACTGTGTGAAATGATTCTTTCCCCAAGCTATCTCCATATTTCGGCTAAAGTCATTCACAGCATTGATGAAACACTGTGCATCATCTTCTTTGAATCTTTTCTTTTGTACTAAAGGTACCAAGCTATCAAGAGCTAACCACACTGGTGCCTTTTCCAATCTTTTTTATCCCTTCCCCCCTCGTTCACAATAGGCATTGTGTAACTTTCTCCATACATCAAACTCATTAGCACGTTTGAGCTTGTCATTCTTCTTCTTTGCAACAAGGAATTTTAAAGCCTTGACACCACCAAAGCTTGGCTTACAAGGAACATTGCCTATTTTTCCAAATCTTTTCTCATCTTTTGTAATCTTTACTTACCCAGAGTGTAGTCCCATATTTGAAAGAACCTTTTCAATTCTTGCAATCATCCTCTCACTCTCTTGTTGGGGCTTCAAGTTATATGCATCAATGATGTATAGATGCACCAACTTTTCAATTATTCTCACAATAGCATGAAGCGCACAAATATGTACTCGCTCAAGAGGAATTTCAAATATTGGGCTCCATGATGGATCTTTCGCTGGAGCATCCCTATTTGGTGCCTTAGTTTGATCTATCTCTACAAGTTCATAGGCCAATTGCTTTTGATTCTTTTTACCACCCTTTGCAGGCACTCTCGTTTGCATGCACAGTGGACAAGGATGGCTTGTATTTGCTCCATGTGCCATATTAAACATACATTTAATAGTCTTGAGGTTAGTAGCTAGATGCCATTCTACACGGTAGGATCCATAGCCCTCAACTTCAAGTAGCTCACCATTGTTATGACCTTTGATCACACTTGGGATATCAGTTTGGTCAAAAAACCACTCAAAATTGAATTGTGACTCTTTCAACACCTTTAAAAAAAACTCACATGTTATTTCAAAATATTCTAAGTCTTTTTGCATTATTGCATTAAAATACAAGTTTCCATCATACCTCAAAGGCAGCCAACCACCAAATCTCCTGTTCTGATTGCACAATGAACTATCTTGCATCATCAAGCTTAACTTTAAGGTCCAGTATTCTATTTATCATTGTCAAACTAACTCTTTCCAATTTTTTACCTTTGACCACCTCACTTTCATCAAGATTTAGTACAATCTTCAGAGTACCATTGCATTCTTCCATAGGCATATCATAAAACTTCACCATGCCTTGCAGAACTCTTTGAACATCCATCACAAAGTTATTATTGACTGTCAATTCCAATTCTTTAGTCTCTCTAGCCTTTGTTTTTAAAGTTAGTGTACTACATACATGCTGGGGCTCACCGACTAAATCAAGTACGCCCAAATTGAGTACATGCCTAGCCTTATCAACATCAATCAGTTTAGGAAGTAGGGCTTTAACTTTTGCTCCCATAAAAAGACATGCTGTTTTTAAGCTCTTAAATATGAGCTGATATGCCCTTGTACTTATCCCTACAGTATCACAAACTACCTATGCACTAGTTGCATTTAAATGCTCCACAACTTTGTTCATTGACTCAGATGTTATCTCTGATTTTAGACTTTTGAATTTGGATGTTGTATAATAGACTCCAACATTTTTTTTGTAAACACTTCACCCATAGCACCATAGTATTCATCATGGATAGACATGAATTCTGAAACACTCCTACAAGCTCTCACTCGATGCTTCCAGTGACCACTTTTCTTGGATATTTCATCCATTGGATGCAATTTCCTCTTACGTAGTCTTGTACCCATTGGAGTATCCTTCATGAATGATAATGTTTTCTCTAACTTCTTGATCTCATCCTTTAGAGCTGTGTTTTGCATCTATAAGTGAATTGCATTTATAGTGCTCTCTCCCAATTGAGCATCTAATGTTTGAACCTTTACCTATAATTCTTGATTTTTCTTCTCTATGCCATCATATGCAAACATTTGAACACTTGTACTTGCATAGATAATACCAAATGTTGATTCCAAGCCTCAAACATTGCAATCCTTTTGTCTCTTTCATTAAGCAAAGATTGATATTGGCTGTGAAGGCTACTTGCTCCATGACCAATCGACCTTCGACAATATCCTAACAAACCATTCTCACCCTTACATAGGAACTTTATTAAGCTGGTCAATCCATGGAATTGAGGAGTTTGACAAGTTTGTGGATCTATTGGATATATTTTCCCTTCTCACCACAAATCCATATGTGCTTTTTCTCGATTTCGAAGAGCTACTAAATCACTTTCACTTGCTAAGGAGGATTCATTCCTCTTTAAAAATGGTGCATTCTCTGCATCTATTTGAAAATGGATATCCACCTTTTTTTTAATTCCGAGTGGCTTGCATGATTTCATGCACTTTCCACCTAATATAATATAACATTGACATCAATAAATAATATACAAACATGACATGTTTCAGAAAAGTATCAAACCAAGCAAAAATGAAAACCCCAATTGCATGCAAAATCTAACGATTGAAATCTATAAATTAAAAAAAACATTAACTTATCATCAAACACTGTTAAACTATGTGAATGAACAATACCTCACAGGGATCTTTGAAGAAAAAACGTGATCAACCTTGTCCTCCTCAATGGTCCCTCTTGTAATCCAGGATGTTGAAATTGATGGATTTTTCTCTAATACTAATTATATGCTTCCAAACAACTCCAAATCTAATTCTAACCATCTTCTGTAAAAAAACTCAATAGTAAGAGTGTATCTTTTAAAACAAAAAAATCTTTCTTCCTCTTTAAATCATGTATTAAAAGAAAACAAAAAAATTACCAAAACAAACTACAAATTAACTACTTCTTCAAAGTTGCATCATAATCTCATTATTTTCATTGTCTTGCATTGTTCTAAAGGTTTTCTCACCTAAATCTCCATGCAAGTTACTTTGATAGACCCTGATTTGAGTTGAAAACTAAAAACATTCTAAGACTACATGAATGAATAGTACTTGATTCTTGGAGCAAGATTCTTTGAAAGAAAAATGTGATCAAACTTGTCCCTCCTAGTGGTCCCAAATGTGTTCCAGGATTGATGAAGTTGATGATTCTTTCTTTAAAACAAATTATATGCTCCCAAACATCTCGAATCTATTTCAAGCAATATTATGTAGAAAACCATTGATAGTAAGAGTGAAAAAGACTCATTTCTCATGGAATTTCTTACAAAACAAACAAATTCTTCAACGTTTTTAAACCATGAAATAAAACAAAACAACACAACTACACAAAATGAATACGAACTAACTGTCTCTTCAAAGTTATATCATTAACAAACAAATCTCGTCATAATCATTGTGTTGCATTGTTCCAAAGATTATCTCACCTGAACCTCCAAACAAGGTGTCTGGATGGACCCCAAACCTTCACAAATGGTTCGAAATCATGCACCCTTAGAGATTGCAGCAGGGAAAGTAACTAGTATTGAGAGATGGGTAAAAGAAAGATTGATTCTCATGCATCAACAACTACAATGCCTGAAAGTCAATCTTCTTTGATCCTTTCTCTAAGAATCTCGTCCAGTAGCTCCTTCTAAGCTCCAAACACCTTGCATCATTCATGGCTCGTTCAGAACATTGATTGGGCACCTTGTCTTTCTTAATGAAATGATTTCAGATCGTGGGAGAATCTCAAATGAGAGAGGAAGTGGCGAGGTTTGAAGGAGAAGCACCCAAAATAGAGAAAGAAGAAGGTAGGTTGAATCTCATTCAACCTACCTTCTTCTTTTTGAATGTTTTGAAAGAATGAGAGTGAAATGGGAGGGAAATATAGGTAAAGAAGAGAAGTGATGAGATTTTGGCATGAGAGTCCATCCCATGAGAGGGAGAATAGAGAAAGAAGCTTCCCGCTCAAGAGCCAGGAGGAAATTTGAAAAGAGGGCTAGAGCAAAGAAAAATTCGAAATGGTGCTCAAAAATGAGGGGGAAGCAAGAGGAATGAGAGAGAATGAAAGGGGTGTGGTAGTTGGATGGGAGGATTTGGTTTCAGGTCAAATGGTTTAAGTTTGGTTGAGAAACTAGGTTTCTGAGTTTGGTTATAGTTAAAAAACGTGATGGGAGAGTTGAGGCAACAAGTGGGTGCTCCACCACATTGTTTGGGCCATTGAATAAAGAAATAGAGAAGTCAGGCCACTTCCAATATTCTATTGCCCTCCACCAGCCAGTATTCTATTGGGTTTTATTCACCTTATTCTTCCATGTCACCAGCTCGAGGGCTCCCTTACAGGGCCCTTTTGAGTCCAAATTTTTTGTAATGCCAGATGGCCCCAAGTGTGAGCAGGTGCAACTTTAGGCTAGATGGGATCCTCGTCTAGCCTAAAGTTGTGCATGCTCACACCTGGGGCCATCACAACAAGACAAAGTACCCACAGACGTGCACACATACGCGTTTCCTTCTTAAAAAAAACTTACAGGTGCATCTATTTGCGCATCTATTGGTGCATCTACGGATGTGCGTCTATAGGCGCATCTATATAATAGACAGATGTGCCTATAGATGTGCAAATAGATGCTCTGGTAGAAATTTAAAAAAAACAAAAAGATGCATACATAGACGCATTTATAGACGTGCTTATAGATGCTCTACAGAATCTTTTTTGTTAATTAAAGCAGAATTTTGTATGGTTGAATAGAATGTTGTGTATGTTGTGTATGCTATGTAGTTACAAGAATCCCATTTCCATATTATGCAATTCAATTCTTATAGCCAACTGCATTTTAGTTAGCACGATTGCAAGCACATCTATAGCCAACGATTACAATTCTGAATAAAACATTACAACTCCAAAATGTTTAGTTCACAAGGCATTCATTGATAGAACGTTGCACAAGGAAATTGAAAGCCAAAAAAATAAAAGGAGTGTATATTAATTCATAGCTCAAAAAGTGCTTGTATGTACATATAGCATGATGCCAAGCCACATCCTATGGCTTCAAGTATAAAAAATAAGAGGAGTGTATATACAAGAGAGACACGAAGCCAAGCCAATGGCTTCAAGTATAAAAAAGAGTAGCTAGTACTACTTCTACGACTAATCTAAGTTCTCTGCGTCCTCGCTCCCTTCTTTGCTCCCTTCTTCGCTCCCTTCTTCGCTCCCTTCTTCCTCATCTTCTTCCTCCTGATCAGCCGTAGGGCCCTGTAAACGAGGGACAACATGTATCAATGTATGAAAAATCAAATCTTTATTTATAATATTGACATTATTTAATTACTTTTAAATACCTAGGGGGGCGCTCCAGTAGCCCAGATATACTGCTCCTCAGTAATCAACCCGTCATCATAGAAGTGCCTCCATGTATCTCCTCTGTGATGGTGGCAGTGGTAGGCTATCTCAACAAGAGTAGGGTACTTGCCCACGATATCAAGCTGCAAGATGACACAATTTGCAGAGGGGTTCGTACAAAGAAACAACCTCCTAATAAACTACATAAACAATATAATTTGAGATCGATACTTACAAATTGGACCTCCCATGATTCAACACCCCCTGCTTCAAAATGCACGCTTCCATATTGCTCCATTTGGATCCTTCGTGCCTCCACGTGTTGCAGACTGGGGTCTGCCTTCGCTGCCTTCATTGCTTTCTTCCACTCACGCTTGTGAGCGGTGTGGGACTGACCTCTTGGTGGTTGACCTCCCTCTCTCCTAACAATCTCGGCTAGTGCCTGTCTCTTAAGTGAAGATTTTTTATTGCCAAGTATCGTAACAATCTTTGACTTGGCCCATTTATCTGTGAACTGAACATTGGGGGGATTGGGATACTTAGAGCGAACAGCAGTGAGGGTCTCATCAGCCAACTTTTTTGGATGGTCTTTGTAGTGAATAAAGCAATCTTTGTAGTTGTTAGCAATTATAGAGTGCATGAAGGCCATGATGTCCTTCCCTCATGCATCCATCAAGATGCCTCCCGTCTGAGTGATCATTGATGTCATAGAAGATCGTACCATCACCCTCTAGCACGTCTGCATCATCTGAATCATCCCTACCCCCACCACTACCCCCTCCAAAGCTCTGTGCCATACATCCCCATCACTCTCCCTGCTACTACGCCTGCTACCTTGTCGCATCGAGCTAGTACATTGGCCACTCATAGCTGGAGAAGAGACTCTCGACTACATGGGAGTACATTGGCCACTCGTAGCTGGAGAAGTGATTCTTGACGGCATGGGAGTATGCCAACGGCTTTGCAAGGTAGATGGACCTCCTGATCGCAGGGGGGGAGAAGGGGGGGCTCAGCTCTGATTGGGCTGTCTTGACTCCCCGGGGTAATCTTAGCTGGTGTGGGGTTGGGGTGGTTTGGAGTCTATACTGTTGACTCCTGGGCAGTGTTTGTAGTACCCGTCATGTATGTGTATAACTCCCCAGGAGTGGGAGGGTGCCCCAAAATGTTATATAACTTCCAAAAGATGGCATCCCGAAGATCAGGTGAGGTTGAAGAGCTTCCTGGCCACATGATGAACTGAAGAAAAGAAAAGAAGAAGATTACCATCGAGCATGCCCTCGTCACGGAGATGCAAAAGAAAAAATAGAGTGATAGCCTGACATTGAGCAAGCATTTACAGACTCCTACATTCTTTGAATTAGAGTGATAGAAGTCTGTATTTGCTTGCTCAATGTCAGGCTATTAAAGCTTCACGTGGGGAAAAAGAGAGAACGAAAGAGACGAAAAGAGAGGAAAAGAGAGGAGAAAAAAGAAAGGAGATAAGAGAGAAAAAGAGAGGAGAAAAGAGAAGGAAAGAGAGGAGAAAGGAGAGGAAAAGAGAGAAGAAAAAGAGAGAAAAATAGAGTAGAAAAAGGAGAAAAAAGAGGAGAAAAAATAGAGAAAAAGAGAGGAGATAAGAGAGAAAAAGACAGAACGTGAAAAGAGAAAAAGTGGAGATAAAAGAGAGAAAAAGAGAAAAGGAAAGAGAGGAGAAAAGAGAGGAAAATAGAGGAAAAGAGACGAGAAAAAAAGAGAGGAGATAAGAGAGAAAAAGAGAGACAAAAAGAGAAGGAAAGAGAGGATAAAAGAGAGAAGGAAAGAGAGAGAAAAGGTGAGGATAAAAGAGAGAAAAAGAGAGAAGGAAAGAGAGGAGAAAAGAGAGGAGGAAAAGAGAAAAAGAGAAAGGGAAAGAGATGAGAAAAGAGACAAAAAGAGAGGAAAAGAGAGGAGAAAAAAGAAAGGAGATAAGAGAGAAAAAGAAAGGAGAAAAGAGAAGGAAAGAGAGGAGAAAGGAGAGGAAAAGAGAGGAGAAAAAGAGAGGAGAAAAATGAGAAAAGAGAGGAGAAAAAATAGAGAAAAAGAGAGGAGATAAGAGAGCAAAAGAGAGGAGACAAGAGAGAAAAAGAGAGAAAGTGAAAAGAGAAAAAGTGGAGATAAAAGAGAGAAAAAGAGAGAAGGAAAGAGAGGAGAAAAGAGAGGAAATTAGAGAGAAGGAAAGAGATGAGAAAAGAGAGGAAAAGAGAGGAAAAGAGAGGAGAAAAAACAAAGGAGATAAGAGAGAAAAAGAGAGGAGAAAGGAGAGAAAAAGAGAATGCAATCCCTTTATTCAATCATCCAATCCCTTTCCATCATTTATGCAAATCCCTTTCTTCATTCATGCAATCCCTTTCCATCATTCATGCAATCCCTTTCTTCATTCCTTTCCATCATTCATGCAATCCTTGTCTTAGAAGCCGAAGGGGAAGGGGAAGGGAAAGAGAAGGAAAAGGAAGGGGAAGGGGAAGGTGAAAGGGAAGAACACATAACAAAGACTGTCGTAGCGTGTTTATAGATGCACCGACCAGCACATCTATAGGCACAACTATCTATTTTCCCAAAAGACAGATGTGCTGTTAGACGTGTCTATAGACGCGATGGTAGGGGGTGATGGCAGTCTACACATCTAAAAGCGCATCTATCAGCGCATCTATCAATGCATCTATACTACGTTTTAGACACACCTATAGATGCATTTCACAGTACAGACGCGGTGTTAGACACGTTTTTAGACGCTCCAGAGAGTTTTGACATTTACAACTCATGCAAGAACAAATTTTTTGGGTTGTTTATCTCTAGGATGTCTTCATCTTCAACGAGTAGTTCCAGTGAGGATGAATCCCTCCATATCCACCATTGCAAAATGTGGTTGGAGCAAAAAATCAAATGTATGTATGATCGATGTCAAGGAAACATGTATCATGCATGCAGAATTACACTCAATCACGTCTCAAAATATGGAGAAAGGGATGCGACTGTAAACATGGTAAGTGTCAAAGAGTTAAGGTTGATTGAGATACCTATGGGTGTTCATGTGTTTGAGTTATGATCCCATTTTAATTTGATACAGCAGGATGCAGTCCCACACCCGCATATGTTGCCCTATGTGTGAAGAGAGTGGGAGAGAAGTAAGGAGTCTCACTTGCAGCTTTCTCACATACACAATGGGGGAATACACACAAAGGTGGAGGCTGAAAATAGTTTTCCTCTTTTTAGTTGTGAAAGCCAAAAGAACTCTCTAAGTACAAAAGGAATAGGTGAACCCTATATGTGGGTCTCAAACCAAACTTAGCTAACTTAGGTGGCATACTAACTGAGCCACTAACTAGAGTACATAAAGATAGCTGTCATCCAGCTATTATTCATGGGCGGTGTACCAACCGCATCTGTAGCTATCAAGTCAGTGACATAAATGCACAATGGTCACCTTGGCATATCACGAGTGGGGAGCTCGATATCTCAACACTCCCCCTCAAGCTCAATCCCAATTCCTGCACACCAAGCAGGTCTCTGAACTTGCGCAGCACCCAATGCCTTTATGAATATGTCAGCTAGCTGATCCTCTATGCTGACATAAACTAGATCAATAAAACCTACTAGAACCTTCTCCCGCACATAGTGATAATGCACCTCAATGTGCTTTGTTCTAGCATGATAGACTGGGTTATTTGCCAAGTGTATATTGCTCATGTTGTCACACTAAATGATAACTGGCCCATCTATAGACTGATGCATATCATAAAGTAGCTCATGCAACCAAGCTGGCTCACATGCAGCCATTGCTGCACCCCTGTACTCAGCCTCTGTGCTCGACAAGGCAACTGTAGGTTGTTTCTTGCTGCTCCAAGTGACTGCAGCACTCCCAAAAGAGAACACATATCCACTGGTAGATTTTCTATCAGAAATACTACCAGCCCAATCAGCATCAGTGTATCCATGCAATTGTATATGAACCCCAGTCTCATAAAATAGTCCATACTGCAATGTGGACTTTACATACCTCAGTATGCATCTAGCCACATCCAAATGCAGTTTCCTTAGAGCCTGCATAAATTGACTTACCAACCCAATAGCATAGCTCAAATCTGGCCTAGTAATAGTCATATAAATCAAACTTCCTACTATGCATTTGTATGTAGTAGGGTCTTCCAGAAGCTCACCTGCATCTGCATTCAACTTCACATTCTGCTCCAAAGGAAGTGAAATAGGCTTACAGCCTGTCATCCCATATTTGGACATGTCCAATCCACACTGCCTCTGCAAGAGCCATATCCCACTTGTGGATCTAATCACCTCAATGCCCAAGAAGTAACGCAGCTCTCCCAAATCTTTTATCTCAAACTTCTGCTTCAATAGCATTTTCACATGAAGGATATCTTCATCACTATCACCTATGATGATCAAATCATCAACATAAATGACAAGCAGCATATTATGCCTTTCTCTATTTTTCTCACATAAAGTGAGAAATCTGCCTTGGAAATCTGAAAGCCAATAGTGACAAGATACTGTCCTATCTTGTCAGACCATGCTCTAGGTGCTTGCTTTAAGCCATACAAGGCTTTCTTCAACCTGCAAACAAACTCAGGATGAACATCATGAATATAACCTGGTGGCTGCTCCATATAGACCTCTTCTTGCAAATCACCATGCAAGAAAGCATTCTTTACATCCATCTGATGTAAAGACCATCCCTTTGATGCAGCCATAGCAATGACTGCTCTTACGGTTGCCATCCTTGCAACCGAACTGAATGTTTCTTCATAATCAATGCCATATGTCTGTGCATACCCCTTGACAACTAATCTTGCCTTGTATCTGTTCACAGAACCATCTGCATTGTGCTTCACCTTATAAACCCACTTGTAGCCAATTGCATTCTTGTCTTTAGGTAAAGGCACCAATTCCCATGTAGCATTTACTTCCAAGGCATCCATGGCTTTCTCCCATTTTTCTTTTCCCATGGCTTGCTCAAAGGAAGTGGGTTCTGGTTCATGTATCACTTTGACCATATAGGCATAGTGAATATTTCAACCTATCCACAGGATACCTAACTCTAGTAGACATGCGCAAAATAGGATCACTACTAGGTGCTCTCAAAACATCCCTTGTCTTCCTTACTCCAGGTGTAACAACTGAAGGAATACCCAACTCATTATCAAGGCTATGTTTTGAGCCACTGGATTCACCATCCACATAAGAGTGACCTACATTCACATCAACCATGGGCTAATCTACTTTCTCTTTTCCTTTTCATGATACTTGCATACCACTATTTGCATTGCTTTGAGGAGATCCTCCTGATATCAATCTGCCTGTCCATGGTGAAGTATGTGAACCACTGCTAGAGGACACTATAGGTCCACTGATATTTTGTGATTGCTGCTATGAATTTTGTGCAGCATTACCATTTTGTGCATCTACATCATCAATCACATTTATTGGTTTATACCAGCTACTCATCTCATAAAAAACATCTGTGCTCATTGTAAACTTATGAGTAGAAGGGTTATAGCATCTATACCCTTTCTGCTACAGAGAATAACCAATGAAGATGCACTTCTCAGCTTTTGGATCCAACTTGGAATTCAACTCATTTGGCACATGAACATAGGCAATGCAACCAAAAACTTTCAAATGAGAAATATCTGGTTTCCTACCAGTATACCTCTCCTCTGGCATCATGCCATGTATTGCTGCAATGGGAGTCCTGTTCATTATGTAGACTGCTATAGCAACGGCTTCAGTCCAATAATAATCTGGCACGTCTTTTTCGTTGAGCATGGCACAAGATACCTCTCCAATATGCCTGTTTTTCCTTTCTGCAAGTCCATTTTGCTGTGCTAGGGTATGATTGCTTGAATATTGCTGCTTTATGCCATGCTCCTGTAGGAACCTTGCAAACTCATTTGAGAGGTACTCTCCCCCTCCATCTGACCTTAGGCATTTTATTTGCAGGCCTATTTCTTTTTCAACCATAGCTTTAAAAGATTTGAAATGCCCAAACACTTCACTTTTCTTTTTCATAAAATACACCCAAACTTTTCTGCTGTAGTCATCAATAAAAGTGACAAAATAATGACAGCCTCCAATAGATGTAGCTTTAGTAGTCCACACATCATAGTGGATTAATTCCAATGGCCTTTTACTCTCTTGAACATGTCTAGGAAATGGTTTCCTTGCCTATTTTCCAAATTGAAAGGCTTCACATGCCTTATGCATTTCTACAACCTTGAACTTAGGCAATCCTACAACAATATTTTGGGCCTGCATTAATTTAAGTCACTGTACATTAATATGACCAATGTGTTTATGCCAGATATCAATATCTCCAACTACACCGGTCCCATGTGCAAACATTGCTGCACTCAATTCAGACATGTCCACATCCAATGTAAACATCCTACCCTTCTTCTTCCCTTTTGCTATCAAGCGACCTTTAATTTTTATATCCTCAACAAAGCATCCATGAGGATTAAATCTGACCTGCAAGCCCTGCTCAACCATTTGACCAACACAAACCAGGTTCTTGGTGATATTCGGGACATGAAATACATCAAACAGGTATTTCTTTTTTCCATCCTACATAGACAAAGGAATTTTACCAATTTGCACAATAGGATGTGCAGTATCATCACCAGTCTCCACAAATCCTGGTCTTTCTATTTTCCTTGCATCTTGCATCCATTCTGCATGACCTGTCATGTGATTTGATGCACCTGAGTCAACATACCACACATCATCGCTTCCTTCTGCACTTGTCACAGAATTGGTCATGTGCTGCACCATAAACAAATGCTCATTTTTGTCATCACCCTGTCTACTAGAGGATGCATAATTTCCTTGTTGCAATTTTTTAGTCATGATATCATTCTGCTTTTTATAGCAGTTTTTAACCATATGACCCATCTTACCATAGTACTAGCATTCCGCATTGCTGTTTGCATTTTGGCAAATCCATCCACCACGACCTCTTTGGCTCCCCCTGCCTCTAAAGTTACCACGTCCTCCTCCATAGGGTCACTGGTTTTCTTGAATTTGTTACATATTCTGATTTCTGCCCTGGCCTCTAGATCAACTTGCTCTACCTCTATCTCTACCTCTACCTCTTCCAGCATTTGAGTAGAGGATAGTTTCTTTTGAAGTTCCTCTTGAAGAAGATGCACCACCATTTCTCTGCTCTTCATAAATTAGAAGAGCAATCAACTCCCCAAAATCAGGAAAATTATCATGGACGGCAATGGATGTCCAGAATCGTGCATAATCCTTTCCTAGACCATTCAAGGTCACAGAAACTAAATCATCATCTTCCACTGGTGACCCAATAGAAGCAAGTGCATTTGCAATCTTCTTCACCTTCATGTGGTAGTCATTGATGCTCATATTTTCTCTCTGCACATTATGCAAATCCTGCTTGAGCTGCATTTCCTGGCTTGCATATTTGTGCTATACATTTTCGTCAAAGTATCCCATGCCTCCTTCGGCGTGCTTGCATCTTGAATATGCACAATCATAGAATCTGAAATACTGATAGATAGCTAGTACATAACTTTTATTGCTCTCTCATGCCAGCCTTTAAATGCCTGTAACTCTTGTTGATTGGGAACATTAGGAATAACTGGTTCATGTTCAGCTCCAGTAATGAACTCCCAATAGCCTTTTCCCTTAAGGAAATTCATCATTCTAAACTTCCATGCTTAGAAGTTGTTCTTGTCAAGCTTTTTAGTGACTATCTATGAAAGAGCATCAAATGCCATTATAGAACACTGCAAAAATATTCTGTCACTGCAAAAAACCCAACTTCTACCTCACAAGGGCAAAACTGACGAAAGTGCTATTTGACCACACAGTCACTTCCTAGTGACGATTTTGCATCAACAGACAATAAGAATGATTCTGTCACTCCCAATATCTCTGCGCACAAGCATACGATGCAATTTCTACGGCAACTTTTCACTGACCTGCAGAACAGTGGTCGTACAACAAAAACAGGGCACTTTTTTGAGCGCATGCTGAAAACTTCTGCCACTAAAACGGGCCTCGAATTGGCCTCGAATCAAAAAAATATTGTCACCAAGGGCATCGCCCTCTCTCACAGCATATACTACCCTCTTGCCACACTATGAAGGGCGTCCTAATCTGAGACAGAGTGCACTCTTGCACTTTTCGGCTGTGCTACCTGTAGAGATTTGCTACCAAACTCGAAAAAGGAAAGCAACACTGATCCTCTTACCAAGACACCGCGAACTTGGTTTGCTTTCTAGAGCTCCTTACCACAAACCGAGCTCTGATACCATGTGAAGAGAGTGGGAGAGAAGTAAGGAGTCTCACTTGCAGCTTTCTCACATACACAATGGGGGAATACACACAAAGGTGGAGGCTGAAAACAGTTTTCCTCTTCTTAGTTGTGAAAGCCAAAAGAACTCTCTAAGTACAAAAGGAATAGGTGAACCCTGTATGTGGGTCTCAAACCAAAATCAACTAACCTAGGTGGCATACTAACTCAGCCACTAACTAGAGTACATAAAGATAGCTGTCATCCAGCTATTATTCATGGGTGGTGTACCAACCGCATCTGTAGCTAACAAGTCGGTGACATAAATGCACAATGATCACCTTGGCATATCACGAGTGGGGAGCTCGATATCTCAACACTATGCTCATTGTGGTAAGGCAAAGCATTGGTAATATGAAGTGGGATCTTTAGGAGGGACCATTACGGATGCATGGAGTGATGGTGATAGTAGCCCTCCACCATTACCTCATGAGGCCGTGGAGGAGGAGGTGTTTGATGATATGGTGAGGGATTTATATGTCCATCAATCCTCAGGTAGGGATGATAGCATGGAGCAGGATGATCTTTTTACTACAGCATCGACTCCACTATTTGAAGGGTGCACATTCTCTATTCTACATGCCTCCCTTGAGTTACTAAACTTGCAAACCCTCTATGGATGGAGCAATGCAAATTTGAATGCATTACTCAAGTAAGCTTTAAAGTCTATTTTGCAAACATGGTGAATTATGCTAGTGGGTCAATTACTCGAATGCTTTTTCTCATTTATGGTCTTCACATGCAGGCTATTGTGTAAAATGCTTTCCAAGGGAGAATAAATTACCGACCTCGAGATATGGCAAGGCAACATATGACCTCTCTTGGAGGATTAGATTACAAGCGCATCCATGCATGCATCAACAATTGCGTTCTATTTCGTGGACCACATAAGGATGCAAGAGAGTGTCCTACTTGTGGAGAGGCAAGATATAGAGTAGATCTCAAAACTTTGGATGTGCCTCGTAAGGTTCTGCAACATTTTCCCATAATCCCTCGCATCCAACATATGTTCAAGTGCAAATCCATTGCAGTTTTCATGTCATGGCATTCCTCCCATTGATCAACCGATGGCAAGTGGAGAACTCCCGCAGACACTCCTGTGTGGAAGCATATTGAAGACACATGGCCAAGCTTCAAGGAAGAACCTAGGAGCTTGAGACTTCGATTGGGTATGGACGGTGTGAACCCATTTGGTCTCAAAAGCACCTTTTATAGTGTATGGCCAGTGATATTGGTGAATTATAATCTTCCACCCTTTATGGCGATTAAGAAAGGACATGTTATGTTATCCCTTCTAAATCCAGGGAAACATAAAGTTAAAAATCTTGATGTTTATTTGGAGCCTTTGATTGATGTGCTAGAGATACTTTGGAGAGGTATCGAGGTGCATGATGTGAGCAAGCCTCCCTTGTCATGAGACTTCAACTACAAAGCAATCTTGATGTGGACGATGCATGACTTCCTAGGCTATGGCAAGTGTTCAGGTAAGCATTGCACTTTTAATTATGAGTAGGCAATCGATGTGGCACCCTAAACCCACCTTCAACTCTTAATTACATCTATTGTTCACGTCTCACTACATCGGGTTACCATGCATGTCCTGTTTGTGGTCCTTCACTAGTTGCCTCACCGACGGACGCATTGAATAAGGTCATCTATAAGAATCACCATCAATTTCTTCCACCTGATCATCCTAGATATGTCTCCCCTTAGAATGAAGTCCCCCCACAGTCACTCACTGTGGGAGATTGGATGAGAATTTGGGATGGTTCCATGACTCCTCTACCACTTGGCAGCCGGTAAGGGTTTGTAAGTATTATGTGCTATATTGAATGGAAATAAAGATTGCCCGCTAACACCAGTTTTTGTTTAGATACTCCATCTTTTATCGTTTACCATATTGGTACCACCTCAAGATCAATCACCTGCTTGATCCCATGCATATCTTCAAGAATGTGGCGTCTACCATTTGGGAACATTTGAATGGGACACGAGATTTCGCGGGCATAAGGGAGGATCTATGCACCACAGGGAGGATGCGTGAAGCTTGGCCACAAGAGAGGCCAAATGGGCATGCCTTTTTACCTCATGCACCGTGGAGGTTATCAAAGCTAGAGATGGTGGCCATGAAGTGAGGTATCACTAAATTTGTACTCCCACTGGATGCATGAGGTGTTTGAAGGGGGCCTTCACAAAGAGCAAGAAAAGAGGTGTAGAGCAATTATATGGCTTGAAATCTCATGATTGGCACAAGATGCTCCAAGTAAGTATTTTATGTTCATAATATCTTTTTCCTTCCAAATTTGTGAGTGAATTAGAAGCAACTAATCAACTATTCCTCATGTGTTCAGTTCATACTACCTACTAGCATTTCTCGCAGTGCATCGAAGGACATGAAGGATTGTATTTACAAGATGGGTGAGCTTGTGAGGTACTTTACATGATATAAAATTTGAATATTGTATTTACAAGATGGGTGAGCTTGTGAGGTACTTTACAGGATGCAAGGTGTTTATATTGCTAATATGGCATACTTTTTCCTTTCTAGGTATGTGAGCTCAAAGGAAATAGAATCCCACCATGCTTGAGAATGCTCGAGTTATGTCAGTTGAGGGGGTTTGTTTAGTGGAGGAGACATTTCCACATTCTAAGCCAACTACATCTCATAGTGCATTTGGTGGATGAGATTGCTATATGCGGTACTATACATGCACGATGGTTGTTCTTTCTCGAGTGCTTCATGAAGATCTTGAAGGGTTTCGTGAGACAAGACCCGAAGGTAACATATCCGAGGGTTGGTTGGTACAAGAGTCACTTGTATATATTTTTGAGTTTCTTGTTGATGTGGATAGCTCTCTCCCATAACTATGGAGAGATGATGAAGACCTAAGGATGATCTCTATTGTGCCTCAAGGGAAAGGACACAGCAAAGTAATAGACATGGAGTTGCTTAATAATATTAACCTCTATTGCATGCTTAATAGTGATGTGATGAAAAGATGGATGACAAGATATGAGGATGCCAAGACAAGAAGACAAGGAGAAAGGGCCCTCTTTCGTACACACCATGGATCTCGTGTGCCATACCCTCAGCATCTAAGAGCACTTCCAAAGGATATTCATGTGGATTGGCTACTTGACTAAATGGAGAGACTAGAGAGAGACGAGGGGATGCATATCACAATGGAAGAATGGGAGTATGCTAGGGGATGCATGAGCAAGGTTGGTATATAGAATGTTATGCATAAGTTAGGAGCTTTCAACAATTTAGATTGCTTATTTAATTGATTTTGTCTTGGTGTAGTGTACTATGTTCAATGCTATATGGTGTGAGGGCAAGCATTTTTGAACACAACAGATTGATGATAAGAGAAACACACAAGATTGCAGCGTCATTGCTAGCTTTGAGGGAGCCATGGATGATTATTGTGGCATAATCCAAGATATTATTAAGCTTGACTTTCGACGCTTCTTTGTGTATGTTTTGGATGTAAAGCGGTTTAAGGACGTGGTGGAAAGAGGCCCTAATGCAACAATCAAATGCCATGCAAGTGGCTTTGTAACTATTGACTCCACAAAGTTTTGGCAAAGTAAGAAGGACACACTAGTACTACCACAACAATGTGAACATGTATTGTACACGCATATAAAAATACTCACTTTTAAGTATTTGATACCTTCGATGCAAGGAAAATAACATGATTGTATTTGTGTTTGAATTAGGTTGTCTATCAATCAATGGTGGATAATAATAGGTGCACTACTACACACGGATCCTATTGCGACGTTTATGTATCGACGTTTAGCACCTGCTTAGTGTTAATCGTCGGTATGAAAAGCGGGTTTTGTAAATCGTCACTATATAGCGACTGTTGCTGAAAGTCGCTATATAGCGACTTTTACAAAAGTCGCTATATAGCGACACTGATACAAAATATTATAGCGACGTTTTTACAGAGGTTTTTTTTTCTTTAAAGGCTTTAAAAGTTAGTTTTTTCCAATGACAAATTTTTTAAAATTTTCATACATGTTTGAGCTCATAGAGAATAAAAAAATGAGAGCATGTACATCAAGCCTTTGAAGCTCATATATTCATGTCCAAGTTTGAGATGAGAAAAATCAAATAAGAGCATTTACATCAACTGTTTCATCTTGAGCCGAGTCTAAGGCACCAAGCAAGTCTATCTCCAACTCTATACCGAGTTGATCTCCTATATCATCATCGTACTCTAGCATCGTACATTCACCTAAAAGTATTTGATCATCTTCTTCAATAAAGCTTAAGTGTGGTGATTGATCTTGATGATTGTTGTCTTCTTCGTCAATATCGTGATCTCCATCCTCCTCCCATGCGATGTCATTATGCGCATCTTCCTCTTTGCTCATATGGTGATCTACATCTTCTTTGCTAGATTCATCAATTGGATCCGGCATTGGTAATGGCATCTCCATATCCACATCTCGATCTTCAAAAATTTGCTTACTTCATGGTGCAACTTGGATCACGTACCACCATCTTGGATTAGAACGATCCGGATGAAAAACCACCTATATTGAAGATGGGTGCCAAATATCGTCAATTATATATATATCAATGGACTTTAAAAAGAAAGCTTCGACTAATTAAATCATTAGTATGCACCTGCTCACAGTGCTCGGGAAGAACAAAAGTATCACTTTCATCGGTCCAATGTTTGGTGGAGTCTATTGCAAAGAGACCGCTACTATCTTTTCTCACTATCGCATGGGGACCATTGTAAGTAGTTCTAAACCATTTTACATCAAGAATGAAAATAGTAAATCGTTTGAAATCGATTTCATAGATGTCGCGTATGGTTCCACAATAATCCAACTGTGAGAAGAGAAGATTGGTATCCGAAGCACTTGCTCGGCTATCTTGTGTGAAGTTAGCCATGACTCCACAATCATACGTGACTCTCTTTGAATCGATGCGTTCCACGTGAAAATGTCGTCCATATGACCATAATGCACTGTACTTTTTGTACTATAAAAGAGCATCATTAAAACAATGAAGATGCACCTATTTTATAGCATATATTGCCACAAATAATTACTTAATTACGTCAAGAGATAAGAAAGTTACATGCACCATACATCCAAATGATAACTCTCGCTCGCGCTCGTTTATTGTCTCTCCATCACGTTCGGCTTTACGTAGAGCCAGTTGTAGCCAATCAAGTGACATGTGAGTAGGGAGAAGAGCCAGATCTCGTGGATATGGTTGTGATCGCCTGTACATTACTCTGAATCTCGTCCTTACATTTATTCTTTCTGCTTTGGCCACTTCATATCTCTCAATCCACTTCTGCATCTCAGGGCTATTGAAGATACAAAACTTATTGAATTTCTCCATTTGCTCTTCGCTCATCTTTCTTTCAGTCCCTTTTCCTTGGGGAACCTCGCCAATGATGCGATCATCATCCTTGTTGTGCCAAGCTTGCGGTATATCAGGATCCGTGGATGCAAGAAACTCTGTGATATATACTAATGACTCTTGCACAAGCCATCCCTCTGCCATGCTTGCTTTCGGTCTTGCTCTTTGTCTTACAAACCCCTTTAAAAATTTCATAAACCGCTCGAGAAAAAACATCCATCGATTATGAACGGTACCTGCTATAGCCACCTCATCAACTGTGTGCACAAGCAAGTGGACTTGAGTTGTCATAATGCTTGAGGGAAAGTGCTTCTCAAGCAAGCATGCGGCTTCGATGGATTCCACCCTAGCCTTCTCGATGCTCGATATAGAGATCTCTTTTTGAGATATCCACCTATTTCACATGTCCATGCATATGCAAGATATTTGAGATATCCACCTATTTCACATGTCCATTAAGAAAATACATTTAAATGCGATTTGATAGTAAGCATACCTCACAATACCACAGATCTTGAATATAGCATTTCTAACATCTTCTTGTAAGCACCCTTTTATTGTAATTGGGAGGATGAACTATCAAAGCAACAATGAAGTCATGTCAACAATATAACATAATAATAATTACGCTAATGCATCACTATTATCGGTACACTAATTCTACTTAGAATACCTGTAATACCTTGTGCCAATCATGGGACTTGAGGCCACTAAGCTTATTGTCCTTTGAAAATTCTCCTTTCAAGCAATGCATGTACCCTGTCGGTGTTTGAAAAGAGGCAATGTCTGCCTTGACCGCTGCCTTCTCCCTCGTAGAGAGGATCCACGTTGCTTTCGGGAGGACAACTTTTCCCGAAGCATGCACTTGGGGCCACAAACGAGACATCCTATTCATAGCACGCAAGCTTCTCACACTCCTCTCGAGTCCTTGGAACCAACCAAGTGTGCCCAAATAGTAGCCCCCACATTCTTGAAGATATGCATGGGATCCAAGAGATGATTGATTTGTAACTGACCCCAATAAGGAAGCTCGTGAAAGATCGATAACCTCTTCATACTAGGAGGAGGTTCCTCTCCATTCGCCCTCCAAGCTTGAATCCAATCACTTGCCTTCAAATATGATGGTGGTGGATCAAGCTGACCTCTACGTGCGAGATGGTCGAGCGGAAGGTATCGAGCATGACCTTCATAAACATTTTTCCTCATATGTTTGGAGTAGCATGCAAGCGATTTCAGAGCCGGTCCACAAACAGGACAAGCATGGTACCCACTTGTAACAAGTCCTACACGCGTGCATGAATGTGTTAGTACAAGACATGCATGCAAAAGAGAGTAAAAAAAGCATAATCCCTCATTGTACATGTAAAGACACAATCACGTACCTACGCACTCTCCATATCCTGGGTAGTCATGCATGGTCCACATCAAGATACCCCTGACCAAAATATCATTGGTATGTCTAGGAGCTCTGGAAATATCAAAGACTTGCACTCCTCTCCATAATATTTGTAACTCCTCTATCAAAGGTGCCATGTACACGTCCATGTTTTTTGCCTTGTACTTTCCTAGCACAAGTAGCGCAAGCATGAGGTGTCCCTTTTTTATTGTTAGCCATGGTGGGATATTGTAATTCACCACGACTATGGGCCATGTCAACCAAGATGTCGAGCGTAACCCGAAAGGATTCACGCCATCCATGGCTAGCCCAAGATGTAAGTTGCGTGGCTTCCTCGCAAAGTCCGACCACTGATTATCTATGTGCTTCCAAGCTGCACAATCTACGGGAATCCTCAATGTGTGATCAGTGGACCGATGAGATGCATGCCATGTCATCAACTCCACTATGGATTTGCATCAAAACATGTGTTGTATTCTTGCAATGATGGGAAAGTGTCTTAGGACCTTTACCGGTATCCGCTCACCCTGCAAGTCATCTCTATATCATTGTTCCCCACACTTTGGACAACTAGCCAAATCTCCATGCTCACGACGAAAGAGAATACAATCATTACGCAAGCATGGATGGTATCATAATCCATACCCACCGTTGTTAGCATCTTTTTCGCTTCATCTCTTGATGCGGGCATGGTATGTGGTGCAGGCAACATCTTCTAGAGGAACCTATGACAAAGACACTATCTAAATGATGATTCTCAAAACAAACAATATCCAAATAATGAGTCAAATTAATGCAAGGGCTAACCTCATTAAGGCCGAGACACTTGTATCCGACCAACCATACTGTACTTGTAGATTCAAGATTGAGAGACAAGCACGTAGTTTAGACATCCTAGCACCCTCATACAATTGTGTTGATTGCAACTCTCGCATTTTGACCTCAGACTCTGACATCACGTGTACGTGGGATGTAGTGCCCCTAAAAATGGAATCCATCATGCCGACCATACCCTTGTCGTCATCCGGGAGACTATAGTCTTGTTGAAAGTGAGAAGGTATATGTGTACCCTCGTCACCCTCCTCATCTTGTTTTAAGATTTCGTGTAAATATAAGATCTTCTATTTCCTGGTATACAATAAGATTGTGAACTTAAATAGCTTTGACTTACCGATGATCCATCAACATGTGCAACACCAACGGGGGATACTGGTTCCGGCTCCTCCCCATACATCCGCAAGTGGCGCATGATAATACGACGTTGATGTCGTACTTCTCGCTTGCAATGAGTGCAATGACAGTATAACCTCTCCGTAAGCCACTTCGTGCTCCCGGGCATTGGCGCATCATCGGACGAGCTTCCACTCGTCCCTTCCATCTACACTTATAAAATCACAACATAAGCATGAAGAGGAGATATTGACAATTATAAAATAGCATGTTTGAGCTTCTCTTGAGGCCACATTGAAAAAGTGACAGTAAGCATCGTTATATAGCGACGTTTTTAATTAAAAACATCGCTATATAGCGACGAATAGGCGTTGCTATATAGCGACGCTGTGGGTTAAAACCCGAAACGCTAAACACGTGGCGTTTTCTTCAAACTATTTCCTAATCTCTCAAGTAAGCAACCCAAAATCTCCTCCCACCTATTTTCGATGACCTCCCACCTATTCCAAGCAACCTCCCACTCTATTTTCCACTCCTCACCCTTCTCCTACCTCTTGTACTCCCTCTCTATCCTTTTCCCTCTTTGGTTTCTTGAAAGGAAGTTCTTCAAAAGGTGAGTTTGTTTCAACAATGTAGGTTGTTTGTTTGTTAGCTTTAGTTTTGTGAGTGTTTCTTCTTGTATTGCTAAACCTGTAAACTAGTTTTCATGCTTGTTTTAAAAGGATTGAAACAAAAAACGAGATTTCAAGAAAGAAAGAAAACTCACCTCTTTTTTCTGTATTTCTCTTCCTTCTCTTTCTCCTTGTCTCCTCAATCTCCTCCTTTCCTTGTCTCCTCAATCTCCTCCCTTCAAGAAGTTGCTTTTGTAATCTCCTCCTTCCACTAACATCTTATTTGAAAAAATGGGTTGTTTTCTCTCTTTTGTAGGGCCAATCCACTACACCGAGCGGGACATACTATTTCAGGTAAGTGCTTCCTCTTTTTTCCATTTATTATTTTTGTTATTTGCATTGGCCTGCAGCTAGCGCCTTAAGCGCTAGCTGCAATGATGGGCGTAGGAACCCTCTCTTCCCCTCCCACTCTTTCCTTCTTCCCCCTTCTCTTATTCTCCTTTTTCCCCCTTCTCTTTTTTCCCTCTTCTCTTATTCTCTCTTTCCCCCTTCTCTCTTTCCCCCTCATCTCTTTTCCGCATGAGCATAAGCATGAGCTTATGCTTATGCTTATGCTTAAGCATAAGCATAAGCATAAGCTCATGCTTATGCTCATGCATGAGCATGAGCTTATGCTTAAGTTTCACGCATGAGCTTATGCGGAAATAGAGAATGAGAGAAGCATAAGCTCATTCTCTTTTTCCGCATAATCTCCTTCTCTTTTTCCGCATGAGCATAAGCATGAGCTTATGCTCATGCATGAGCATGAGCTTATGCTTAAGTTTCCCCCTTCTTTATGCTTCTATTTCCGCATGAGCATAAGCATGAGCTTATGCCTAAGTTTCCCCCTTCTTTATGCTTATGCTTAAGTTTCCTCCTTCTTTATGCTTCTATTTCCGCATGAGCATAAGCATGAGCTTATGCTTAAGCATAAGCATAAGCATAAGCTTATGCTTATGCTCATGCATGAGCATGAGCTTATGCTTAAGTTTCCGCATAAGCTCATGCTCATGCATGAGCTTATGCGGAAATAGAGAATGAGAGAAGCATAAGCTCATTCTCTATTTCCGCATAAGCTCCTTCTCTTTTTCTGCATGAGCATGAGCTTATGCTTAAGTTTCCGCATAAGCTCATGCTTATGCGTGAGCTTATGCGGAAATAGAGAATGAGAGAAGCTTATGCGGAAACTCATTCTCTATTTCTGCACAAGCTCCTTCTCTTTTTCCGCATGAGCATGAGCTTATGCATAAGTTTCCCCCTTCTCTCTTTCCCCCTTCTCTATTTCCCCCTTCTCTCATTACCCCTTCTCTATTTCCCCCTTCTCTCATTCGCATAAGCTCATGCTCATGCGGGAATAGAGAATGAGAGAAGCATATGCTCATGCTTATGCTTCTCTCATTCTCTATTTCCGCATAAGCTCCTTCTCTTTTTCCGCATGAGCATAAGCATGAGCTTATGCTTATGCTTATGCTTAAGCTTAAGCATAAGCATAAGCTTATGCTTATGCTCATGCATGAGCATGAGCTTATGCTTAAGTTTCCGCATAAGCTTATGCGGAAATAGAGAATGAGAGAAGCTTATGCGGAAACTCATTCTCTATTTCCGCATAAGCTCCTTCTCTTTTTCCGCATGAGCTTATGCTTATGCTTATGCTTAAAGCATAAGCTTATGCTTATGCTTATGCTCATGCATGAGCATGAGCTTATGCTTAAGTTTCCGCATAAGCTCATGCTTATGCATGAGCTTATGCGGAAATAGAGAATGAGAGAAGCTTATGCAGAAACTCATTCTCTACTTTCGCATAAGCTCCTTCTCTATTTCCGATGCTTATGCTTAAGCATAAGCATAAGCATAAGCTCATGCTTATGCTCATGCATGAGTATGAGCTTATGCTTAAGTTTCCGCATAAGCTTATGCTTATGCATGAGCTTATGCGGAAATAGAGAATGACAGAAGCATAAGCTCATTCTCTATTTCCGCATAAGCTCATTCTCTATTTCCCACTCTATTTCCCCCTTCTCTCCTTCTCTATTTCCGCATAAGCTCATGCTTATGCTTATGTGGAAATAGAGAAGGAGAGAAGCATAATAGAGAAAGAGAAAAGCATAAGCATAAGCTTATGCTTCTCTCATTTCCCCCTTCTCTCCTTCTCTATCTCCGCATAAGCTTATGGCTTCTCTCATTCCCCCTCATCTCTTTCCCCTTCTCTATTTCCCCCTTCTCTCATTCTCTATTTCCTCATTCTCATTCTTTTCTTTCCTTTCCATCTTCTTTCCCTCTTTCCTTTCCCTCTTCTTTCCTTTCCCTCTTCTTTCTTCTTGCCTATGCCTATGCCTATGCCTATGCTTATGTTTGTTTTTTTGTTTTCTGTTTTCGTGTTTGTGTCTATGTTAGAGATGGGATCACATCGCTCATCCGACGAGTACGGATAGCCTCGCAGGAGCAGAGCTCACGATCTATATGCTCCAGAGGACTTTGATTCCTCTCAGGCGACTACCCTGAGGACTACCCCTGGTCCAACTCCTCTCGAACCTAGCACTATGACTACCCCTGGTCCGACTCCTCTTCCACATAGCACTATGACTACCCCTCGAGGAACTCCTTTGCTAGCCGTGCATGGCTTTGTCGGGAGTCCCGATGAGTTTGTAGCGCAGATGAGCGATGAGGAGGCAGCGAGATTCTTCTCTTTGCTCTCTCAGAGGACCTCAGCAATTCCTTCCCCTACACCGACGGGTGGATGTAGTGCCCAGCCATCCCCTCGCGCCCCTTCGACCGCGGGATCATCACCTGCGCATGCCTCTTGCAAGGGAAGGAAGAGTAGGACGGGCGGCTCATGTTGTGCTGACTCGGGAGATGTAGACGAGTCAGCACACTCACGCTCCTTTAGGTCTCCACTTGGTCCGGAGACACAGTATCAGTCAGGTCCCTTTCCCTCTCCTACTCCCACTGCTACTCCTCGCTCCGGAAGTGCTCGCACAGCTTCCACTCCTTCAGACTCTGCTACCGTCAGTCCCCCTTACTCATCAGGGGATCTCTCCTATCAAATCACATTTGCCGGAGAGATAATAGAAGATAAAAAGGGAAAAGTAGTGATGGCCGCCATGAGGAGGTTGATGAGTCATCACTTCAAGAGCGGCATAAATACCGATTGGTGGTATCAAGATGCCCAAAAGAAGCAGGCGGTGATCGATGAGTTAAAACAAAGATACCCTAATCCGCCAAATGTGGAGTTTAATGACGATTATATGCAAGAGCGCATGGGTTTGGTCCTGAAGCATCGTAGATCAACCTTGCGTACTTCCATTACAAAGGGGTTGGCTAAACCCAGCTGGGCAGACAAAGCTGATTGAAAGTACTTCAAGAAGCAACATAGGGACCATCCTGAAATGTTCGAGGGTCAGAGGAGGGCTACGAAGAGATGACTGGACGTCATAGGTACTTCGCACTTTGGTGCAGGCGGACGGTATGCGTTCGAGGCAACCGTGGTAAGTCTACTTCTTCCCATTTAATGTATTGTTCTTTTTGTTTTACTTACATATTACATGCACTTTAGCTAACTCTAACTCTCGTAAATTGGATCCATAGCAAGCTGCGATGGGTCATCTTCCTATAGATGCAAAGACGCGACGCGCATTTCGGATAGGAACAAAGCCGTGGTTCATTGAGCAAGAGGCAATGGGAGCGACGGTCGATTGGGCTGAGGTGGCTGCTCGCACGGTATAAGTTTACTCCTACTTGTAATCTCACTTTTCAATTTAAGTTCCAATCTAATTTTCGATTTATATGGTTCACTCTTAGGGTCAAAGCTCAAGCGTCCCATCATCGGAGGCGAGCGAACAACAGGGCCAAGGATCGGATGCAGGTGGCGAGGACTAGGGAGAAGACGCAAGTGTCAAGGACCAAGGAACAGGCCAACAAGATGAAGATGATTCGGATTCGGATGAGTAGTGGTAGTAGCATTTTGTATATCCGCTCATTTGAGCAATTTTGTATCGCCCTTTCGACAGGGTAATTTTGTTACAAACACTGTTGTATATGTCCGACATGTATATGCATTTGTTACTCATCATTTCACAAGAACAATTTTGTATCACCCTGCAAGCAAGGAAAATTTTGTTATAAAAAACTTTCTTTTGTAATTACAAAAAAAAAAAAAGGATTAGTGGGGCTAAACAAGGCCAAAAGGAAGCCATGTTTAGCCCCACTAACCCTTTTTTTTTACTTCTGTCAATCATCGCTATATAGCGACGTTTACCAGTGTCGCTATATAGCGACGATTAACAATGTCGCTATATAGCGACGTTTGCATCATCGCTATATAGCGACGTTTACCAGTGTCGCTATATAACGATGCTTTATAACGACGCTCCTTTTCCAATGCTTTTAGCGACACTTATAGCGACGTTTGCGCCCGTGAAAAAAAATTTAATGTAAAAAGCGTCAGTATTTCCGTCAGAAAATGGCCTATGCCTTGTAGTGGTGGTGTGATGTCATACCTATTACGCCACATTCCAAAGTGATGTATAGTACATTTACTAATATGGAGCGTATGGAAAATGATCATGGCCATGGAGGTGATGATGACCGTGTGACAAGAGAGGAGGATGATCATGAGATAGGAGATACAGATATTGAGGCCATTACCCATGAGGACGAGCCTACCATTGGTGATGATGATTTCAATGAGCACGAGTAGCATAAGTAGTAGTGTATTGAATGTATTTGTAGATCTCAACACTGGTTTGGATTTTCAAGTAGATAGTTTGGCAAGGGTTTATCTCATTGAGGATGAGATTGAACCGTAGCCCATCATTGATATTGGCAAACCTATTTTACATATTGTCTCATTCTCCTCACCTCAATTTTTGTATATGTGGGTTTGCCAAAACGCATTAATATTTTTGTTAAAATTATGTGCTTTGGTAATCATGGGCAATGTTGGGAAAGCAATGATGTACATTTATCAGCCTGCACCAAAATCTCACTTTTGGTATTCTCTATTTTGTGTCTAAGTCTGCATATAATTCATAGTGCAAACACGCTAATAGACGCGCTATTAGATGCGCTATTAGACGTGCCCATGTTTTTGCTATTCTAGCAGCGCCTATAGACACACTCACTATTTTATGCATCTATCAAGTGCGTCTATAGTTGCTTTGTCTTGTTGTGCATCTGGCCATTTTTTTCAACATTTTTGGGGGGGAATGTCTCTCCATGCCCCAAATATTGGTTCCCAACAAATAAAATAGAAAAAAACTTATATGGAAAAATATTAGGCAATCTTGAACACCCCCCCAAAAAACCTATTTAGGGGAACCACTATTAGGCAACCTTGATTTGGGGGAACTAGTATTTGGGGCATGGAGAGACATATCCCCCCCCAAAATTTTGAAAAAAAATGGCCAAATTGACCCTGTCTGGCCCAAAGTCGCACCTGGTTACACTTGGGGCCATTTGGCCATTTATTTTCAAAATTGTTTTGGGGGAATGTCTCTCCATGCCCCAAATACTGGTCCCCAACAAATAAAAGAGAAAAAATTTTATTTGGAAAAATATTAGGCAATCTTGAACCATTATTAGGCAAGCATGATTTGTTGGGGACCACTATTTGGGGCATGGAGAGACATTCCCCCCCAAAAATTTTGAAAAAAAGGCCAGATGGTCGTAGGTGTGAGCAAGCACAACTTTGATTCCCTACAACTTTTATCATCATCTCTTTCTGCCCAAACTCACCATCTAAGGCTTCAATTTTGCATTTATAATTGGGCATGCAAATCCAAGCCAAGAAAACACTTTAGAGTGCCTTTTTTACATCTTCGAGCCACTATTTGCCCATTTGAATGGTTGAACCATGTAAATCACAAAGTATCAAAGTTGTAGCTTGGTGTAAAATCTACAACTCTCTCTTACAGACTTTTCCCAAAATCAATCATCTTCTTAGACATATTTGCCTGTCCAAAGTGGTCACTCTCAATATGTTGATGAAATTGTGAAAACAAATCATGGAAGCAAAAATAGAGTGCAATGACCTATGGCCTCACAATGGGTACTCACAGAAAGTACACATTATACTCTACAAGGTTGATCTACAAATTCTATTCATGGTTTATATATGTCCCATGCGCATCCCTTTCACTTTTGCATGCATATGCATATTATACTCCAAGATTGATCTATTACATAAATTCAATCATATTTATTTCTTATGTATTATGTCCTTCTCTAGTTATTGTTTTAGTGTTTACACTAAAACCAATAAGAACAAATGTCACTTCTAAACTTTTCGAGACAATTTGTCATTATAGATAATTGTTACCTTATACAAGAATCATCGATATTATACATATGTATGCCCCTATTAATCTCATTGTACCTCAATTCAATAGCATGGATATGCATGGACATGTTCTATGCTTATGGTACAATTGATCTATAGGTGTTTCTTCTTTTAGATGCTCAAATACTTTTACTTTTGGATGCCAAACATTAGGATATGATATGGATATCATTCATCGGGTCTTGATGGATATGTTAACTTTGAATCTTCAAAAGCTTTCCACTTCTTTTAATAAAGAAAATTGAACATTTTTTCCCCACCCTTGTCCTGTCCTATCTTCTTACTGAATCTTTGCATGCTTGATTTCAACATAATTTAAATTTAAAAATGATGCATTGTGTTTATTACATCCAAATTTTTGGTACATTTGAAGAAGATCTTTAAAAAATGTTATATAATTGATAAATTTTATAAAAGAAAAGTTTTTTAATGCATATTCAATTATAATATCCCCTCTAACTTATATTATTAAGCAGTCAAAGTTATTAAGCTCTAAATATAAACAATACCTAAGAGTAGAACCTTCCCAAAATGTTACTTGGAGTATTCCATCAAAGCATGTATTACTTGGGGGTTCAAGTTGCCGACTCCCATTCTATGTAAATAGTAAATACAAGTGATTACATGCAATTATGTTTGATTTTTTTAAAATGTGATGTAATGTCCAAGAAGTAAATATAACTTCAAAACAGCTACATACATATTTTATATACACAACATAATACATATTAATTTGTCTCATCCATGCATGAGGTGGTGTATTTTGGCACCATTGGGATTTATTAAGTAAATAAAGACTCATATCTAACTGAACTTACATAATCTTTAAAAGTAGTACAGTTTCAAAGACCATATACTCGTTGATTTAAAATCCCAAACACAACACGTACATCTATACCTCATCCACAAGATCCCAAAGACAACCTACTACCTAATAAAGGAATTCATTCTAAAGGAATCCATGCCCCATTAGTTGTTTTCAAGACTTACATCTACACCTCATCTACAAGATCCCACAAACAACCTAGCTACTCTCATCCATGCACAACCTATTGTTCTTCATCACTGATTCATGTAGTAATTCAAAGTTGTCCTGGCTAACTAAATACAATAATTCACCTAAAATAATACATTATGAAATAATTAATATGATAATTTACAGAACAAAATATAGATATCCAATGTGGTATAAAAAATTTCTTGGTATATTCAATCAAATCATTTTAAGCCAATGTACATGAATGCTTCCATTCAATGAAAGATAGTACATCCATGTGCCTTTCCAATAACTTCTTGATCTTTAAATTTTTGATCTATAAAAGAAAATAATAATCATTGTGAGGCACGCCCCATTGTGGTCGTGAATTCACTTCTCATAGATATTGTAGTAGCAATGCTTGGCACATCCCTAAATGGTCAATTTTGATGCATCCTGACAATTGCAATAAGTAAATCATTAGTGTTTCTTTCAAATCATTATCTTAGTAATAGAAATCAGATAACTTCAAATCAAACAAAGCCTAGGAATCAAATCAAATCTTTATTATGTCCACTATGTCATGATCTATAGGAATCCATTTGCTTCTCTCTCTCTCTCTCTCTCTCTCTCTCTCTAGTCTCTCTCTCTCTCTCTCTCTCTCTCTCTCTCTCTCTCTCTATCTATGCTTGGCACATCCCTAAATGGTCAATTTTGATGCATCCTGACAATTGCAATAAGTAAATCATTAGTATTTCTTTCAAATCATTAACTTAGTAATAGAAATCAGATAACTTCAAATCAAACAAAGCCTAGGAATCAAATTAAATCTTTATTATGTCCACTATGTCATGATCTATAGGAATCCATTTGCTTCCCTCTCTCTCTCTCTCTCTCTCTCTCTATCTAGTCTCTCTCTCTCTCTCTCTCTCTCTCTCTCTCTCTCTCTCTCTCTCTCTCACACACACACACACACACACACACAGCATGGGAATCCATCTCTCCCTCTCCCTCCCTCCCTCCCTCTCTCTCTCTCTCTCTCTCTCTCTCTCACACACACACACACACACACACACACACACACACAATGCATGGGAATCCATCTCTCTCTCTCTCTCTCTCTCTCTCTCTCTCCACAACATAGTCCTCTTACCCTCACTCCCATACAAGCACCTTTTGAGCAATCCCAAAATGAAGTACTCCAAAATGTGTCCCTGGGGTGCCAACTCAATATGTAATATGTTACTACCCTCATCCAAAATCCAGGGTATGGAGGGACAAGGTCCATATATAATATGCATGGATTTTCTTAGAAATTTTCAAATATGCAAGGGAAAAATATGAAATTTTCATGTCTCCCCTCCCACAAAATATAAGATATATATACCTTGAAAAATATGCAAGATTTTAAGATTTGTACATATTTTTCATAATATGTGAGACCCAAGGGGGGGGGCCTTTTGGATGAGGGGGGGTTTTTTTAAAAACACTAAAATATGGAAACCCATCTCCTTTCAAATTAATGAGACTTTTTCATGTGTTACCCTAATTTCAAGGTGTAAAGGCATATTTGAAGCTCTTTTAGTATAGAACGCAACCATGTTAATTTGAATAATTTCTACTCATGGCATATTGTTAAGTTCATCTCATACTCAAGATTTTGATAGGTTTTCTTACAAAAGGGAGATGGTGCCCCAAGAATGTGTCTTACATCTGGTCTAGGGGAAGAGGAGCCCTTCATAAACATGGAAAGAATGGGAGAAAGAAAAGAGGAAGAGATTGAGAGGACGAGGCTAAGAGCAAGAAGAGGTTGTGAAGATGTTGAGAGGAGGCTAAGGATATTGAGAGGGGGAGGATGAGTGGAGGTTGAGAGGAGGAAGCTGAGAGGAGGAAGAGGTTGAGAGGAGAAAGCTGAGAGGAGGCTAAGAGGAGGAAGAGGTTGAGAGGAGGAGGTTGAGGGAAGGTTGAGAGGAGGAGGAGGAGGCTGAGAGGAGGTTGAGAGGAGGAGGAGGAGGCTGAGAGGAGAAAGAGGCTAGGAGGAAGGTCAGGAGTCAATCGGGATAGTTTGAGGGCCCTCTTGGGAGGTGTTTGGGGGGTTGGGGACACTTTTGGATAATTTTGATTTTTTGAAGGAAAAAAACTCGCAATTTTGGGGGCCCACAGATTGAGGGAGGAGGGTAGGGGGACCATGAAAAAGTCAAGGGGGGGAGTAAATGCCCTAGGAGGTGGGGGGGGAAGAGAAGGCAAGTGGGAGCCTAGTGGGGACCAAGGGACGTCTCTCCACCAATGAGAGACCAATATGGAATCCTCCATTCTTTTAATGCCCAAGCCTTCCCATTGGCTAGTTTACTAATCACAAATCTTAAGGGACTAATCTAAGAGGCCCTTTTTGAGTCCCAAATTCCCCTAATGTGCAACACTACACCAACCATATCCAAGACCAAGGGCATTGCAGGATGGGGAGCCAAGGGAAACGGGTCGTCGCTCAGGGGGGTCACTATGTATAAACTCTCTATATCACGTGTGTTCAAGGCTTGTTTGTAAAATCCCTTACCTGTAGATTTTTCATTAATAAAATGTACCTTTTTTCTATACAAATCTGTAAAAATTTTTTGGAATCATTTAAATAATCCCTTATGTAAGTTAAATTCTATAAATTTTAGAAATTAAAAATATCCTTCTGTTGAACTCACGTGATAGGGTTACATAAGATGAATGACCCCCCCGAGGGTCGTCGTTGAGTTCTCTCTGCCAATGGTTCCTTAAAAGAAGCAATTCTTTTATAACCCCACCAATGCCTCAAGAAAGAAGTTGCTATGACGAAGGCAATTCCTTGAAAGACTTGAAAGAAAAACCTCATGACCAACCATGTTGCAGGATGGGGAGCCAAGGGAAACGGGTCGTCGTTGTTCCGTGAGGCACTAGAAGAGAACTCAACTTGGTGTTGAGCCTCTCGTAACTGTGCACAACCTTCCACACTGGGGAAGGAACTCAACTTGATCATCAACTCTAACACACTGAGAGCATGAGTCAGTGTGCTAGAGCTCACCACCAAATTGAGTTCTCTATCCATTGTCGAATGTTGTGCTCGATTGAGCTAACCTCCAAGTTGAGTTCGCTTTTCCAGTGCCTTGACTTCTGAAGTTTCTATGAAAAAGGTTATTTCAATTACGAGGTGCTCGTATTGTCCCTTAGGAGTTCTAGGTCCAAATTGTAAGAAAGTCCTACCGACAATAGCACTACAAGGTGCTCATATTATCCCTTGCATGCAAGCACCAGGTCAAAAGTGTAAGAAAGTGCTAACAAGGGCAAAAAGTGACACCTAGTCCAGCCACAGTGGTGGTATTGACAAGTGCTTAAAGAAGTGTCACAAAAACAAAGTGCTAGCATCCTTGTATGTAATCTATTTTGTTAAATATTTGCTTCAGATGCAATTTTTTTTGTTTCAATTTTGATGTACTACTATTATTGCAAAAACTCTCAGATGTAATTTTTTAATGTAATTTCTTTTGTTTCAATTTCAATGTAGTAGCATTATCGCCAAAACTATTGTTGGTTGTTACTTTGGTAGTGAAAGTGGCTCTAATGAAGAACAAATGGCATATTTCTGCCCTCGTTTACATTTTATTGCAACCATAGGGATCGTTGCACAAGAAATTGTTAAAAAAATTGTTCTTACTGTAGTGAAAATGGTTCCAATAACTAGCGCGGTGCTTTAGAACTATGATAACTCCAATAACCACCATGGTGGTTGCAAGGAAACTATACTAAATTGGAAATGCTACATTTTCCTTAGCTTGGAACTAAAATAGCTCTAAGAACGTGTGTGGTGGTTGAGAAATTGTTCCTCAAAGAATAATACGACTAAAATATCTCTAAAATAACACTATTTTCCTTGGTTTAGAACCAAAATAGCTCCGACATCCAGCGTGGTGGTTGCGGATATGGACCTTGAGGGGTCCTGTTAGAGAGTGACATGCCATGATGGTCTGCCATGGTGGTCTTCATGCCAACGTGGTGGTCTCTCCATGCAAACATCATTGCTTGAACTAGCACGGTGGTTAGCGCAGCAAAAGATTGTGTTGCGCAGCGATAGATGGCGAAGCTGCATAATGACAGGTGGCAAGGCAAAAGTTTTGTGCTATTGTCAGGCCAATGTGGTTGTGCTTGAATCAGCAGGTGGTCAGTGCAAAAAAGAATGTGTGCATAGTGACAGATGGCGAAGATGCGCAAGCAAACATGGGAAGGTAAAGGCTGCATGATGTAGTCAGGCTAGAGGTAGAGCAACAGTCTTTGTGCTCATGAGTAAATGGATATAGTGCCATGTGTTGAGCTCTACACTATTGACCATGATAAAGTGCGCACTCATGATGTCGAAAAAAATTTCGACGAGAGCACGGGTCCGTGCAAAATTCAAATATTTGACTAGAAGCGCATCGCGTCGTAGCCCCAAAATGGCCCCAAAAATAGTTCTACGATTGGCTCCACACAAGCAAATGTTGACCCAAGGAGAGAGAGTAAAGACAAGGAGAGAGAGGGAGTGAGACGGGGAGTAAAGAGAGGGAGAGATTAGAGAGAGAGAGAGAGAGAGAGAGAGGAGAAGGAGGAGGAGAGAGAGAGAGAGAGAGAGAGAGAGCGAAAGGGAGGGAGGGAGGGACGGAGGGAGGGACGGAGGGAGAGAGAGAGAGAGAGAGGGGGGGGGGGGAGAGCACGAGAGAGAGAGAGAGAGAGAGAGAGAGAGAGAGAGATAGAGAGAGAGAGAAGGAGGGAGGGAGAGATGAGAGAGAGAGAGAGAGAGAGACTGAGCGCGGTGAGAGAGAGGAAGAGAGGGACAGATGAGAGAGAGAGAGAGAGAGAGAGAGAGAGAGAGAGAGAGAGAGAGAGAGAGAGAGAAGTTGCTATGACGAAGGCAATTCCTTGAAAGACTTGAAAGAAAAACCTCATGACCAACCATGTTGCAGGATGGGGAGCCAAGGGAAACGGGTCGTCGTTGTTCCGTGAGGCACTAGAAGAGAACTCAACTTGGTGTTGAGCCTCTCGTAACTGTGCACAACCTTCCACACTGGGGAAGGAACTCAACTTGATCATCAACTCTAACACACTGAGAGCATGAGTCAGTGTGCTAGAGCTCACCACCAAATTGAGTTCTCTATCCATTGTCGAATGTTGTGCTCGATTGAGCTAACCTCCAAGTTGAGTTCGCTTTTCCAGTGCCTTGACTTCTGAAGTTTCTATGAAAAAGGTTATTTCAATTACGAGGTGCTCGTATTGTCCCTTAGGAGTTCTAGGTCCAAATTGTAAGAAAGTCCTACCGACAATAGCACTACAAGGTGCTCATATTATCCCTTGCATGCAAGCACCAGGTCAAAAGTGTAAGAAAGTGCTAACAAGGGCAAAAAGTGACACCTAGTCCAGCCACAGTGGTGGTATTGACAAGTGCTTAAAGAAGTGTCACAAAAACAAAGTGCTAGCATCCTTGTATGTAATCTATTTTGTTAAATATTTGCTTCAGATGCAATTTTTTTTGTTTCAATTTTGATGTACTACTATTATTGCAAAAACTCTCAGATGTAATTTTTTAATGTAATTTCTTTTGTTTCAATTTCAATGTAGTAGCATTATCGCCAAAACTATTGTTGGTTGTTACTTTGGTAGTGAAAGTGGCTCTAATGAAGAACAAATGGCATATTTCTGCCCTCGTTTACATTTTATTGCAACCATAGGGATCGTTGCACAAGAAATTGTTAAAAAAATTATTCTTACTGTAGTGAAAATGGTTCCAATAACTAGCGCGGTGCTTTAGAACTATGATAACTCCAATAACCACCATGGTGGTTGCAAGGAAACTATACTAAATTGGAAATGCTACATTTTCCTTAGCTTGGAACTAAAATAGCTCTAAGAACGTGTGTGGTGGTTGAGAAATTGTTCCTCAAAGAATAATACGACTAAAATATCTCTAAAATAACACTATTTTCCTTGGTTTAGAACCAAAATAGCTCCGACATCCAGCGTGGTGGTTGCGGATATGGACCTTGAGGGGTCCTGTTAGAGAGTGACATGCCATGATGGTCTGCCATGGTGGTCTTCATGCCAACGTGGTGGTCTCTCCATGCAAACATCATTGCTTGAACTAGCACGGTGGTTAGCGCAGCAAAAGATTGTGTTGCGCAGCGATAGATGGCGAAGCTGCATAATGACAGGTGGCAAGGCAAAAGTTTTGTGCTATTGTCAGGCCAATGTGGTTGTGCTTGAATCAGCAGGTGGTCAGTGCAAAAAAGAATGTGTGCATAGTGACAGATGGCGAAGATGCGCAAGCAAACATGGGAAGGTAAAGGCTGCATGATGTAGTCAGGCTAGAGGTAGAGCAACAGTCTTTGTGCTCATGAGTAAATGCATATAGTGCCATGTGTTGAGCTCTACACTATTGACCATGATAAAGTGCGCACTCATGATGTCGAAAAAAATTTCGACGAGAGCACGGGTCCGTGCAAAATTCAAATATTTGACTAGAAGCGCATCGCGTCGTAGCCCCAAAATGGCCCCAAAAATAGTTCTACGATTGGCTCCACACAAGCAAATGTTGACCCAAGGAGAGAGAGTAAAGACAAGGAGAGAGAGGGAGTGAGACGGGGAGTAAAGAGAGGGAGAGATTAGAGAGAGAGAGAGAGAGAGAGAGAGGAGAAGGAGGAGGAGAGAGAGAGAGAGAGAGAGAGAGAGCGAAAGGGAGGGAGGGAGGGACGGAGGGAGGGACGGAGGGAGAGAGAGAGAGAGAGAGGGGGGGGGGGGGAGAGCGCGAGAGAGAGAGAGAGAGAGAGAGAGAGAGAGAGATAGAGAGAGAGAGAAGGAGGGAGGGAGAGATGAGAGAGAGAGAGAGAGAGAGACTGAGCGCGGTGAGAGAGAGGAAGAGAGGGACAGATGAGAGAGAGAGAGAGAGAGAGAGAGAGAGAGAGAGAGAGAGAGAGAGAGCAGGGGGGAGGGAGGAGGAGAGAGAGAGAGAGAGAGAGAGAGAGAGAAAGAGAGAGAGATGGGAATATATAAGAGAGAGATAGGGAGCAAAGAGAGGGGGGAGAGAGAGAGAGAGAGAGAGAGAGAGAGAGAGAGAGAGAGGGGGGGGGGGAGAAGGAGGAGAGATAAGAGAGGAGAGAGAGAGAGATAGAGAAAGGAGAGAGAGAGAGAGAGAGAGAGAGAGAGAGAGAGAGAGAGAGAGAGAGATTTATGTATAGATATGTGTGTGTGTGTGTGTGTGTTTATGTATATACATGTGTATATATATACTTATTTATGTATATATATATATATATATATATATACACGATAGAGGAGAGAGAATGAGAGAGAGAGAGAGAGAGAAAGAGATTTATGTATAGATATATGTATGTGTGTGTGTGTGTGTGTATACTTATTTATGTATATATACATATAGATATATATATATAAAAGATAGAGGAGAGAGAGAGAGAGAGATGTTATGAGATATTTATTTATATTTTAAAATTTAGTGTTTTGTGAGTGTGCGCATGCACGTGCGTTTTGGTATGTATGTATATGTTTTATGTAAAATTTCTTAAAATTTTTCAAAGTTTTTAAATTTTATTAAACGCAATAGATGAGACCCAGCAGATCGGGTCTCTAGCGTGTCGTAGACGGGTCATGTTCCTCCTAAGAGATAAAAGAGATTGAATAAAACCTCTCTAATCACTTTCATGACATATTGCACATCATGAACTTTGATACTCTTGTACCAAAGCCAAGCAATTAACGCAACGAAGCCAAGCAAACTGTCAATGACCTTCTACACGGGAAGGGCAACTTTTTCGAAAACCTTATTTACGACATGTATATGGTCAACTTGTACATAAATAAATTATATGAAACTAAGTGACGTAAACAGTCAATGGCCTTGTACACGGAAGCACAACCTTTTGCAAACCTTATTCAGGACAGGTATATGGTCAACTTGTACATAAATAAATTTTATGTAATAATAAAGCGACGCAAATAATGCAGTATTTTTTAAAGTATTCCAATTGACTCTAAGAATCCACGCGTACGAGGTGATTTATTCAGCATCGGTACGTTTCCTTCCTACACATCAGCTGAAGGAAGAATTATGTTTTCAGGTTTCGACTTAGTAGTTTCATCTCCAGAATCAAGGTCATCATTCTCACCAGACAGGTCTTCCAGGGATCTTCCCTTAGTTTCTGGAACGAGGAATGTGAACACAAAACCGAAGGCATTGATAGCAGCCAAAACGCGTAGAGAGTTCTTGATTCCAATGCCATTCGGATACTTGAAATCTTGCTGTCCAGGGGTTTGATTCTGTCCCGCATACAGAAATCCAAATGCACCAACAATGGCACCCGCTTTCCCAGCTGCCGCAGAGATACCATGACATGTGGATCGTAACCTTGCTGGGAAGACTTCCGCTGGAACAATGAAGGTTGTGCTGTTGGGTCCGAAATTGGAGAAGAAAAACGTCAAGGCATAGAGCGCAACGAAAGTCTGTGTGCTGCTAGTCTTTAGATTATCATAAGGGATAGATACACCTAACATGAATGCTGTCATCATAGCAAAACCCATCAGCTGTATGGAGAACCTTCCAAAATAATCAATCGTAAACACAGTAAACCAGTATCCGGGAACAGTAGAGAACAATGCGACTAATGCTTGGGCTTTTGAAATCTTAAATACTTCCTCCACGGCACTCATATCGGCTGCTTTGGGTAGCCATCCGATCGCACTGAAAACATCCTTCTGGAACAGATTTTGGCTGTAAAAGGCGATATCTAGCAGGAACCAAGTGGTCGTAGTGCCAAGCAGATGAGTTCCATGCCTTTTAAGAAATTGTCGAGAGAACAAGCCATAGGATTCAGCAGATACAATCTTGTCTACCTTATCCTGCTCAGCAGCCAATTCAACAGCCAACACCTGGGTCATATCTGCCGCTGCCTGTTTGGCATTTCCAGCCACCAAAGCAGTGTAACGGGCAGTTTCAGGCATCTTCAACCGCCAGTAATACGTCAAAGCAGCTGGAACTGCTCCGAGCATGAAGATGATGCGCCATACAAAGTCTGCTTGAGGAGGCGTGGATCCAATGTGATCCGCACTGAAAGGAGGCCGGCTGTAAAAATGGTTGAAAGCGGCAGAGACAATGATCGAGACTGTCGCTCCTCCGAGGATACCAAAACCCTGCATGGCGAATACAGCGGCAATAAAACCACCGCGCGTGCGCTTGTTGGCATACTCAGACATAATAGTTGCAGATAAAGGATAATCTCCGCCGATACCAAAACCAAGCCAAAACCTGAAGAAGCAAAGGGTGACCATCACAGACTTGGCAGTGCTGCCAAAAGACAAGCCGCAAGCGATTGAGCTTAAAATCATGATCATGAGAGTAATCCCGTAAACTTTCTTTCGTCCAAGCTTGTCTCCTAGCCAACCAAAAAATAGCTGCCCCAATAGTGTTCCCACCAGGGCCACTCCATTCACCCCCGCAGCGGGGCCTGGTGGCAACACTCCAGGCTTTCCCGTATTAGCTGGATTATAGTAATACAGCCGACCTAAGAGCTTCGTCACCGTCGATACACAGAACAGGTCGTAGGCATCTGTAAAAAAACCCATTCCTGCTATCACAATTGCAGTGAAATGGTATAGTTGTGTCTTGGCCTTATCTAAGGCTGTCAATACTTCCAGCTGCTCCTTCCCCATCGTAACGGACGATTCAATAGCTGATCCAAAGATGTAACACGTCAGTACTGTAGAATGACGACCCTACGTCGCTTGACCTTAGTCAGATTTTCCGGGAAATAAGAACGGACAATGTAAGCGGCATAGAGTTAGTCCTGGCAACGCGAAAAGACGGTGGCTGCTTCAGTTTACCTTAAAGTAGGCGGGAGATGGTGTAGCACAGTGTAATATAGTACAAGCAACGGTGCTCACGAGGCCTTGGAGAGAAACACGTATTAAGCCGCTGCCAAGCTGAAAAACGCGATAAACATCGAAATCAATTCCGAGGTAGGGCTATCTTAGCAAAAATCGGAATTGTTGATGTTTAGATCCAAATTGGCGCAAAAAAAGAAAAACAAAGATTTTAGGTCTACGAAGGGGGCATAATATGAGTAAATCGAACAGAAGTAGATGAAACACTGAACGATTAGTATGAAGTTATGATGCTTCTCGATCTTTGAAAGATAAAGTGTGGCGACGATAAACATTAAGTCATCAAAACAAGCAACTGAAAGAAATAAGAAAACAAAGTACCAGAACGATCCTTGATAATTTTCTGGCAAGAATGATGAACATAATATGGGCATTCAACAAGGCAAGGTTGTTATCAGGCGAAGGAGCGAGGTTCAATAGAAATTTCAAAAATCGTGCATATGCCAGATTGCCATACTCCACGATACTAACAAGGGAGGTTGGATAGCAAATTCAAAAATCGTGCATGTACCAGGTTGCCATACTCGATCATAATAACACTCAAAAAATTATTTCATGTCTCACCTTTGTCCTATAGAGCCTGTTGGCTCTCAACGGACATTAATAATATTATATCATACGATATCATCTCTCTCTCTCTCTCCCTCTCTCGCATTACAACACGCATGTATTGCGCAAATAAAAGAGGAGTAAAGCATCGGTTCTTTACCGCATAGAACGAGGAGTATTAACGTACCTGAGACACGAACCCATCAAGGCGATATCTGACACAGTATGCAGAAGTTAGTGTCAAAACTGTGGCTGCGCTGAAAACTAGAAGGTGACGAAAATCAAACGAGGATAGGCAGACTATAAGAAGAAAGGCAGCTTACCCACGATGGGATAAGCAACAAGAGAACTGAGGAGGAAGATATAGGAAGGCAAAGGAGAGGGAAAAGGGGAAGAGTTATGAAGGTTGTGAGAGGTTAGGAGAGGCCAAGGAGGTATGGACGTGAGGAAAATAAAACAAAAATACAAAGAGACAAAGGTAGGCTCCAAGAGGACGAAGGAGACGAGAGGAAGCTAAAGAAAATATACTATACTGCAGGCCATTTGCCTCGTGCAAATGGCCTGCAAATCCACATAGGATTTCCCCTTTTGGATGATTTGCCCAAGTTTTTCTTGACCTTCACAAAATGTTCCCTAGTATATTCATATATTCCTCACCTTCCCTAATTTCTTGCTTTGTTCAATGCTTTTAGACTTTGGCACCTCATCAATCCACCCATCTCTTTTGGCTTTCTCTCCAATGCACCCACCCCCCCTTTTCCCCCCCTTCTCACCTTGAGTACATTTTCATGGTGCACAATCATAATTTTGGGAAAGAGCAAAATGTGTATCTTTGCCTCCTCAGTCATAAACTATAGCACAATTGCTTTTCTTGAGTCTCTCTTGCCAACATGCTTCATCTCTCAAGCATGGATGAGAACTAGAAAGGACTAGTAGGCAGTAACTCGAGAGAAGTGAGCTTGGAGCCTCCCCTTTAGTAGGTTGGCATGAATCCTACTCAACACAACAAATGTGGAGAAAGTGATGGACATACATTCGATGCACTCAAAGAGGTAGAAATTAGGGAGGAATACATGTACTATCAATTTATGTTGGACAAATAGTATGCTTCCCCTCAAGGAACCAAGAAAAATTTACAAAACTTTTAAATCCCTTATGATTACCATATCCAAACGGTATCATGTGACATCAAAATTCGAATCAAATTGCAAGACTTAATGTACCACAACAATGCTTAGTAATATATTATCATCAAATGAAAACGTATAATGAACACAAGGGAAATTTTATTTTACAACTTGGATGCAAAAAAGGCTTTAGACTATTGTTAATTTAACGAACATTTGACATAACTCATATTAATCTACCCTACATAGAAAGGTTTCCCCATTGATCAATGAGGCCAAATGCATTGGAAGTTGACCTTTATGAAGCCTCCATAGGCAAAACTAACCTCTTAGGTTCTTGCTGCCAAAGTAAGAGAATTGCTAAGATGCATAGTAGATGAACCATATATCAAATGATAACTTGAAGAATGTATTTTTTATAAGGGAGATCTAAGAGAAGAAAGGACCATTGGGAGTAGAAATGAAGCCGCCACTTCGAAATATTTTATAGATAGAAGGCTAACCTTGCATTGCTTACATGACACTACTCATTCAAAAAATATTCCAAAAATTCTTCAAAATTAAAGATTGGCAATTGATAATTATAAAGATATTATTGTATTCCTATTCATTCCATTGGATAAATCTCCATGAATGTAGTCCATTGATAATTTTAAGAATCATTGGGGGGACCTTCTAGATGAAACTCCTACTACCAATGGAGCTATTATTTTTTAATAATGTCAATTCCATCTTGGGGAAGGGGGAAAGGTGGGAGTCACTCATAAATATGTAAGTGTAGCACGTGGCTTCAAGAGAAGGAGTTTTCTAAACCCTCTTTTTACACATTTTTTACATATAGAAGGGTATCATATAAAGAAAAATTTCACAAATTGAATAGAAAAAGTGTGCCAATCCTTTTTACACATTTTTTACATATAGAAGGGTATTATGTAAAGAAAAATTTCACAAATTGAATAGAAAGAGTAGCACTTACATTGATTTTCAAAGAGAAATAATCTGGAACTCATTTATTGAGATGCTTATGCATGTTGGTGCATCCTTCTAGTTGCAACATTAGCAGAGCCTATCAAGAAACTTGTATGCCACGTTGTTATTTTGCATAGTGACCAACTTCATCCCACATTAGGTCCATGTTGTAGATTTCCAAAAAAGAGAAAATTTACATGCAAAAATGCACTACAAACAAACAGTGCTCCATATATGTGCAAGCTAGCAAATAGACTATGCATTAAGATAAATATAGAAGCAACTCTTATATATTTCCATCCGTCCTCAAAGTGGAGACAATACAATACTAAAATGTTATCCTACTATAAGCCTAGCACCTCTAGATCTCTGAGGCTTAGCCCACATGCTCTAATGAGCTTATATAGACTCTCTGTCCAAAGGACCACTTCCACCTTGTTGTCTGGAAAGCCAGCCTAGATAAGGGGTTTTATAAATAGGCCTTGAACGCATGTGATGTATAGGGTGTGTACATAGTGAACACCCTAGCCTCGCTCCCCCCTCCTTTGGGTCAATGTTTCCTTGGGTGTAGTCAGTTTGGTGAGGTTCAAGGGATTTTTGTATATACGTATCTTGTCTAATCCATAACGTATGCATTGCTCAATGGAATTCGAGAAACTTTGTCTTCAAGTTGTAGTACACAGTCTATCCTTCAACATGAGACCTAAAAATTATGGAATAAATATTTGGAACAAGAGCATTAAAGCATCACAAGTGATATGTTGCATGTGAGGCATCATTGCATCTTGAAGAGTATAGGACATAATAATTTATTCAAAAGTATCAAAATTTTGTTCTACACATACACAAAACCAAGTAATCATTTAAAAGTACATTATGTGGCTTCCCCTCAACCCAAGGACACAACTCATTGACAAGCATAGGTATGGTGTAAGGGACCTCCAATGTTGTGCTTAAATTATGCTTACCCTTTCGAGGGAACGATACATAAATTTTTCTTGATTTATTAAAAACCAAAATGGATTGAAAATTTGGAATCTTAACAAGCAGGACTATTGCATGGTGGTCTTAAAACATTGATAGTTGGTGATATTTGTTGAGAGTTCACGTTCAACATCATGTGATCATGTGTGCATAGCACCATCACATGATCATATGTGCATAGCACTAACCCTATAGAGTGCTATAAAGGAAAGGGTTAGATCTCCTAACCCTAACCCTAAATGAGTTTGTATATATTCTATTTTTTCAACTAAATCTAGTGTACAGTTAGTCATTTGTGGTGTGCTCTCTAGCTATGCCCTCTCTCCTCATCTCCACTCTTCTCCTCTCCCCTCTTCATATTTTGTCATGGTATCAAAGCTCCCTTGCTTTCCGTTGAGGCATTGTGATTCTTGAGAGAGTGAGAGTGATCAAGAGGATTCAGAGTGTTCTTGAGTGATTGTGAGGATTCTCTTCTGTTGAGAGAACTTCCACATTAAAAGAGAATTTCCATTCATTGGAAAGATTTCCATCCATTCAACTCCACTTCGAGAGTTCTTTGATTGAAAGCAAGAGAGAGTGATCTTGTTCAAGTGTTTGTGAGAAAGATAGGGAGAGTTCTTCATAATGTTTTGAGAGAGAAAGAGATTTCTGTTGATTGAGAGGCTATCGATAGCCTATCTGCAAGTTCATGGCTCCAACAAAGCTCGTTTGACCAAGAGCCTATCTATAGCAAGCCAACTCCTTCGCCAACGAAGGCTCATATAGGAGCAGCCTATCTACTAGCTTGCTCTTCAACAGCCCTGCAGCATCTACATACAAAGATGCCCAAACTCCCAACGATCGGCTAGCAATCATTAGCACCATCAATGCTCCAACGAATTGCATCTTCGGGCCGCCTCCAGATGTTTTTGCATAGCCACAGCTTCGCCCAACTGCAATAGCCAGCCCGGCCGTCATCCATAGCCTCTTCTGATCTCCACAGGCAAGGCAACTACAAATGACTCCAATGCCTCAAGCTCTAGCGTAACTCTACTGGCACAGGCACCTGCCTCCTTCCAACGCGATGCCACACAACATCATGGCTCTGCCTCTTCAGTAGCGTCTCACAGGCCTCTGGTCAACAACACTCCTACAATGCGACTCCAGCCTTGCATAGTTTAGCACAAGCGCCTCCAGCCTCTTCATAGCCAACATAACCTGCTAGTGATCAGTAGTAGGCGCACAATACAGCAGTCTATAGCCACGGGTTGTAGCCTCTACAAGAATCCATGCAAACGGCGCCCACATGCCTCTCCAACAACATAACAAGCATCTCCATCTAGCTTGTAGTCCAGAACTATGCCTTGCAAACTGACCAGCATCGACGGCTCCTCTTCAAACGATGACCTCTCTAGACAACGAATGGGCGACTTCATCTTTCGGCTCCAGGGCTCCATCAACCACCAGAACTCTCTAACCGATCAGCATGCCAGCCATGAGAGACTCCATGTAGCGTCTCCTCCACGGCTCATCGCAACACCACCGACGGCTCAACTAGCACCCAAGCGACAACAGAATCTACAAAGATTCTGTTGGAATTTTTCTTACATTTTGGTCACCTCACCCACACAAAACTGACACATGGCAGATAAGGTTGGTCAGTAGCCCTAGGTTTGGTTAGCCACCAGTGGTCAGTCACTTGATACATGGTAGATAGGATGATACTAGGGTGAGGTCAGTTTGACCCTAGGTTGGCAAGCTTGGTCAACACATGCCACCTCAGCAATCCACATCAACAACCATGTTAGTAGTCTCCCACACTTGCCATGTCATTACTGCCACATCACCTTACCAGCTCAGTAGCCACATCAACAACCACATCATCACTAACATGTCATTAGTGCCATGTCATCACTAACATGTCATCAAGGCCACATCATTAGTGCCATGTCATCTATTGACATCATCATTTGTGCTACCTCAGTAGTGCCACCTCAGCTATCCAGTCAGCACTGACCTCTGCAGGCACACACAGTGCTTCACAATCACTGCATGTGACCACTTCTACCACCTCAACACACAGGGCTTCACAGGCACACCTCTTGCTAGGCATAGTGCCACATCAGCACTGCATGTGACCCACAGTGACACATCATCATTGAGCACATTTGCACTCCTTTTGCCCCTCCACCTAGATCAAGTCATATCTCTTGATCCAGGAAGAATTTGAGGGCGCTCCAAAAAGGAAAGTCGCTCATTTTTTTGTGCTCTACACGCTCGTCACATCATACACACATTTTGATGCAAGTTACACTCACATTTGAGCCTCGTTGACAAAACCATTTTCTTCACGCACATTCGACTCTACATCAACGCATCTGACCCAGCACTTAAAAAGAACAAAAGAAAAGAAAATATTTGGTGTTCTTTCATCGATCAATGGTTGGTATAGATTTAGATCAAAGTAGACTAGATCGCCATAGAGGGGATGCTTTGAATTTCCCCAAGTTGCCAACCTAAGCCATGCCCAAAATTCCTGACTAGTACCTACTCGAAGTCAGTCCATATAGCTCACATACGGTTTCACATCATTGCATTACCTGAAACCTTATGTTCATCAGTTCAGTGAGTAGACATCAGAGCTTAGAGGCATTGCACATTGTTTTAAGAGGCAGATAACATTTTATTTCACACACACATGCCACCATTGTAAAGCCTATATATGGCGCTTCAATCCGGTCCATCCATCTTCATCTTGTGATCCCCACCCCCCATGAAGTGCCTCAACCCTAGCCCTTCATGAAGCGCCTCCATCTCCACCATAGATCTTGAATAGATTCTCGAGGGGTGCATTACTAAGAACCCTAGGTATCATGTGCGTTCAAGGGGTATTTAAAAAACCCCTCAAATAAAAACTTTCCCCCAATAAAGATACCCCTCTTTACATATGAACTAATAAATTTTTTTCTAAAGTTGAATAAAAAACCCCCTCTTGTTATTGTAAATCTTTTAAAATTTTCCCAAAAGGTCCATTAAAATACCCCTCCTTTTGAATGCACGTGGTATACTAGAATTTCATGAGGTGAACCCCCCAAGAATAGATCTAATGGCCTGTAATGAAGTGCCTTAATATCCCTCTTTATTAGGCCTTCCATGTCTATTTTGAGGCCATTAAAGTCAACCTTGGCCCCATCCAAGGCATCCTAGGCCTTTGATCCATCCTCCATCCAAGGGCCAAGATGACCCATGTTAGCTTACTAAATGCTAGGGGTCCCTTATATGCTTGGGTTACCATAGTTAGTCACTTTTTCTTAATGTAATCTCTTCCTTAATCTATTCCTTTTGAGCCCCTTTTGAGACCTCAAACCTCCCCTAATGAAATTGATGTACTTCCTATTAGTTAAATTATTTAAGTGTAATTTTTGGGTTGGTTTGGGTCATATACCAGTCAATTACTAAATTGGGCTGGCTTGGACTTATGTGATTTTCCTAAACTAGCCTAGTGGTTGGAACATCATGCAATATATCACCGAGCTAGTTTAGGTCAAACATAAGTTATGTGATTTCCCTAAACCAACGTGGTTGAACAAAAAATAAACAAAAGTATATTTTTGCAACCAAAATAATTGATGACCATCCTGGTGGTTGGAATTGCTATGTTTTCTAATAGTAAGATTAGTTTATTTTACTAGTTGTTAAATTACTTTAGTTTGATTTATGGGTTGGTTTGGGTCATGCTTGGATATGATCATCCAAAACCAGCTTGGTGGTTGGAATAAGAATATGTAACTCAGCTGGTTAATGTGATTATTGTTTATTTGTTTAATTGTTTTGTTTTCTGTAGCTTGATTTGTCTACTTAGTAGTGTGATTCTTCTAAATCAGGCTAGTGGGTAGAACATCTATATGGTATAGGGAAGACACTGTCCTAAACTAGCCCCTGGTTGAAATTTTTATGTTTGTAGTAGTGAATTGTTTTGTTTTTAGTAGCTAGACTAGTTTATTAGTAATATTTGTTTTCCTCATACTGGCATAGAAAACATACTATTTGTTTCCTCGAAATTTTATAAGCTCCATGTTGGGTGAGCAGACGTAGTTTTATTTGAAGTTTATGGCTCACAATCTTGACCTCTCAATTGGCCAGAGGAGCTTTGAGGGTTGTAATCTGGTACATCAAGACACTCAAAGTGTTGTTGTAAAATAGACATAGAGTTTGACCTAGCCCAAAAAGCTTTGAATGACTTAAGATTTGGTTGTATTGGAGCATTGCTCCACAGAGGTAAATGCCCATGTCTTGTAGATGAATATGTAGTCTGTAGGCAACTTGGATCCTTGTCATGTGTTGTGAGGGAGACCAAGTTTGGTAGCCTATGGTCTCTATGGTAGCCAATATTCTTCCAAAGGGAGACTCTGAGTGGCACCACATTGAATGCATTTGTGGCACATGCATGCATTGTAGTATGAAGGAGCCTAATTTGATGTCTTTCAAATGAAATGAGGGAAGACAATTGTACTGCTCTAAGATGGAGGAGATTTGAACATGTTAATGTTGAAGGATTGGAGAAAAAGAGAAGGCTACTATCAAACATGTTAATGTTGAAGGATTGTAGAAAAAGAGAAGGCTACTATCATGATTCATATAAGAGCACTCAGCTAAGGGAGCTTGTGGAGCATATGTTCAATTGATCCAAAATTTTGTGCTTCAAAATTTCACGGCTAGTTGGCAAGATAAGTAGTTCAGGAATTGCCTTATCAAATTTCCCCATGACACTATTGTCTCTGTCATAGATTTTGTATAAAATTACTCATTTCAAGAACAAGATGAGATACAAAGTGTTCACTGGTACAACAAGTGAATACCAATTCTAGTTCATATCACATATAGTATGATTTGCTTAATTTCTTGTCTGATTGATGCCAATATGCTTGTTGTTGACACGAATTTTAGGTCAGTACAATGCACATACCATTTCTACATTTCAGATGATAGGGAACACGACACCTCATTTGTGTAGTATGCTTTTCTATTGCATTGGGAATGATGATGATCCCCATGTACAGGAAAATATAAAACAACATTGGGTGTGGTCAAATGGTGCTTCCTCTTAGTTTAGTTCAACCAGAGGATTCTACTTTGTCTCATGGTTTAAATCCCTAGCCAGTCTAAACATGACATGGAATATCTTTGGGTCTAGCCGTGACAAGGGGGAACAAGATAGATGTGGTTTTGTTATTAAGAAAGCTCTGTTCAAACACAAACTAATATTCCCTCAAAAAGAGATCAATGATTCGCATGCTGTTATAACATGGCTCACCTCCAACCTCTTTACAAGGGCACAATCAACATATAGTAAACAAAGCCTCAGGAATAGTATCATGCGTAGAGTATTCCATGAAGTAAAAGTTAATGAAGTCCAAAGGAGAGAATAGACATGATTGTTTAAAGGAAATCATAGTTTGCACATCATATGTAGGTTTTCAAATAATTGCCTGTTTAAAGTTTAAAAAAATTATTATGTATCTCTTATTTATGAAGTGCATGCATTACAGGGGATCATGATAATTGTGAGGATATTTCAAACTGTGAAGAGATGGGAGGCAATTCAATATTAGTTCAAGATCTTCCTCTATGTGAAAATGGAGTGACAAACAATGGAGAGAGAAACAATGACTCACCACCGTTTGGGGAGTGTTTTAATGACTTCACTGATTGTCTAGAAGAGGGGGATAATTTTGCAATTGGGGGGTGCACTACTAAGGAATCTTATGTATAACATGCATTCAAGAGGTATTTTAAAAACCCTCACCTAAAACTTTTTTGCGAATTGAATTACCCCTTTTGATTTATAAAATTATGGGTTTTTTAAAAAATTGGTTTAAAAAAATGCCTTCTATAGATTTACCTTCAGTGTTTAATTTTAATAACCCCTTCATTTGAACTCACATGGTAACTCACATATATGGTGTGGCACCCCATGAGACTTTGCAATTGTTCACTAACTATAGGGAGAATGAGGAAGACAACCCATACTTTTTGTTACAGTGTACCAAACCCAAGCACATGATTAAAGGAAGCATTTACAAAGCATTGGGGAACAAGCTATGAGAAGTGGGATATAGTAGTTGGAGCTATCTAGTAGAAAAAAACATCCAAGAGAGGCCACAATTCGAGCTGTTACATAAGAATTCACAAACATTTCTATTCTCATCTAGTAAGATCTATAAAGTTCTAGTTGCAAGATGTGCCAAGACAATTTGCTCCTTGATGGGAGGATCGGTTTTGATGGGGGATCCTTCATCATGTCACTTTGAGATCTTTGGGCTATGTTTTCTCTTTGATGGGAGGATCGGCCTTGATGGGGGATCGGACCTTCTTTGTGAGGCTCGAGTTTAGGCTTCTTCCCTTTGGGATCCTTTCTTTTAGGGGATGTTTTTTTTAGATATCAATGCTCCACTCTCGAGTAACTATGTGGGAACCAGCTAACTCTACTTGTAAGCCCCCCATATGAGGAGAAGGCATTTGAGTAGCTCGGTTATCCAATAGGTCCTGCTCTGGACACTAGATGGGGGCCATGTGTGGCCTGATAGCTGCATGGCTTCAGATAGAGTTGGCACACCGCCAACTAGGCTACATGCAAGTGCGAAAAGGCATCCCATGACTGACCGCATTGAGGGTAGATGGAGCATTTCTCGGGGCAGTCCACTCTCGAGTTGCGGGGCCCGTTTGGAGTCCCAGATGATCTCAGATGGCTATGGGCCGAACGAAGACCGTAGGTTAGTTGCTCTATTTTGCGCACCAGTTCTATCATGTGGTCGGTGGCCTATTTGGGGACCGACCCCTAGTCGATCGTTTTGGGTAGACTGTCGGTCACCATATTAGGTCTAACCGACTATGACTAGTGGCTATATAAGAGAAAGCTCATGAAGCCCATTTCATCACTGGCTACAGCAACCCTGATTCCTTAGCATCCAGCCTCCATCCTCTATTGTTTCCAGCTTGCCATCGAAGCTTCTTTCACAGGAGCGCACGGTTGGGAGGCAGCGCCATCTATTGTATCAGTTCTATACTAATCAAATTTTTGATTCTCCATACTATCTAGTTTTCTCTCTTGCGTAAAAGATCCTGTTATCTATTGAGCACAGACGTTGTATTATTTTCTTACATCGTATCAGAGCCTGGACTCTAGCAAGAAGATTTGGTAGTGTGTTTCTGTTTGCGAGCAGATTGTGAGAGATGGCCTAGCCTGCAAGACTATGAATCCCACCATTCGACGAAAGCGAAAAGTTGGACGGCTCTAACTATCCTCTCTAGAAGTTCAAGATGAAGACCATCCTAAGCACATAGGAGCTTTGGGACACTGCTACTAGGGTGGACATGAGGCCGGTTCCGAGACTGGATCCAGCTAATGCAGGACAATAGATAGTACCAACTGCGGATGAGATTCTCACGTGGACAAGAAGAAATGCAGATGCGCTATGTTCTATTGTCTGCAGTGTAATTGATTCCATCATGGCATTAATTCAACATGTCACCACAGCGGAGGACTCGGCATGGACGGTCTTGAAAAATCAGTACGAGACCATGAATCAGACGCGGATTTAGAATCTGGAGACTCAACTCGCGAACGAGAAATTGTCTGAGTCGGAAGTGGCAGAGTTCATCACCAGGGTGAAGAATCTGCACGATCAGATGACTGCGATTGGCATCACCATCACCAGCGAGAATTTAGCATGGAGGTGCATACGGATTCTCCCACCAAAGTACGATGGTCTTGTTACGGCGCTAAATACGCAGAATAGAAATCCACCCCTCAACTTTGAGGATTTCAGCACAATGCTTCTGGAGGAGGAGATGCGTCAAAAGATGAGGACTGGACTTAGATTCGCGGCTTTTTGGACCGGATCAAAGAATGGTAAGGGTAAGGACTCTGGTAACCCATCTTCTTCGAATGATAAAAAGAGAGAGAAGAAGATCAAGTGCTTCTATCACAACAAGGCAGGCACAAGTAGAATGAGTGCCGGAAGAAGATTGCAGATGAGAAGAACGGAGTAAAGAAAGAGTCCAGCAATAGCACGTAGGAGTATCAATAGAGCTGTTCATCACAATTGAGGAGATTTGCATGGAGGCAGTTCATGTACCTGCAGATGAACTGTGGATCATTGACAGTGGTGCATCGTGCCACATGACCAGTCAGAAGGATTGGTATATCTCTCTACAGCCGGTAGGGAATGACATCCTGGTAGCAGCCGGCAATGATGCAAAATGTCTAGCAAAAGGAAAAGGTATGATTGCTCTTAAGTCGAATGGAGTTGTAAAACAGTTGTCTGATGTTCTTTATGTGCCAGATATCAAGAGGAACTTGTTGTCCATTTCTATGATCATGGATCGGGACCTCAAAGTTCAATTTGATAAGAATGGTGCACAGATCCTGGATCTTCAAGGGAAGGTCATTGGTAAAGGTACAAGGCACAACAACATTTATGAACTCTCAGCTTTTAGTGCTCGAGCCAATGTGAAGAACATTAAGCTCTGGCATGAGAGGTTTCGTCATCTAAATTTTAGTTCTTTGAAGGAAATGCATGAAACTGGAATGATTGCAGACCTATCAGAAATTTCAGATCTGCCCAATGTATGTGAAGCTTGCATGATGGGCAAACAGCATCGGCATCCCTTTCCTAAAGATGCTAGCAGGGCAGAGGCTCCTCTAGAGCTCGTTCACATGGACCTCTACGGAAAGATGGAGACGGAAGCTTTGGGTGGTTCCTACTACTTCATGACATTCATCGACGACTACAGTAGAAGGATATGGATATACTTCCTGAAGACTAAAGACGAGGCTTTTAGCAAGTTCAAGGAATGGCATGTAATGGTCGAGAAAGAATCGGAGAGGAAGGTGAAGAAGTTGAGATCAGACAGAGGTGGAGAGTTCACATCTACTAAATTCGAAAGTTACTGCAAAAGCCACGGGATCAAGAGGTAGAAACCCCTGCCACATACATCACAGAAAAATAGAGTAGCAGAATGCAAGATGCGCGTCATCTACAAAATGGGCCGGAGTATGATGAAAGGGAAAGATTTGCCAAAGACTCTCTAGGCTGAAGCATGTAACATTGCAATTTACATCCTCAATCATAGCTACACAAAGGCTGTGAACAGGATGACTCCACTGCAAGCCTTTTCTGGTAAGAAACCTTCAGCTGCACATTTCAGAGTTTTTGGATGTGACTGTTTTGTGCATGTCCCTGATGCTACCAGGACCAAATGGGAACCAAAGAGCCGAAAATGTATTTTCTTGGGCTACAATGAAGAGGTGAAGGGTTACCATCTCTATAACCCTGTTACCAAGAAGGTAATTGTAAGTCGCGATGTGGTCTTCTCAAAACAGTCGCATCAATTGGAGGAGGATGCTTCCTTCCCAGACAACCAGGACCAAGATATCCATACAATACCGCCACCAACAGCAGACCAAACTCCCCCAATGGTGCTTGGGAGGATTCAAGACAAAGAAGATGAAGAAGAGCCTGTAGAACCACAATGGAAACGGCCATTCCTGAAGTGGGTAAAGCAGCTTTTGGACGGTAGAGAACCTCCAGCCATTGAGGAGGAACCATCTGAACACCGCCGGTCCAAGAGATTAGAGGAGCAAAGAAGGGCACAGGAACACTTGGTCAACTACGCATTGATGACAGAGGTGATCCGTGCTGAAGAACCCAAGTGTCTTGAAGAGGTGCAGGGTGATGATAGGTGGATGGAGGCTATGCAGTCAGAGTATGGCTCCATAATGAAGAACAACACTTGGGACCTTGTGGATCGACCACCAAAATGCAAGGTAATCGGGACCAAGTGGGTGTACAAGACCAAGTACAGTCCGACGGCACATTGGATAAGTACAAGGCTTGGCTCATGGCAAAAGGATTCGCACAGGTACATGGTTTTGATTATCAAGATACTTTTGCTCCCACAGCTCGACTAACCATAATTTGCAGTGTTTTGGCTTTAGCTGCCCAGGGAAGTTGGCCCGTGTTTCAAATGGATGTGAAATCCGCCTTTCTAAATGGAGATCTCAAGGAGGAGGTATATGTGGAACAACCACTAGGTTTTGAGATCCCCGGTCCAGAAGGTAAAGTCTCAAACTAAAGACGGCACTTTACGAGCTGAAACAGGCCCCACGAGCATGGTACCAATGAATTGATGGACTCTACTTTCTGCAAAACGGGTTCAGGAGGAGCCCATCTGATGCAAACTTGTATATCTTCAAAGGAGGCAAGTGTATGATCATGGTCCTTTTTGTGGACGACCTTGTCATAATAGGGAACCATGAAGAGAAGATCTCGCAGACGAAGCATTTTCCACGAAGAGAGTTTGAAATGATAGACCTCGGACTGATGCATTTTTGTTTGGGGATTGAAGTTTGGTAGGAGCCAAAATAGATCTTCATTTCACAGCTGAAGTATGCTGGAGAGATAGTGAAGGCATTTGGCATGGCTGAGTGCAAGACAGTTGGTACCCCTATGGAGGTTGACGCGAAGCTCTCAAACGAGGATTCATCACCACCGGTGGATGAAGCGAAGTACAGAAGACTTGTGGGCAGCTTGATTTACCTATGCAACACGCGGCCGAACATTAGCTTTGCGACTGGCCGCGTACTAAGCACGTTTTCCAATAAGCCTCGGGAGAACCATTGGAGGGCAGGAATGCAGGTGCTGAAATACATCAAAGCCACACTTGATTATGGCATCACATATACCAAGGGCAACATCTTGACCGGATTCTATGACTCGGATTGGGCAAGAGACGTGGACATCAGGAGATCAGTGATAGGTTATTGTTTCTCACTTGGATCTGGAGCTGTCATGGGTTAGCAAGAAGCAACCCATAGTTGCTCTTTCTTCTGCCGAGGCCGAGTACAAATCTGCATGCTTTACTTCTTGCGAAGCACTGTGGTTGAGGAGGATTTTGGGAGACATGGGTGTAGTGCAGAACAAGCCTATGCAGTTATCATCATGTGACAATCAGAGTTGCATGGCGATTGCAAAGAACCCGATGTTCCACGCTCACACAAAACACATTGAGATTCAATATCACTTTGTACGCGAGCTCATCATGGATGGAGAGGTCGACTTGGTGTATTGTCCGACTATAGAGAATGCTGCAGACATCTTCACGAAGGCTCTTGGAAGAGACTTGCTGGAGAGGCATCTTCATCGACTTGGCATTGGGCCGAAAAAGTAAGTTCACTTGCAAGTGGACATTGACGGGGGGTGTTAGATATCAATGCTCCACTCTCGTGTAACTACGTGGGAACTAGATAACTCTACTTGTAAGCCCCCCATATGAGGAGAAGGCATTTGAGTAGCTCGGTTATCCGGTAGGTCCTGGTTTGGACACCAGATGGGGGCCATGTGTGGCCTGATGGCTGGACGGCTTCAGATAGAGTTGGCACACTGCCAACTAGGCTACATGGAAGTGCGGGAAGGCATCCCATGACTGACCGCATTGAGGGTAGATGGAGCATTTCTTGGGGCAGCACACTCTCGGGTTGCGGGGCCCGTTTGGAGTCCTAGATGCTCGGGGGGGTCACTCATCATATGTAACCCTATCACGTGAGTTCAACAAAAGGATATTTTTTATTTCTAAAATTTACAGAAATAAATATACATAAGGGACTATTTAAAATAATTTTGAAAAAAATTTACAGATTTGTATAGAAAAGGGGTACATTTTATTAATGAAAAAATTTACAGATAAGGGATTTTAAATATAGGTCTTGAACGCATGTGATATAGAGGGTTTATACATAGTGACCCCCCTGAGCCTAGATGATCTCGGATGGCTGTGGGCCAAACGGAGACCATAGGTTAGTTTCTCTATTTTGCGCACCAGTTCTATCGTGTGGTTGGTGCCTATTTCGATACCGACCCCCAGTTGATTGTTTTGTGCAGACTGGGTCAGTGACCATATTGGGTCTAACCGACTATGACTGGTGGCTATATAAGAGCGAGCCCGTGAAGCCCATTTCATCATTGGCTATAGCAACCCTGATTCCTTAGCATCCAACCTCCATCCTCTACTGTTTCCAGCTCGCCATTGAAGCTTCTTTCACAGGAGCGCATGGTTGGGAGGTAGCGCTATTGTATTAGCTCTATAGTAATCAAATTTTTGATTCTCCATACTATCTGGTTTTCTCTCTTGCATACGAGATCCTATTATCTGTTGAGCACAGACATCGTATTATTTTCTTACAGTTTTTTCCCTTCAAAGGTTTTTTTTTTCTTCTAGGCCTACTTGGCCATTTTTGTTACTATATCTACTCTCTCACTATGGATAGATGTAGCAGGTTGGCACGATTCATGTTTCCATGATGTGGGTAGTAGCAAACCAGAATCAAGTCCTATGCAAAGAGAGTTTGCATCCACAAACACCTGAAAGAAAAAAACATGCAGAGGGAGAACACACTCTAAGGGATATTGGATCATGCACTCATCCATGATGTGCAGATAGCAGACCATGCACAACTTACCCTGCTGCATCTCAAGAAGATAGTCATCTAGTTTAACTACTGTGGCTCTAATTACCATAGTCTAACCCTGTGCATCAGTAAGCTATTTGGATTCCTTCCTACCTCATCTTGAGGGTGCAAACCTTCTCCTAAACCACCTCCACTTGATGCTCACTCACTGCAACCACTCTATCTGATTCTATCAATTGCTACTATTGAACCTAGCAAAATTCCAAGAGATCCACTCTATGTTGGGTTTCAGTCACAGGATGGAGGACCTCTTTTCAAAAAATTTAAGGGCCATGGTAAGCTCATGTAGAGCCCTAGTCAATTGAGTTACAAGAAATTGTACAAATCCTACCAAAATTGCACATTCTCTTTGTCTTCTTCATGGCTACTCTCTGCCCGATCTACATCCTTCCTAGCCTTGAAGCTCTCTCGTAGCTCCTGCATGAATGATCTTTTTTTTTCATTCTCTCTTTTTCAATATTTCATCTTTATTGATGTTTAATGCGTTCTACATTTTATAAAGCCATTGGTAAAGAGCCTCCTTTTTGGATCCTTGATCTTCAATAACTTTTTTCATCATTGCAACCTTTTTCTCCGCTTTGTCCTCATCCATTCTAGCATCATCAAGCTGATGATACAACAACTTGGTGCACTTCTCTACTGCTTCTCTTTTATGCCCTTCCATCTTGGCGATTTTTTAATAGCCTTAGATTGCTCTCATGCTTGCAAGGCCTTTTCTTCTGCCTCCTCCACCTTGGCTTTTCTGCCCTCCCTGAGCATTCTCTCATGTAGCATTGTCTTTGTTGCATCAATGGCTTTCATATGTAGAAAATTCACCTTCCTATTATATTGGTCAAAAATTGATTCGAGGGAAGTCCCCATCAGGTACATAGCAATTCCATTTCATTGAGATGACAATTTCAATTTGCCATCCTTGCAATTCTTCAAGTTAGTCATCATGCTCGTAGAGATCACCTTTTAGAAGGAGACTTCAGCATCCTCTCAGCTTCTAGAGCTACTATTACTTGAACATCCAAAGCTTCATGGTTCCTCTCATATTAGGAAAATACTACCTTGTCTATTTCAATACATCCTGAATGTTAATTGCTAGCTGAAAAATTTGACTCCACTATCTGCACTAATATGATTTATGGGGTATAAGTCTTCAATATCATTACTTTTCCATGATTTCTCCAAGCATTGTGCTTGCAAGTCACCTCCAAGAATGCCTAGCACCTTTTCAGTCATGATTTCACCAATGTTAATCTTCTAAATTTGACAGATATGTGAGGAGATCTCTTATGTCACTATTTCAAGATTAGGGGAGGAGCTCTTCCGTGAGGAGCTCTTGCATGTCATGATTTCAAGAATGGGGGAGAAAAGATTGTGTGAAAAGCTCTTGCATTGTGCAGGGGGGAAGGAAAAACTGTGTCAGATGCTGTTATACTATGCAAAGATGGAGGAGCAAGATGTCATGTTTGGGAGCTAGGTGTGTCTTAGGGGATACATTGTGAGAGGGAATAGAGGTTGCAAGAAGAGTGCAACAGAGTAAGGTCAAGAGCTAACAATGAAGGTAGTTAGAGGGAGTAATTATAGTCAAGACAAAATAGTGAAAGGAGTCAAAAATGGTGAATGAAATGGAATAGTGGAGGCTCAAGTAGAGTGAAACCCACCGCGATGGTCTAGCTCATGTAAGGGCCACCATAGTGGTTGGCTAAGGATCAAATTGGCAGCTAACTCATAAGTCTTTTTCCACCAAAAGAATTTGGCATGCATGCGATTAAATAGAGTGCAGCTAATTATTAGCCACGGTAGTGGTTCCTTCATGATTATTTGGATGGGTGGCATGTGAATAGTTGGCAACTCAAATTTTGACTAATTGAATTTGGTTGTGATGGAACCATCGGGCTTGCATGCCATTTAATTACCACTTAATTACCCATCACTTGCATCGAGGCTCCTTTGTGATTATTTGGATGGTACCATTGGGCTTGTATGCGATCTAAGGGTGCATTGAATACATCTGTGACATGGATAAGGTGAGCTAGTCACCGGCATGGAATCTCCTTCATGATTATTTGGATGTCCCAATTATGTTTAGTGCACTTAATTACCAGTCACTATGATGGCATGTGATTAATGAGTAGCTCATGATTCTATAGTTATACGGGCTTGCATGCGATTTATTTTGGGACAAAACAATTCTTGATTATTTTTAGTGCAGATAATTACTAGTCACCGCGGTGGCATGAGATTAAATAGCGGCTCATGATTGTATAATTGGATGGTCTTGCACTCCAAAAGGTGATTATTTTTCAAGAAAAACAAGCAAGCTAGTCCCAATCACCACGGTTCCCTCATCTTTAATAAGAAGGCTTAATTTTACTACTTTTGAAGGACTTTTGATGAATATTTGCATGGCAAAGAATGTTTGCAAAATATAGCATTGCTCAAATGGTCAGGCATGTGATTAATTGGTATCTCAAAGTCTGATTACTTAAAGATGGCTCATGATTATTTGGATGGAACCATCGGGCCTCTTATCACCTTAGTGGCTTGGTTCTTAATTAATTTAAGATGACTTCTTAAGATGAGTCATGATTATTTGGATGGCACCACCGGGCATCCAGTCACTACATTGGCTTAAGTTTTGACTAATTTAAGGTGTCTCACTAATATTAGAGTGCCGCAGGCTGAAGGGTTGTGATGGCCTCCTCTAGAGATGGTAGAGGAGATAGGGTTGCCACCACCTCCAAAGTTGCCCAGCAAGAGAAGGTGACTCCATTAATAGAGATCTAGGGACAAGATCTGATCATGAGATAGACAACACTAGAGAGCAAGACGTGGACATGAAGGAAATGATGAGAAAAGATGGGTGATCTAACCAATCTACCAGGCTTCACCCTACACCTAGAGGATAAATATATGCAAGAACTAAAGAAAGGGAGAGCTGACGAAGGACTCAAGGGGCAAGACTTCATACACTTCTCACTTTTCCAGAATGACACAGACAGATTACAAAATGCGAAAGCTATCTCTTTTGCAGCTCAAGCTCAGAAGCATCTTGCCCCCCCCAAGTATATGATGCAGCAGATTGAGAAATGGAAAGCCTTGTTGGAGGTGTCAAAAGGAACCTACGTGGGAGCTCTCCAAGGAGGCACTCAAAGCATGTTTAAATCCCCTGGGACCATAAAGCAGTCAACATGGGAACAACTCTCACCAAGATCAAGGAGGATCTTCAGTGACCCCTCCACCACCACCCACTAATGTAGGGGCTGATTGCCATTGATGTAGGGGAGGTTCCTACACCTTCCTCTCACTCTATATAATGGAGGATCTTCCTTCATTCTAATACACTTTGATTTTTCCTCACTTGAGCCCTCTCTTTGTGTCATCATGCATCTATTCTATCCCACTCACTTCTTCATTTGGTATCAAAGATGGTAGACTCTAGAGAATCCACTTTGGTAGTGCCACCTCATCATCTTCTCCATCACCTCCATTTTTGAAGCTCTCTCTCCCTTTCTCTTTAGAAATGGCTAAGCTCCATTCTCTCTATTCCTTGTGCCTTTTGCCAAACCCTCTTAACTAAGATTCTACCCCCCAGGGTTGGCTTAGAGCATTCCTCTAGATTTGATCTCTGTCACTTGTGCTGATCCAAATAGAGTCTGCCTATTGCTCATTTAGTTCTGCATCTATAGATCAAATGGCAACTTTCCCTTCAAGCACAAGTTAGGCAATGCCTAGGGCTTGCTATTGGTGAAATTTGAGCTCAGATAGTCCACTGGTTGCAGAGAAATCAACAAAAATACAGTCGACTTTGGTGAGGTCATAGACAATGTGGCGCACTATTTCGCCCCTCCTCTGTTGTGCTTACTGTCTGAGATAAAGACTTTATTCTAGCCTACAAAGCCCCAAATTAGAAGATATGTGGAGTGAGAATTTAAGCCTCCAAGAATTTTTAACTGTTTTTAAATTTTGATGCTAGAGTAAATGCTAAGATGATGTTTGAGGTATGAAGTGGTGCTAAGCTACAGATCAGAGAATGCAATTTCAGTTTTAGATTCAGTTGGGACTAATCTCTTGTCAAGATTCCAAGCTATCAATGTTCTTCGAATGCTAAGCATTTAAAGAAGACTACAAGAAGGACAAAGTTCAAGGTAAAGAAGACCCTAGCTAAGAAGCTTTGGAAGAAGCCAATTGGTTATGCATATGCTAAACAACTAGGCTTTTTTGAGTTTATATCTAGCAATCTACATTTGTATGGTGAGGGAGATTTCTTTGTTCAACAAGATTAGTCATTTTGTAAGAGAGTAGACATTGCCTGATAAAGGTAAGATCGTCTCATGGCTACCTATAAAATTGACAAGTTCAATGGCCAAGGCTTTCAAACTTGGCAAATGAACATAAATTTTGTGCTTATGAAAGAAAATTTGTGGGACTTAGTCAATGCAAGAACTCAATCCTCTCAAGAAGGTGAATCAACTACAACCAAAGGTAAAGGGAAGGCAACTGACTCTTCTTCTACACCCGTAGATGCAAAAATGATAAAGAAAGCTTATGCAATAATTGCATTAGGTTTGGGAGATGGTTATGCACATCACATTTCAGATTTGGAATCCCCTTTTGAGGCATGGCATAAGTTAGATGTATTATTTGGTGCTACCTCTCATACTTCCAAATTGAATTTGAAAATTAAGTTCTTTGAACTTAAAATGGAGGGAGACAATGTTGCAGCTCATGTTAATACTTTGAGGAGTCTTATGACACAATTAGCCTCAATTAACTCTCCAGTTACTAAAGATGATTCTATGGTTGTGCTCTTGAAGAGTATGCCTCAAGACTTTGACTATGTTGTGACTACTTTGAAAACTCTTCCCCAACCACACTGGAGGGCATCATCAGTGCTTTACAAGAGGAGGAAAGAAAGAACACTTCAAGAATGGGTAAAGTACACATAGAAGCACTTGCAATAAAGTTTTCAAAGAGTAGGTACAAGGCATGCAAGCATTGTGGAAAAACAATCATCTTGAGAAGGATTGTTATAAAATCAACGCTTGCTCTTATTGTGGCAAGAACAATCACTCATAGAAGTTTTGCAATGAGAAAAAGAAGAATATGACAAATCTACAGTGAAGAGAGAACACCATCAAATGAAGCATCAAACTTTGTGGTAGAAGACAAGGACTTTTCCTTTTGAGCATTTTGTCTTTGAAATTTTTGTTTATCATCACTTGGTCAAATTTTGAGGTTCTCTACCTAGACTAGTACTCCAAAAAGAATGTCATGTGTTTTGTCTTTTGTAAATCACCTCTGGTCACCATATGATGTAGGCCATGTGATATGTGTGTTTGGTCTATCCCATGTTTGTAAACCTTGACCCTTGGGCACCTTTGCTAGCATAAGATCCTAGCCATAGATTTATCCTTGACCACCATGATATGGCATGTGTGACCACCATGAGATGGCATGAGAAACAATGTGACTAGATGTATCCTTGACATAGCAAGAGGCAAACCCTTGAGGGGGGGTATGTTGGGATAAGTGTGATCAAGGGATTGCTCTAAGGTGCATGTGTGCATCTAGGGGAGTTACGTGTGTGTGTCTGTAGTAGAAGCACATCTAGTGCCATGAGGTGTCTAGAGTATGACCTAAGTGATGATGTAAGCACAAAGGCCCCCACATGGGAGATCCCTTTGATTTAGCCAATCCCACTGATGTAGGGGCTAATTGCCACTGATGTAGGGGAGGTGCCTACACCTTCCTCTCACTCTATATAATGAAGGATCTTCCTTCATTCTAATACACTTTGATTTTGCCTCACTTGAGCTCTCTCTTTGTGTCATCATGCATCTATTCTATCCCACTCACTTCTTCAGTTGTCTATGATTGAGTTTTAGCATAGTTTCATTGTTTTATTTTGAAATTAGGATGGCTTGGACTTAATGTGATTGTCCTAAACCAGCTCGGTGGTTGAATCTTGGAATGTTTAATTTCTACATCGGGCTGGCTCAAATTTAATGTAATTGTCCTACAGCAACCTAGTGGTTGGAACATCATGCAACCATGTTTGGTTCAAGTCAAATACCATTTATGTGATTATCCGAAACCAAGGTGGTTGAATAGAAATTAAGAGCAATATATTTCACAATAGAACAACAATGTGTTATTATTGTCTGATTGATGAAAATGTAGTGGTTGAACTTGATGTGTTTGCTAGTATTTAAATTATTTAAATTTATTTTCATTGGTTTGGGTCATATCCCAGATTATTTCTAAACTTGTCTGGCTTAGGCTTTATGTGATTTTCCTAAATGAGCCCGTTGGGAGCCCATCAGTTGGAACATCACTGCGATGGTTCAAGTCAAACAATAGTCATGTGATTGAAATTGTGGTTGGATAGAAATACGGAAGTGAAGAGCAACATTATATTGTTATTGTCTAATTGTTAATATATCAAAGAGCATTTTCTATGTCAGAGATCAGTTATGTGACTGTCCTAAACCAACCCAATGGTAGAAATTGTTTTGTTTTCTAGTACCTTTGATTGGTTTGATTACTAGCTTGACTAGTTTAATTAGACTATGTTTTTCCAGCCCGATGGTTGAAATTATGACTATCCTAAACCAACCTAGTTAGAGCACTCTACTAGTAGCTTGGCTAGTTTAATTATTAACTTGATTATATGTGACAGTCCTAAACTAAAATTGTTTTGTTTTGCTATTAGCTTGATTAATTTAATTACTAGTGTGATTACTTTAATTATTGTTGGAGTAGCAAGAAAGATTCATCAAGTGAAGCAATAGAGAGTAATTTATTCAAGAGAGACAGGCTCAATATATAGGCTTCAGTTACATCCAACAGTGACATCACATGTGAGGTCAATAGAGCATCTAGATCCACAAATCTCTCAATCAGTTCCATGATTTTCTCAATCACACACCACATACCTAGATTCACTCAATCACACCTACTGACACCTATACAGGCACACCATGTGTTCACACAGTCACAACCTTAGACCTTAGGATCTAGATCCCATTACATCAATTTGTCCTTCATTCCCCCCCCACAAATTGATGACCTTAACCCTAGCAGTACTCCATAGGAAACTTCATGGCTTGCCCACCTCTAGTGGCAACACACATGATCCACAACCTGGTACTCACTCTAATTGCATCAGCAGTAGACTCATTTGGGCATCCTCATCCCAACACGATCTCACTCTGACTTTGGTTTGTTGGTTTACAATTGGGAGATAGACAATGACTATGCATGGGAATACCCTTAGATCCAACAAGGTAAAACATAAGACTAAAAATCATTTGAGGATGGACTATCCATGGCAGAGAACCATAATTGACCACACACACAAAAATCTACTTTGAAGATGTGGGGAAATATTCCCCTTTGATGGCATGTCTTGTCCTTTTCCTGCTTCTCTTCCAAGCTACCATAGTGTGAGGTTCCTTGTAATTGGAGAGGTTCTTGGTGTAGCCAATCTTGTAACTCCTTTGCACTTTGTCCTTCTCCACACTCTTTAACACTAGTTTGGTAGAAGGACATAAAAATGTCCTAGGACACTTTTATGTCCTGTCAATTTAGCAACTTCCTAGAACTATTCAAAAGCATTGATAATTTTTTTTGGGGGCTTTGATTATTTTCCATAATAGCTTATATTTTGAAAAAACTTGGACTTATTATGGATTGGAACTTGCACCTATTACTTTGAGTTTTACCTAAAGTTTTGAGGTCAACCTAACACCGACATTTCAAGCTATTTTTGCAAGTTTTAGATAAAACGGACATACTTCTTACTTAGAATGAGTTTTTTAAGAGTTTTTAAGTCCTAGAGTCTAAGAATAACTATAACACATATGTTTATATTTCCTCCGAGCTAGATAATCATATTCATTATGATCTATGGCCTTAAATGTAATTTTATTAAATGCTGCTGGCAAGGGAAAAATCAATCTTTTATGAATTTTTGGACATGTCTAACAAGCTCCAACTCAACCATACTTAGTATATGTCTTCAATAGGATATTATGGAGTAGCGTGAGTTTTTAGGGGACCCAATGTCATGTAGAACACCAAATTCAAATAGTATATTAATTGTTCATTGTGTTGTAATTCATGCTAAATTCAAGATATAAGGGTTAAAGGATATCATAAGAAACTTAATACGCTTAAAATTATACTTATAGAGTGCCTCTAATCATGAATGAGTGATACCAATTTAAAAAAGTTATATGCAAAACACTTAATTCAAAACTATAAAAGTGAGATCTAATGCAGAACCTGTTTTGGTAGTTGATGTTAGGAGCACTTAATACCTTTTAGTTTTAGCCTTTATTGTGATGTAGTATCTTTACCTTATGATATAATATTGTTATAGTTAAGATATGGTTGAATAGAAATACAAAAACAAACATCAATATATTGTTATTGTCTAATTGTTAGAGCCCTGTTCAGGTCAGCAGACATGAGTTATGTGACTGTCCTAAATCATCTTGGTGGTAGTTTTTTTTTTCTAGTAGCTTTGATTAGTTTAATTATGAGCTTGTCCTTTTGTAGGTACAACAATGTATCACCGATATGGTTCAGGTCTCCACGGTTGAAATTGTGGCTATCCTAAACTAGCATGGTTGTGTTTCTTTACTAGTAGCTCGATTAGTTAATATTATCTTGATTAGTATAATTATTAGCTTGATTATATGTGATTATCCTAAACTAAAATTGTTTTATTTTACTAGTATGTTGATTAGTTTAATTACTAGCTTGATTATATGTGACTCTTCTAAACCAGCTTGATGGTTGAAATTTTTTTGTTTGGAGGGGGTTTTTGCATGTACCATGGTTTTTTTCTTTTTCATCATAGTAGTGCAAAAGAGGGGCTCATTTGGGTGAGTAGCCAACATCTCATTTGATAGACCCACACTGCAGTACCATCCTTCAAATGGATTGATGTCTATTCCAAGTGGGTAGCTCTAAGAAATGGCAAAATGAGAAAAACTAAGGGAAGGAAAAGAAGAGGGAGAAGGGAGGGAGAAGAGAGAAGAAGAGAGAGGGAGACTCGGGGGGTATACTACTAAGAAACCCTATGTATTGATAGCAAAAGTGAGAGGGCGACAGTGAGAGAGAAGTGCACATGATATAGCTACCTGTACACTAAGCGTATTGATAATGAACATGAAGATATACATGTGAACCCCTTAGGGTTAGGGTTAGGGTTTGCCCCTATTCCCCATGTGGATAGTGCAATTTACACTATATTTAACATTCCCTCTTAAATTGCACTGGGTAAGTAGAGGGTGCATGTACAAGACCTTTTTGTGGATTTCGTTTGGTGCATATGATAGCATCCAAAACTAAAAAGAAAATTGAAAAGAAATCAGAGTAGTATGTATGTATATGAGCATAGTGACTACTTAGCAAAAGCATGTACAATGAGTACAACTTACGATCATGTTCATAATGTGGATTTCCCCCTCTTAAGTTGTGGGTCATCCTTCGCCTTTGAGAACGAAACCTAGAAAATAGGCCGAAAAGAAGAGGAAGGAAATACGCCAACAATAAAGTCCACTTGGATCAAAGATTGGATCGAAAGATGACTACGTGGAGAACTGTGTGTATGGCTGCATGCAAAACATGTCAAAACCGAACATGTCATGAGTCGCCATGGACTATGAAGTTGCTTTGAAGAAGAGGCATCTGGATGTGAGGCTAGTTGATATAGCGATGGACAAAGAATCTAGTAGATTGCGGCATACAATGGTGTCACCAACCCAAAAGAGCTAACAGTAATGTTGAAGGTATGTTGCAGTAGAGTAATCTCTATTGAATGATGTGGGGTCGAAGAAGACTGCATAGTTGATGTGGATAGAGTGATCCAGGTGCTGAAAATCCGGGGCCAAAGGTGCAAGTATGATACACTACTTTGCTAAAGAGGAGGCCCATACAAATGACAAGGTATGGCAACCTATCAAACCTCTATGCTCAATTGTCATGAGCTTAAGGTCATCTTATGTGTGCATGGCTAAACATCCATCGGCATAGGATGTAGCTTCTATCGTAGGCTCATCGAGAAGGAGCTGATAGTCTAAAGGCCCAGAAGCTTGAAGTACAAATATGAATGCATAAGATGTCCCTGAGGCGAATGAGGTGCCGAATGTTGATGAAGGGATCGATCTATAGTCTTGGATCCAACCACTGATGTGCATCAAGTTTCGATAGTATATGATAGCCATAAGTGCATGATGAAGCATTGAGTCTCCCCAAGTTATGCTATTGCTGAACCCGATGATGTCCACTGCACTGGGCAGGACTGCAATGATGCATAGGCATCCTCATCATGAGGAATGGTCTGCTGAGTGAAAGTGGTGGTGGTGATAACTGGATCCAAGGATGCAATGCGGCATTACTGAGCCGATGCTGAAATGTCCTAAAGACTGATCTGCTGATCTAAACTGGTGAAGGGAGCTGAGCCCAAGGTATGCTCGCAAAAGCATCACTGATGGATGCTAGAATGGAATCACCTAAAGATCTGAATGCTCTATGGCATGTATCTCTGCATGTAGAAAAAGATGTGAGTGCCGCGTACTAAGGACTTACCTACTGAATAACTACATAATCATAGGTGAACTCCTACTGAGTATCTGCATCTATGGCAAAAGATGGAATCCATGCATGAGAGTGATGGATATGCATCACAAGAATCATTCTGAGTTGATGTTGATGGGACTACCTCATACTGAGGACTTAGTATCGAATGTACCTCATGATGAGGGCTTACCGAGAAGTGTGCCTCATGCTGAGGGCTTATCTTGGAATGTGCACGATCAAAAACTGCGGGTTGATCGGAGTCTCATTGGCCTTGATAGATCAGATGCAGATGTTTTGGATGTTAGCATGAGTCTCCATCATAGACTACTACATACCCTATGGCTATAAATGGTCAAAGAAGGTTCTCTTTCCACTCCCAGATCTTGTCTAGAGTCATGATTGGTGTATCATCAACTGTGTGATGTGGATAACTCCATGCTGGAGGTGGTTTGGTGCTCTGTGCAAGAGGCTTACCCATGTACCAATGAGAGTGCCTACCCATGAGAACACTGTGTGAGAGCTGCCACTAGGGGGCTTATGCTAAAGATCAAAACCAAGTCGTGTGAGAATTGATATGTGCCAAGGATTAAGCTTGTAAAATGAAGATGACAACTATGTGTCGGGAGTAGCCAAGAGACTGTACAAGGCTGATGCAAATGTGTATGGAACCAATGCCAAAAATAGTCAACAACGTGACTTTACATGGGTGGCATGAGTGCATGCAAGAAGTATGCAACACTCTTGAATCTAAGAGAGAGAACTTTGCCAAGTGTCACACTGAGGTGCTGAAGTGCCAAATGCCAAGGGATCTGAATTGGTGTTGTGATGCCAAAAATTGATATTTTTAATTTGGCATTGGTATTGTTTTTCTCTATGTTTGATAAGAGTTTGAGTATCAAGTGATAGCCTAGCGGCTCTCACTTATTTCTATTTTCTATGATATTGTATGGGATTGAGAGGATGAGTGGAATGGCTCATTGTAAATACCATAGGTATGAATTATAAATACCTTGGTATGGGGTGAGAGTTATTTGTGTATGGGATATTATGAGTTTTTTAGAAAATAGGAAGAGTGAGTCATATAAAGAGGTGGGCTCATGTCCATGTGTTCTAATAATATAAGAGAGGCCACATGCCAAGCGTGTGGAAGGCATGTGGAGGAGTGTGAAGTCAAGAGGAATCCTTCTAGAACTCCTATGTGGAATAAGAAGGATGTGGACATGTGGAAAAGAGAGGGTCCCTATGGGCTCCATGTGAGGAGACTCTTGACTTTCTCAATATTTTAAGAGTCTTGAGCATCTTTTGATGGGACACATGGCAAGAGTAGCCAAAAAGGACATGGATGGTGACATACATGCATATGTGATTGATGGGGAAAGGAATCTACAGGCAGCAATTGTAAATGGGTGAAGGAGGGTAACAAAATCTCTATAAAAGGAGCCCTCCTCCCCCTTGCTCATGAGAATCTCTTCCACCATTGGGCCTTATGTTGCTGTAGTTCTAGTCTCCCCAAGCCTCTTCCATGAGCCTTCTCTTCCTCTTGTAGATATTCTCTTATGTAGACTCTTGAGTCTTTCTCTCTCTAGTTTATTCTCTCTCTATGAGTAGTCTTGGAGCTTCCGCTCCCTCTTGTATGTATGAAACCTCTTCTTCTCCCTTGTGTTTGTAGTGTTGAGGTGGATTCTCACTCTATTTGTAATGAAGGTCACTTCAGGTTCTCTCTCTCTCTTGAGTGTCTCTTCCCTTTTCTTTCTTTCAAAGCCTTAAAAGTTCTTTCTATTCGGCTGCTCACTGTGCACACATGGTCCATTTGTTTCCTGAGCCACTATGCAAACTTCTTTTCCTCTTCTAGGCGAAATCTATGAGGGGTGGATCGTTGATGAAGGTGGAGTCTTGAGGGAGCATCCTGCTCAGGCGAAATTAGCCTGGGTGGAGGGCAGTTTTCATGATAGTTTGACCCCCTGTTAGTGTTTTGCTCATAACTTTCTGTTCCATAGTATGATTGTAATGAAATTTATATCAGCGCGAATCTCTCTTCAAGGCGCATGTTGCTATATAATCAGATCTTGAATCAGATACTGCTGCAAAAAGTTATGAGTCTCTGTGTTTGACAGTCTGTTTTCATGACAGTTTTTACCCCCTTCCAGTAAGCTGTCCATATCTCTTCAACCGTCTGTCTGTTTTCAATGAAACTTATATCAGCACGAAGCCCATCTCAAGGCGTATCTCTTTGTGTACTTGAATCTTTGATATCATGTCTCTACTGAAAGTTATAGGCCTCTGTGTCTAACGACAGTTTGTAGAGTGTTTTGAGCTAAGTATAAAGGTGTCTTTGAAGGAGGTGCAATGTTTCCTCGGAATCTACCCATCCGACCTAATCAGCCCCTTCAAACTCCTCGATATATATCAGTTCATGTCATGTTGAGCCGCAAGATCTTCTTTCAACAACGTATCACTCTTCTCTTTGGTGCAGACCGGCTCGCTGAGATTATGGCCTCTGCTGATCCTTTCCTTCTCCCTATGCTTGACTACAACATCACTTGGGATGTTACCATCTTCATTCTGATCTAAGGGAGGAAAGTATGGTGTGGTATCTTGGCATAAAAGCTTCTTTCTAATGTCTCATTCTTAATGATAAGTATCTTTGTCAGTCAGTTCGAATGTTGTAGGAAGTGAAGAGGTGCGTGAAGTTTATTACCCCCAACTTCATGTCACATCTTTTGGTGGAGACGCCGGGTACATTTGGTATTGGATTCATCCCACCTTACTAAACGGTCTCGGGTGTACTTGATTGCATGTTATGCCTAGAAGAGGCATGTGTTTTTATGAGATAAAGAATATGCCTAGAAGAACTCCGTTAGAAGAGATTGCAACCCGTTTAAGAGAACTTGAAGATTGTGAAGGTGATGCTCAAGCTATTCGCATAGTCACCATGATCATAACCTTTATGTTTGCACTCTTGAATATGTTGGTAAATCGACAATGCTATCAACAGGCACAATGATAGATTGGGGATTGTTCCATGCACTGGCAGCTTGGGGTGAAGAAGAGTTGAGTCTTTGGGTAGTTTTCGACTATAACAGTGGAGTGGTGATTCTTAATGCTTTCGACTTCTTTTGCTATGCAAATGATGAAGATTACAATATCTTGAAGCTTTTATGTGCACTTCCTATTGTGAGAAGGGTGATTCTAGAATGCATGTATACACAATGTTTTCATGGTGCTGGTTGGTCACTTATTTTTGAAGATTTTGTTGAGGATCACATTGTGGAGGGTTTTCAACAAGTGTTATGCATAATAAGTTGGTCTTGGTATACTAAGGCTCTGTGGGATCTTGTTCGGATCTTGTTTGGGATATTATTTGGATCTTGGTGTTTCCTTTTTGTGTTTCATCATGGTGAAGATTCCAGTGTTTTGAGGGACCCAAGGGGAAGACCCGGAGTCTTATCTTCAGGATTTTGTTCGAGGATGCCGGCTTTTTGGATGGTCCATGAAGGATCGGGCAGAGATTTTGCCTGATTTTCTTGAAGGTGTAGCCTTGAGTTGGCATGAGACCTTGCCAGACTTACCAAGGAGGACTGGGACCAAGTGGTGGCAGTAATGAAGCAGAGATTTGGGGCAGTGGAGTCGCCAAATGCTTTGATGTTGCAATTGGACCGGTTCTATCAAGGAGAGGGTGAGTTGGTCTCTGCGTTGGCAATCCGATATGAAACTTTATGGACAATGTATGAAAGGGCAGCTTTGCGAGCTGTGGCATCTGCATCATCGGCCCCTCAAAGTCTCTTAGGGATGGAGCACTTAAAGATGAGCAAATTTGTTATGGCTTTGGAGCCTCGTCTTTGCTCAAAGGTAATGAGTAAAGATCCAACAACATACGTGGAGGCATTTCGCATTGCGACCAAGAAAGAAGCTTCTCTAAAGATCGAATCCTCTTTTGTGTCTTCAACAGCTTCAACTTCTAAGGTGGAGGTAATGGGCACTCCTCAGGTACCAAAATCCTCTGAGTTAGATCATAATATCTCCCAATTGATGGCAGAGTTTGCTGATTTGAAATTGCATTTGGTTAATGCACGACAACCTAGAGCACCAAAGAGTGAAGATAGGCCTCGAGATAGGAGTGGGGTCACTTGCTATGAATGTAATGAAAAAGGTCACTATCGCCCCAAGTGTCCTAGATTGAGAAAGAAAGAAGAAAAACAAGTATCCTTGTTAGAAGCTTCTTCAGGGGATGAGGAAAGAGAGGTAATGATGGCTAAACGGGGGCGTGGTAAAGCAAAAGAAGAAGAAGAAAGCAAGGAAGAAGTAGATGAGGAACATCAAGAAGAGGAACACCGTAGTAAGAAAAAGAAGGCATCTAGAAGGAGAATTAGCCAGTCAGACTTTCCTTTAGGACAAGGAATTGGAAGCTATGACTTGTTGTCCGACCTTAAAGAAAAGGAAGCTCATATCACCTTTGGTCAATTACTTGCTTTGTCTCCAAAACTACGGAAGGAATGGGGAAAACTAGCAAGCACAAGGGTGTCAAAGAAGAAAAAGAAGAAAAGTGCCAATCCTGTTGTTCAAAAGGTAGATATAGATGTTGGTGGTGATGTACCTGTGGTTGATGTGATCATTGATGGTCAAGTGATTTCTAATGTGTACATTGATGGAGGTGCATCGATTAATGTCATGAGTGAGAAGACCATGATTGATGCTGATTTAAAATACTGTAGCACTACCTCTCCTTATCGCATTAAATTGGCTGACAACACTAGGGTTAAGACCTTGGGAGTTGTGAAGAATCTAGAAGTGGATGTATGTGGAATTTCTGTGCTGACTACTTTTCAGGTGATCCCTATCAAGCCAGATGCACGTGCCTATCCATTGATTTTGGGAAGGCCTTGGCTATGCAAGGTGAAGGCTGTTCAAAAGTGGGATACTGGAGAATTGATTTTGCAGGGAAATGATAAGAAGGTGCGCTACAACATTAGAAGCCGCAAAAAGGAAGTTGTCAAGGAGGAGTCTTCAACATTAGAGAGTTCAAGCTCTGACTTAACCGATGAAGAAGAAGAGACAGGGTGTAGCTCCGAGGAGTCCAACTCAGAGGGTGAGGTGGAAGGAGTGGCCTTTGGTCTTTATCTTGGTGCTGATCGGGATGAGTTAGGAAGGAACAAGGTGGTGGTGCAAGAAGATCCTGTAGAGACACTTCATGTGGAGGATGTGGAGCACATTAAATGATGCCAACGCAATGAAGAGCTTCTTGGTGATTCTCTATCAGGTAGTGAGAAGCTCCAGTACTTAGATATGCTAGATGATTTTCCATGTCTCTTTGCAACAAGCTATTCACAGGTTCGGCCAGTCTCTCTTGTGGAGCACAAGATTGAATTGAAGCCAGAAAGCAAGCCAGTTGTGCAACGCTTAAGGCGATTGGGGGTGATCCAAGCTGAGGCACTAAAGAAAGAGGTAACACAACTACTTGAGGTGGGATTCATCTTTCCTGTTGATGATTCAAAATGGATATCTCCTGTAGTTGTCACACCAAAGAAAGGAAATAAGTGGCGAGTTTGTGTGGACTTTCGTCCTTTGAATGCATGCACTAAGAGGGATCATTTTCCTTTGCCATTCTAAGATGAAATACTAGACCAAGTAGCAGGGCATGAGATGTATTCTGTATGTGATGGGTATTCTGGGTACTTTCAAATTCGTATTCGGGAGGAAGATCAAAAGAAAACATCATTTGTCACACCTTGGGGAGTTTTTGCTTACAAAGTGATGCCTTTTGGGTTGACCAATGCACCAGCTACATTTCAAAGGTTCATGAGTCAAGTCTTGGAGCCTTACTTGGGAAAGTTCATACGAGTGTTTTTGGATGATTTTTGCATTTATTCTCGGCACATAGATCACATGGAGAAGTTAAAGATGGCCTTAGCTAGGATTGATGAAGCAAAAGGGTGTCTAAATCCTAGCAAGTGTCATTTGGCTCAAACAAAAGTAGCCTTGTTGGGGCATATTGTGTCTCAAGAAGGCCTGCAAATGGATCCTGACAAGGTTCAAGCAATCATGGCATTGCCAAGTCCTGAGAGTGTCACTGGTGTTCGCAGAATTCTAGGAAAGAGCAAGTATTATCAACGCTTTTGTGATGATTTCACAGAGATAGTGCATCCCATGAACTTATTGACAAGAAAAGGAGTTTCTTTCCAATGGGGTGTGGAGCAACAAGAGTCTTTCCAGCTACTTAAGGAGGCCATGAGTAAGGGCCCAATATTGAAGCCCCCTGATTCAAGACTTTTATGTAAATCCAAGTGTATCTTTGCATTCAGTTGGTGCTGTATTGCTACAAAAAGGAGAGGCAGGTAGAATGCAACCCATCTATTATGCCAGCTGACAGCTTACAAATGTGGAAACAAGGTATGAAGAAATGGAGTAGCAAGCTCTCTCTTTGGTGTTTTCCGTCAGAAAGTTTCGCTCCTATTTATTACCTCGACCATTTTTCTTCCTTACCTCTCCGTATGTATTAGCATATCTAGTTCGCAAGCCTAATCCTGGGGGGAGATTTGCAAAATGGTTGTCAGAGCTTCAAGAGTTCTCTTTCTCTTTTGTCACTGAAAATACCACTAGGTCCAGTATGGTAGATTTGCTCATAGGGCGGGAGGATCTAGGAGAAGAAAAGAAATGTAAGGAGAACATTAAAGATGAAAGGGATACACCACCAACAGCTTTTGTTTTGTATTTTGATGCGGCTTTTAGTCCTTCATGCTAACAAGGAGCCGGGGGGATAGTCTTGATGAATCCTGAAGGTCAAGAGGTATGGGCAAGAGGACAAGACTTCCAAGTATCACAACTAACAATGCAGCTGAGTATAATGCTTTGATTCTTGGTTTGGAGGGTTGTCTTCAAAGTCAAGTTAAAGAATTGGAAGTAAGAGGAGATTCTCAGCTTATTATAAAGCAAATGCAAGGGCATTACCAAGACAAGAAGTCCTCATTTGAAGGAGCTTAATCAAAAGGCTATGGCACTATGTAGTCAGTTTGATTTTTGCAAGTTTGTTCATATAAATAGAAAAGAAAATCAAAGGGCAGATGAATTAGCTACTCAAGCCATTGTAGTACAAGACCGGGGGGTGGTTTCTTTGGTAGAAACTGGATGGCCAGAACTGCAAGATGTTCAACAATATGTGAAAGAAGGCATGTTTCCTCAAGGGTTAACTCCACAACAGAAGCAAAGATTGGTAAGGAAGGCTTGTCCCTATACTATTGTTGATGACATTCTTTATAAATTGGGAAAAGATAAGGTGCTCCGTCGGGTGGTCCATCCCATGGAGACTAGGAGAATCCTAGAAATGTGTCATGAATGCTCTGGTCATTTTGCTTTAGCAAGCACAGCTAGGAGAATTCTTAATGCAGGATACTTTTGGCCATACCTCCATAAGGATGTATATGAATGGTGTCGAAGTTGTAAAGTATGCCAAAAGTTTGGAAGGCGACAGTTGATTCTTGGGCCCTTGAAGCCTATTCCAGCATATGGACCATTTGAGAGGTGGGGGTTGGACTTTGTGGGACCACTCCCTCGCTCATCTCAGGGCAAGCATTATTTATTGGTGGCCACAGATTATGCAACTCGATGGGTAGAGGCCAAGGCCACAGTCAATAGCAAGGCAAGCACAGTTGCAAAATTTCTCTTTGATCAAATTTGTTCACGCTTTGGTTGTCCTTTGGAAATTCTCACTGATGGAGGAACCTCTTTTAGAAATGAACTAATTGAAGATGTGGTGCATAAGCTAAAGATAAATCATAGCATGTCCACGCCATACTATCCTCAATGTAATGGCTTGGTTGAGAAAATAAATGGATTGTTGTGCAATTCAGTGGGAAAGCTTGTTGACACCAAGAAAAGGCATTGGGATAGGCACTTGGCAGAAGTTTTATGGGCTTACAGAACCACACACAAGCTAGCTATTGGGTTTACACCATTCCAACTAGTGTATGGAATAGAAGCCATTTTACCCATCGAATTGGAGATACATAGTCTTTGCACAGCTGTTACAAGAATAGAAGGACAGGAGGATGCCTATGCTCAATGCTTGGTACAGCTAGAAGCCTTGGATGAATGCAGATTACAGGCCTTACAAAACTTGGAATCTTCTCAAAGAAGGCGCAAGGCCCGTTTTGACACCAAATTATGCAAGAAGAAAGATATTGCAGAAGGAGATTTGGTAATGAGATTTGATAGCCGTCTGGACAAGCGGCTAGACAAAAAGTTTATCGGCTGATGGGAGGGACCATATCGAGTCAAAAAGAAGTTCACGAATGAAACCTTTCAGCTTGAGGATGTTGATGGCATGGTGATACCCGGACGCACCAATGAGTACTCGGGGGGGTCACTATGTATAAACCCTCTATATCACGTGCATTCAAGGCCTATATTTAAAATCCCTTATCTGTAAAAAATTTTGTTAATAAAATGTACCCCTTTTCTATACAAATCTGTAAATGTTTCCCAAAACTATGTTAAATAGTCTCTTATGTATATTTATTTCTGTAAATTTTAGAAATAAAAAATATCCTTCTGTTGAACTCACGTGATAGTGTTACATATGATGAGTGACCCCCCCGAGAATGAGTATCTCCTTAAATTCTTCTATGCTCGACCACCTTGAGGGCCAGCAGACCCTCTCTGTACTAGAGAGGATCTGCTCGGGGGGGAAAGATGTGATGCCAAAAATTGATATTTTTAATTTGGCATTGGTATTGTTTTTCTCTATGTTTGATAAGAGTTTGAGTATCAAGTGATAGCCTAGCGGCTCTCACTTATTTCTATTTTCTATGATATTGTATGGGATTGAGAGGATGAGTGGAATGGCTCATTGTAAATACCATAGGTATGAATTATAAATACCTTGGTATGGGGTGAGAGTTATTTGTGTATGGGATATTATGAGTTTTTTAGAAAATAGGAAGAGTGAGTCATATAAAGAGGTGGGCTCATGTCCATGTGTTCCAATAATATAAGAGAGGCCACATGCCAAGCGTGTGGAAGGCATGTGGAGGAGTGCGAAGTCAAGAGGAATCCTTCTAGAACTCCTATGTGGAATAAGAAGGATGTGGACATGTGGAAAAGAGAGGGTCCCTATGGGCTCCATGTGAGGAGACTCTTGACTTTCTCAATATTTTAAGAGTCTTGAGCATCTTTTGATGGGACACATGGCAAGAGTAGCCAAAAAGGACATGGATGGTGACATACATGCTTATGTGATTGATGGGGAAAGGAATCTACAGGCAGCAATTGTAAATGGGTGAAGGAGGGTAACAAAATCTCTATAAAAGGAGCCCTCCTCTCCCTTGTTCATGAGAATCTCTTCCACCATTGGGCCTTATGTTGCTGTAGTTCTAGTCTCCCCAAGCCTCTTCCATGAGCCTTCTCTTCCTCTTGTAGATATTCTCCTATGTAGACTCTTGAGTCCTTCTCTCTCTAGTTTATTCTCTCTCTATGAGTAGTCTTGGAGCTTCCGCTCCCTCTTGTATGTATGAAACCTCTTCTTCTCCCTTGTGTTTGTAGTGTTGAGGTGGATTCTCACTCTATTTGTAATGAAGGTCACTTCAGGTTCTCTCTCTCTCTTGAGTGTCTCTTCCCTTTTCTTTCTTTCAAAGCCTTAAAAGTTCTTTCTATTCGGCTGCTCACTGTGCACATATGGTCCATTTGTTTCCCGAGCCACTATGCAAACTTCTTCCCCTCTTCTAGGCGAAATCTATGAGGGGTGGATCGTTAATGAAGGTGGAGTCTTGAGGGAGCATCCTGCTCAGGCGAAATTAGCCTGGGTGGAGGGTAGTTTTCATGACAGTTTGACCCCCTGTTAGTGTTTTGCTCATAACTTTCTGCTCGATAGTCCGATTGTAATGAAATTTATATCAACGCAAAGCTCTCTTCAAGGCGCTTGACAGTCTATTTTCATGATAGTTTTTACCTCCTTCCAGTAAACTGTCCATGTCTCTTCAACCGTCTGTCTGTTTTCAATGAAACTTATATCAGCATGAAGCCCATCTCAAGGCGCATCTCTTTGTGTACTTAAATCTTTGATATCATGTCTCTACTGAAAGTTATAGGCCTCTGTGTCTAAGGATAGTTTGTAGAGTGTTTTGAGCTAAGTATAAAGGTGTCTATGAAGGAGGTGCAATGTTTCCTCGGAATCTACCCATCCGACCTAATCATCCCCTTCAAACTCCTCGATATATATCAGTTCATGTCATGTTGAGCCGTAAGATCTTCTTTCAACAACGTATCGCTCTTCTCTTTGGTGCAGACCGACTCGCTGAGATTATGGCCTCTTCTGATCCTTTCCTTCTCCCTATGCTTGACTACAACATCACTTGGGATGTTACCATCTTCATTCTCATCTAAGGGAGGAAAGTATGGTGTGGTATCTTGGCATAAAAGCTTCTTTCTAATGTCTCATTCTCAATGATAAGTATCTTTGTCAGTCAGTTCGAATGTTGCAGGAAGTGAAGAGGTGCGTGAAGTTTATTACCCCCAACTTCATGTCACAGTGTCAACGTGTGATTATGTACACCAATGATAGAATCGCATGGACTGATGCCATTGGGAACTAATCGGGTAATCCAAAAATGGCTTTACTTAGCTTGGTGGATTTTGATATCCTCTATGGCTATGCTAGTCTAAAATGAGACTACATGTTGAAGCATTAAATGTAGCAAATGAATTTTATCTTGATTCATTTTAAGTGCTGGGTGCACTGTAAAGGATTAAGAGGTGGTTCTCATGATGAGGTTTTAATGATGTTGGCCTGTGGAAATCTCAAATAAAAGATCTAAGATGCTCAACACATAGAGTAGGATCTAGCAAGCATTTTTTCTTTTTGGATCACCTCCAAATTCCCCCTGGATCAAAAGTTATGGCTCCCGGAAGGGATGGCAAAAGTTTGAGGAGGGGTCCAAAAGGATGACGTGTCCCATTGGTGATGTGGAAATGTGTGTCACACACACAAATGAAAAAGTGTGCCTATGTGGAGAACTATGCCTAGGAGGCAATCTGCTGACATGGATGCTGATTGGGCAGGCTAATGTTAATTGTGCTACTGACTGGGTAGCTGAGGTAGCTAGTGACTAAACCAAGGGGAACTCCACCTAACCCAAGCTAGACCACCAAACTAACTTGACCATGATTAGTCCAACCTTGACACGTGTCAAAGTTTTAACCACTAGCTAATGTACTGACCACACCTTGGCTAACCAAAGTTAATCATAGCCTAGCCATGGTTACATTCAATCTGCCACATGGTAGTTGTGGAGAGACCAAGTTTTCTTGACGAAATCTGACGGACTCTTGATGACGAAATATGATGGAATACCAACGTGGGAGAGCAAAAATTTGAGGTCACTTCTCTGGGCTAGAGAGCCGTGTTTGAGGAGCCTTCAGAGGTGGAGCTATTTGGAAACTTGGCCATTGAAGGCCATTTGGCACCTTGCAAGGGTGGGTTGGAATTAGACGTGTTTCATGGATGGAGGATTCTACACAAGCCTTAGTCATTGGAGTCTAGACCTGTGGAACTCGCTAGTTACAAGAGGGTTGCAAGAACTCGAGTGCTCCAATGAAGACATTAGATATCAATGCTCCACTCTCATGTAACTACGCGAGAACCAGCTAACTCTACTTATAAGCCCCCCATATGAGGAGAAGGCATTTGAGTAGCTAGGTTATCCGGTAGGTCCTAGTTTGGACACCAGATGGGGGCCATGTGTGGCCTGATGGCTGGACGGCTTTAGATAGAGTTGGCACACTGCCAACTAGGCTACATGCAAGTGTGGGAAGGCATGCCATGACTGACCGCACTGAGGGTAGATGGAGCATTTCCTAAGGTAGCCCACTCTCGGGTTGCGGGGCCCCTTTGGAGCCCCAGATGATCCCGAATGGCTCTGAGCCACCGTTCTAACGTGTGGTCGGTGGCCTATTTCGATCTCCGTCGGTCGTTTTGGGCCAACTGGCAAAGTCTCCCAATTGGGTCTAACCGATTATGACTGGTGGCTATATAAGAGCAAGCCTGTGAATCCCATCATCATCACTGGCTATAGCAACCTTGATTCCTTAGTATCCAGCCTCCGTCCTCTACTATTTCTAGCACACCATCAAAGCTTCTCACATAGGAGTGCACGATTGGGAGGTAGCGCCATCTATTGTATCAATTTTACAGGAATCAAAATTTTGATTCTCCATACTATCTATTTTTCTCTCTTGCATACAAGATGCTATTATCTGTTGAGCATAGACATTGTATTTTTTTCTTTCAGACGTATCTACAATCATGCGCTGCATGCGGAGCTTGCTTTCATGTGCTGCATGCAGAGCTTGCTTTCATGCGCTGCATGGCATCGGAGTAGTTTTCATCTATGAGGACTACATTGTAAGCAAATCGTCTGGCCACTCTCCATGATGAAGGGCTGCCTCGTTGAAGGAGAAGCTCATTGGGGCATCTAGTCACTAACTATGTGACCCTAGGAGGCTGCACGCATGTAGTGCTCTGATACCATGATAGCGGAACTGAGAGAGGGAGAGAGAGAGGAGTGCACATGATATAGCTACCTATACACTAAGTGTATTGACAATGAACATGAAGATATACATGTGAACCCCTTAGGGTTAGGGTCAGGGTTGCCCCTATGCCCTTGTAGATAGTGCAATTTACACTATCTTTAACATGTATCACAGAGATATCACATGCATTCAAGAGGTATTTTAGAAACACCTCAACTAAAATCTCACCCCAAAATAAACCCACCCCTATTTACTTATGAACTAACGAGAATTTTCATAAAGTTGAATTGAAAAACCCCTCCTATAATTGTAATCCTGTTAAATTTTTCCCAAAATGTCAATTAACATATCCCTCCTTTTGAATGCATGTGGTACACTAAAATTTGTGAGGTGAACCCCCCGAGGAGGGAGAGGGGAGAGAAAGAAGAGGGAAGATGGAGGGAGAAGAAAAATGAAGAAGAGGGAAGAGGGGAGATCATTTTCACTATTGAACTAACAATAGTAACAATAGTTTTCACAATAAACCATAAACGAGGGTCATTTGTGCTTCTTTAGAACCACTTTTACTACCCCAAAATAATAGTAACAATAGATTTTACGATAATAGTATTATATTAAAGCTGAAACAAAAGAGATTACATCTAAAGCAATAGATATTACATCCAAATATGAACTTGTTAGCACTCATTACATCTTTGTGGCACTTCTTTTAGCACTTTTAGCACTTATCAACCCAACACCACTGTGGTGGCAAGACCTGTGTCATTTTTTCCCCTAACAAGAAAATGTAAGTATCTCATTTCCCTTACCTTTTGGGACACTTTGTACAAAGTTGTGTAGCCAAAGTGTCTCAGCAGTAGTAGTAGGTGAGGGAAATGTAAAATCCTTGGCTCAAACATTCCAATGTCTTTATGAAATCTATCCAAAAGTGGAAAAAACTTGATCAACCATCTAAAAAGTGGAGCCACGATGGTATGAGAGATGCACAATATCTTCTGACATTTCCCTCGCCTTTTGGGTGAAGAGGAACATGGAAATGCCATAGGTGCCTTTGCTCAACCATTACCTTTTGGAATGGTATCCCAATGATGGGTCCGCAGGAGAACCGAAGAAAGGGCATGACTTGTGTTCTCTGCTAAGTGCTAGTTCTCTGCCTCTACATGGCAGTCTTTGAACACACCACCAATTCTATCCAGGCTTTTCTAGAAGCCCCTCATTAAGACTGTTGCCCTTAGCTACCCATCTTGCAACACCCTAGGTCATGGCTATGGTTGATGGTGTGCTACAAGATGGATAGCTAAGGCAAAAAATAGATCCCATGACTTGGGTAGCATTAAGCAAAAGGCATGCCGAGCATGGCAGAATAAGATTCATCACAGGGGTGGAAGGGGGATTTGAGAGCATGGAAGGGGGTAGGGAGTGCTTATCTTGGGTGAGGCAAATTGTCTCTCTCCCCTTAATGAGGCCTTTATATAGCTAGGTTGAAGGACTTGCCACCCTCCCACTCTTTTTTCCTTCATTTCTTATGTTAGTTTGTGTGACTCTAGGTGCCTATAGCTACCATGATCACACAATCCACCGCCGTTGCGTTTTTCTATGACCAAATAATCACAATACTGGCACACCTTAAATGACACGTTGTTGAAATGAGGGGAGATAAGCGGTGGCACATGTAGAGTCTTAATTAATATTTCAGCTAGGACCCACCATGCTAGTAGCTTAGCTTAGCATAGGTGGTCATATATGTCATCGTTTGGCCATTGGTGATTTCTTAGACTCTAGATCCCATGATGTCTGATTAGCTAGTTGCCATGGGAGAATTTCTTGGTCATTATATCATAATTAATGGCAGCAAACTAGTAAATTAAAAATTTAAACCATTTTGAATGGCATTATAACTAGAAATTCTAAAATTCTAACAATCTAATCTCCTATTGTCCTCATAGTATGATTTCAGCTCAATGCTAATCTCATCCCATGGTCCTAACATTGTTATAATAGTTTGATGCTAGCTAATCTGAGATAGAGAATTTAGATATTCATGGCCGCTCTCATTCAGGGCCAATGTTTACTTAGTGGCTATAATTATCCAAATGAGATATGACCATCCACAATCTTAGAGCTATCCAAGAATAGACATCAATCCATTTCAAGGATATTTAAGCTACAATGTGGATCTTGAAAATATGAGCCGTGCAACACAATAATAACCTTATATGAGAAGGAAAATAACATTGGGATCACAATGCATCATGGGGTGGTAGTAGTCATGGTGAAGATGAGTGGGTGAGTAGCAGATGAGCAGGGGAGCAGATGAGTGATGAGAGTTGGAGGAAGGAGCATGGAACAAAGTAGATTAGGGGTGGAAAAGAGCTAGAGGAGGGTGTGTGGAGCAAAGTAGCAAAGCATGTGGAGAAAAGTAGTAGAGAAGGGGTGGAGGAGAGCAATGTAGTAAAATGCCAAATGCCATGGATCTTATATATTATAAAGTTTAAGCCACCATGGTGGCTGGAAGCCTAGAGGCTTGGAGGCCTAGGGTTCCATCCATACTAGTCAACAAGAACCTCTTATCAATAGGTCAAATGATGGAACACAAATACCAAGTCATCTACGTTTTGAAGCTCAACAAGAACCTCTTGTCAATAGGTCAAATGATGGAACACAAATACCGAGTCGCGTCTTCGATGGAGATGAATGCACTATTAGAGACAAATCCAGAACATTTCAGCTAGTAGGAAAAGGTGTCAAGGAAGGACGCTTGTACAAAATGCTAGCAATAGTACCAGATTTGCATGCTATGTCAGCTCAACCACAATAGATGCCACTATCCACAAAATGGCATAAGAGGTATGGTCATGTCAATTTCAAGAGCTTGCTAGATCTTAGGAATTAGAATATGGCAATAGGGATTCCAAAGCTATAGTTTCTTGGAAAATTTTGCAAAGCATGCCGCTTTGGCAAACAAAAGTGAACCAACTTTGGCAGAAGTACCTCTCGAGAACGAGCTATTCTTGATTTGATATATACAGATAGATGTATGGGGTTATGCCCAAACCCGCAGCATCAATGGTTCACTTTACTACTTGACTTTCATCGATGACTATAGCAAATATTGTTGGGTCTACTTTATGAAAGAGAAATCTAAAGTATTTTCCAAATTTCAAGAATTTAAAGCCATGGTTGAAAACTAGATAGGCAAAAAGATCAAAGTCATGAGATGAGATAGAGGAGGTGAAGACATGTCTTCAGCATTCATGAATTTTTGCAGAAGTCACGGCACTCAAAGATGATTTAGTTGTGCAGATACCTTAGAAACCGAACGCTAGAGACATTCAAACCCTTTTGAGATGAAAAATTCCTCACCCATCCTCTAAGGAATAGAGCTGATGGTTGAGGACCGTGGATATATCTTACCACCATGCATGGGTAGAGCCATTTCGGTGTTTCATTTAGCATTTTCTTGTGAACTTTCATCATAAGAAGCTTACCTTTTACAGAGCCAAGATATGGGCGATTTTTTTCAATATCTCCTTTTGTGGAGGTGAGCCACATTGGTCCCTCTGATTGACAACATCTTTGACATTGTGCAGCCAAGCTATTTCTCCCATATTTCAGGGGACACCAACATAGCTAATGTAAGCCTCTTTGTAGCTATTTGATAAAAAATCTCATGTTCTTTGCTCCAATGGCATGCAACTACAACCACTTCATGTTACTTCTACTATGTAAGATGTTTTCTTTCTTCTCATTGTTTCTCCCTCCACAAGCTTTGCAAAAGTGTCAGTTGTTTTCATTTTGATACCATGCCATTGCTTCCTTAACCCTCAATCTATTCCTTGTGCCTTAACTCGGGGCCTTGACCAAGCCTTTTAGATTTCCTATGTTGCAGCCTCTATCTGCTTAACTTGCAAGCCATGACAAGTTGCATGCCATGGCAATGATCAGTGAACTGCTAGAATAGAACATCTAGAATAGAGACTAGCTAGCTTGTGAGGCAAGCAATGAATATAAGACAACTTATCTGATTCATCCAACCTCAATGTTTTTATGCATTGACCACTACTACACATCCTCTAGGCTACAAGCTCTATCTCAGCATTTAGCATCTCAATGCCTATGGTCCTTAAGGGCAATGGCTTTGGGTGCATTTTCAAGGGAAGGATTGATGAATAGGGATTACAGTGTAGGTTACAAGGCAGTGCAAGTTGTGGTATTCAAATATTTTTAGGTGGAAGCTGTGATAATTTGAAATTCATGGGAGTAGAAAAAATTTCAATAGCCAGATCTTCCCCCCTCCGGCAATGCACGTCAACAAAATTGGATATCCCAAGAAAGTGCAATGTGGCCTAAATCTCTTCAAAACACAAATAGGCCAAAGAGCATGCTATTGGGTTTGTTGTTAAGTATGATGAAATGCAATGAACTTTGGCATGTGTATAAGCCATATAGCAAGAACGTGCATGGAAAAAGAATCAATAAAAAATTATGAATATTATTGGATTTATTAAAACATCTTTGCACATGAACAAATTACACATTTTGGCTTTCTTCCATTCTAGCGTGAATGTAGATACCAATATCACTAGCTATCAATAGTCCCACTAGTTTGGATTCCAAATTTTCAATCCTTTTTTTTCTTCAACAATTTAATAAGAAGTTATCGAGTGTGCCCTCAAATTTTATGCATAATTTTAGCACAACATTGGTGGCCCCTTAAAGCATAACCAAGGTTCTCCATTAGATGTGTCCTTGGGTTGAGGAGAAGATCTTATAGTGTAATTTTGAATGATTACCTAGTCGCATGTATGTGCTAAATTTTGTTTTGATGTTTTTGTATAAATTATTATATCTTATACGCTTTAGCATGCATGCTTCACATGCAACATAGCACTTGTAATGCTTTAACACTCTTGGGGGAGAGGGAAGGAGATGGATAAAGTGATCGCATGGGTGGGGGAAAGTAAAGAAGAGGATTGGAGATATAAAAAGAGGCTATAGTACAAGAGGGAAGGAGGATGAGGATGAGAAGCATGTACATGATAAGGGGGAATGAGAAGATAGGGACATCAAGGAAAGAGAGTCATGCTTTATTGAAAGGGGGGATGCCAAGAATGACTAGGAGAAAGCCATGAATGAAGAAAAGAAAGTCCTAGACAAGCAAAGCAAAAGCGCAAACTTTACCAAATCTCACTTAGAGAAATGGGGAAATTCCAATTAGAATTGAGTGGCAAGGGGTGTTTCACGGCCTACTTTGTTGATCATCATCCTTTTCTAATTTCCTTTTTGAAAGCATATGTATCTTAGTGTCTATTGCAACCTAGTGTTTCATGTGTCTACAAAATCATGTGATAAATAGGGATTTCATTGGTATGTTGTAGGCTCGAGCTAGAAAGAATTGCAACTATATTTTCATAGATGTGATTAGAAATTCCTAAGCCCAAACATAAATTTTACACTAGCATGTAGATCACAAGAGAGTTTCTAAATACATGCCGTTGACTTTTTGTCACATAGACAATCAAAGTTAACGCTCACATACATGAATGAATAATAGCTAAAAAGCATGGAGAAGGGAGTGAGGGGGAGAACCCTATACTTAGCTAAAAATGAGAGAGATGATTAGAGGATGGGGGAGACAAAGAGGAGGCAAAAATGGGGAAAATAGCAAAGGGGATGGAAAAAAATCTAACCAAGAGTACATGGATGGTGTGCTAGTTGGTGGAGCATTTTGGGGGCTATCTAGCATCTAGCTACTATGGTAGGTTCCATGGATGTTGTAGTCAAATTTTGGGGTTGTTTTGCTCCGAGATTTGAAACACTGTCTTTGAGCAAAAATAGATGTACACATGTCTTTGATCACTCATTGTATACACACATGCACATATGTAAAATTTTAGGGTAGATTGAGGAAATTTTGAGCCCAATATGACATTTCCTTTTTGAGTTGATAGAATTGATAAGACCTATAAAAGTATCTGCAACTTGTTCCTAAGAGAGAATTAAATGAATGGTCATTGATATATCATGTATATTAGAATGTTTATCCATTAAATTAGGTCGATGCTTCCGATATTATCTACTACATTCTTATCAACTCTTTTACATTTTTATTTACAAATATCATTTTTATTTTCAATATTAAAATCATTTGCAACAAACAGTCCAATGGGTAGGAGTGCTTTGATATACTTACCTGTCAAATGCTATAAACACATTATGCTTCTATCAAGGACTATGGAGTCAAAGAACCAAAGTTCTAAAGTTTTCATGATAGGTAATGTTATGTAAAGGCATATTGGTACTGTGTCCCATGATAATGAATTTATATAGTATATCTCATGATTATTAATTATATTTGATTATGAGATTCTCTTATAAGATTGATGCACTATCACATTTTAAAGAAACATCGTACAATTGGGTTGTTGATTGATGAACTCTTCAAATAAGTCTGAAAACCATCCCACCTATTACATTATCATCATTAAAGACTTAGCATGCATATATAACCAAATTGGTTCATCATTCCCATGATCTTTGTTGTTGTACAATAGGAATTTGTCAAAGCTCAACAACTACGACAAACATTATCACTTGTTTGTGCCTAGTAGTCATATATTCATGTCCCAAGAAACCCACATATTAGAACTAATGACAATGTTTTCCATTGCAACTAAGTAAATCAAGAGGGCCTCCACATCACCTTTACCATTACTAGGTAGATGAAGACAAGAACATCTTCATTTTTGTCAGAGCAGAAAGTTTTAATGCTCATTATTATAGTATTTTCCTTAGCATATTATGCATTTCCATGCAAATAATAACTACTTATCTACAAAATGAGAATTTTCCTTAATCCCACCAAATGGATACACCATTATGATGCTCATATGACACACTAAAATAAAGCCATAGGCTACTATATATCGCTATAGGCCAACACATTAGTTGTTTAATGTGGGTATTATAAGAAGAAATGGTTCATAACATCCTTATCAAAAGGAATGTCTTTGTAGTACAAAACTCACTACTACCATTGTGAACCTCTATGATACATTTAGAAGATTCCAAGTTCTAGGAAGGTTAAAAAGCATGAAATGAGATCTAATAAAATGTTAGAAGCCAAAAGAGCCCAAACGTGCTCAAATATAGATCGAAGACCTATCTTCATCCACAACAAGACAAAGCAACTATAGACATGCCTAATAGACATGCAGAATAGCAGGCACGTCTTCCTTGGGGTAACGTGTCAACTGGCTGAGGCAATTGATGTGGCAGATAGGACTACCACGTGTCTATTTCTTGACCAACCTTTCTTTGGTAACCCAACCGTGGTTTAACCTGAAAGAGGGTTGGCTTGACCAACCCTCTCCAGTGTGGTTTGTGGAGAGGCTAGTTGTAGGTTGCAGATGAAGGTGTCACCTATGCACTAGGAGGCTAGCTTCCTGTATATGCAGATCCGTCTTGGAAATCACGAATGGAGAGGCATGGTGATTTGTAGAGTCGTTGAAGTTGCGCGGTCACCTTCAACAGCCGTCACATCCAGAGATTTGTTGGCGGTGCTCGTTGGGTATCTTTGCATGCAGACTGGGGTGCCGTGAGTGTTGTTGAGTTGCCAGTCAAGTGAGTGTTGGAGCGCTATTCGCATTTTGATGAGGTGAGGCATAGTTCGATGATGGATGCGGCTTGGCAGGGCACTATGGCATAGACAGGATGCCGAGCTATTAGAGTAGTTGTAAGCTTGATGAAGGTGTCGAGAGTAACCACCGCTACTGTTGTTCGGATCAATGTTGGCATGTGGCCGTGGCTTAGGCAAGGAGTTGCCGGGTCTATGGTCGTTGGGCTGGAGAAGTCGACTGGGAGGCGGCTATTGGAGAAGGTGCTATAGTCGCTTGGAGGAGTCGTCAGAGTAGGTGCTGTTGGGTTCATGAACCTGAGCTCGAACACGGAGCGAGCATTACTAGTAGCGCAATTGGAGGTCTAGCCTTTGATTAGGCCGTGAGCTCTAGGCTTGTTTTGCCTTAATCGAAGAGTAGTCACCTAGTTGTTGCAATTGGAGTGCGCTTGAGCATGAGCCATCTTAAATTGGAGTGCACTTGAGGATGAGCCATCTTGTTTATGTGGCTGCTCGCTATGTAGCTTACCTCCTTAAGTCATTGTAGGGGACACTGCAGATGAAGACGTTGGAGGCATCATGCAAACAAAGTCACTGAAGTTTAGATGCTTGCTCGCTTAGGAAGCCTTTTAGGCATGAACATGAATCTCTCTCTCTTTCACACAATCTCTCAACGGAAGAGATGTCTCTCAGATCTCTCTCTCTTGATCAATGAAATCTCTCAAGTAAGAAGAAGAGGATACTCTCTCTAAAACACACAATATATCTCTCAAAGATACAATGAATCGAATTGAAGAAGATTAAGCGAAACATTTCAATAATGGATAGAAATCTCTCTCAAATGGACCAAATTTCCTTCTCATGAACTAAAGCCTCTCAGAGGAGAGAACACTCGAGAAGCTCTCAATCTCTCTCGCACTCTCAAGGATCACAATGCCTCAGCGGAAGGCAAGGGAGCTCTGATACCATGACTAAATATGAAGAGGGGAAAGGAGAAGAGTGGAGATGAGGAGAGAGGGCACAGCTAGAGAGCACACCACAAATATTTAAAAGCGAGTATTCTTATATGTGTGCACAGTACCTGTCACAACAACACAAAGCAACTATAGACGCGCTTGGTAGATGCACAAAAGAGCGGGTGCGTCTATAGGCGTTGCTTGAGTAGAGGAATTATGGGTGCATCTAAAAGTGCATCTAACAACTCGTCTATTTGCACGTGCATTAACACATCCATTTGCGCGTTTAAATTGAGAAAATATGGGCCCATCTAACATTGCATTTATTAGCGCATCTATTTGTGCATGTATTAACATGTCTATTTGTGCATCTAAACTGAGAAAATACTAGCCCATCTAACATGGCATTTAGCAGCATGTCTATTTGCATGTGTATTAGCGCGTTTATTTGCATGTTTACACTGAGAATTAGACATGTATTTAGATGCATATATAGACGCAAAGTAGAGAATATAGAAAGTGAGATTTTGGTGTACATCATTGCTTTCCAAACATTGCCCATGATTACCAAAGTACATAATTTTAACAAAAACATCAATGCTTTTTTACAAGCCCACATATACAAGAATTAAGTGAGGTGAGGAGAATGAGACAATATGTAAAATAGTTTTACCAATATCACTGATGGGGCTACGGTTCAATTTCATCCTCAATGATATCAACCCTTGCCAAACTATCTACTTCAAAATCCAAAAAAGTGTTTAGATCTACAAATACATTCAACCCACTACTACTTGTGCTACTCATGTGCTCATCGAAATCAGCATCACCAATGGTAGGCTCGTCGTCACAGGTAATGGCCTCAATATCTGTATCTCCTATCTCATGATCATCCTCCTCTCTCATATCACGGTCATCATCACATCCATGGCCATGATCATCCTCCATACGCTCCATATTAGTAAATGTACTATACATCACTTTGGAACGTGGCATAATAGGTATGACATGCCACCATCTATTATTATCCAGACCATTGGTTGATAGATAACCTAATTCAAACACAAATACAATCATGTTATTTTTCTTGCATCAAATTTTTAAAAGCGAGTATTTTTATATGTGTGCACAGTACTTGTTCACATTGTTGCGGTAGTACTAGTGCATCCTTCCTACTTTGCCAAAACTTTGTGGAGTCAACAGTTACAAAGCCACTTGCATGGCGTTTGATTGTTGCATTAGGGCCTCTTTCCACCACGTCCATAAACCACTTTACATCCAAAACATACACAAAGAAGCATCGAAAGTCAAGCATAATAATATCTTGGATTATGCCACAATAATCATCCATGGCTCCATTGGCTCCCTCAAAGCTAGCAATGACGCCACAATCTTGTGTGTTTCTCTTATCATCAATCCATTGTGTTCAAAAATGCTTGCCCTCACACCATATAGCATTGAACATAGTGCATACACCAAGAAAAAATCAATTAAATAAGCAATCTAAATTATTGAAAGCTCCTAACTTATGCATAACATTCTATATACCGACCTTGCTCATGCATCCCCTAGCATACTCCCATTCTTCCATTGTGATATGCATCCCCTCATTTTTCTCTGCTTTCTCCATTTCATCAAGTAGCCAATCCACATGAATATCCTTTGGAAGTGCTCTTAGATACTGAGGGTATGGCACACGAGATCTGTGGTGTGTACGAAAGAGGGCCCTTTCTTCTTGTCTTCTTGCCTTTGCATCCTCGTATCTTGTCACCCATCTTTTCATCACATCACTATTAAGCACGCAATAGAGGTTGATACTATTATGCAACTCCGTGTCTATTACTTTGTTGTGTCCTTTCCCTTAAGGCACAATAGAGGTCATCCTTAGGTCTTCATCATCTCTCCATAGTCGTGCGAGAGAGCTATCCACATCAACAAGAAACTCAGAAATATATACAAGTGACTCTTGTACCAACCAACCCTCAGCCATGCTACCTTCAGGTCTTGCATTTTGTCTCACAAAGCCCTTCAAGGTCTTCATGAAGCGCTCAAGGAAGAACAACCATCGTGCATGTATAGTATCACATATAGCAATCTCATCCACCAAATGCACTATAAGATGTAGTTCGCTTGTGAGAATAGAATGTGGAAATGTCTCCTCCACTAGACAAACCACCTCCATTGACATAACTCGAGCATTCTCAAGCGTGGTGGGATCTATTTCCTTTGAGCTCACCTACCTAGAAATGAAAAAGTACACCATATTAGCAATATGCATTCAAACTTGCATGGAGCATTGATACGCATCATATTTTGTATCATATAAAGTACCTCACAAGCTCGCCCATCTTGTAAATACAATCTTTCACGTCCTTCTATGCACTACATGAAATGCTAGTAGGTAGTATGAATTGAACCCATGAGGAGGTGGTTGATTAGTTGCTTATAATTATTCACTCACAAATTTGAAAGGAAAAAGATATTATGCACATAAAATACTTACTTGGAGCATCTTGTGCCAATCATGAGATTTCAAGCCATATAATTGCTCTACATCTCTTTTCTTGCTCTTTGTAAAGGCTCCCTTCAAACACCTCATGCATCTGGTGGGAGTACAAATTGTAGTAATAGCGTACTTCACCGTCGCCATCTCTAGCTTTGATAACGTCCACGGTGCATGAGGTAAAAAAACACGCCCATTTGGTCTCTCTTATGGCCAAGCTTCATGCATCCTCCCTGTGGTACATAGATCCTCCCGTATGCCTGTCGAATCTCGTGTCCCATTCAAATGCTCCCAAATGGTAGATGCCACATTCTTGAAGATATGCATGGGATCAAGCAGGTGATTGATCTTGAGGTGGGACCAATATGGTAAACGATAAAAGACGGATATCTAAACAAAAGTTGGTGTTAGCGGGCAATATTTATTTCTAGCCAATATAGCACACAATAGTTACAAACCCTTACCAGCTCATGCCAAGTGGTGGAGTCATGGAACCGTCCCAAATTCTCATCCAATCTCCCACGGTGAGTGATTGTGGGAGGACTTCATTCAAGGGGCAACATATCTAGGATGATCAGGTCAGAGAAATCGATGGTGATTCTCATAGATGACCTTATTCAATGCGTCTACCCATGAGGCAACTAGCGAAGGACCACAAACAGAACATCCATGGTAACTCGATGTAGTGAGACCTGAACAATAGATGCAATTAAGAGTTGAAGGTGGGTTTAGGGTGCCACATCCTTTTCCTATTCATAATTAGAAGTGCAATGCTTACCTGAACACTCGCCATAGCCTGGGAAGTCATGCATCGTCCACATCAAGACTGCTTTGTAGTTGAAGTCTCGTGACGAGGGAGGCTTGCTCACATCATGCACCTCGATACCTCTCCAAAGTATCTCTAGCTCGTCAATCAAAGGCTCCAAATAAACATCAGGGTTTTTGACTTTATGTTTCCCTGGAATTAGAAGGGATAGCATAACATGTTCTTTCTTAATAGCCATAGAGGATGGAAGATTACAATTCACCAATATCACTGGCCATACACTGTAAGACATGATTTTGAGACCAAATGGGTTCACACCGTCCATACCCAATCCAAGTCTCAAGCTCCTAGGTTCTTCCTTGAAGCTTGGCCATGTGTCTTTAATATGCTTCCATGCAGGAGAGTCCGCGGGAGTTCTCCACTTTCCGTCGGTTGATCGATGGGAGGAATGCCATGACATGAGCTCTGCAATAGATTTGCACTTGAACATTTTGGATGCGAGGGTTCATGGGAAAATGTCATAGAACCTTACGAGGCACGTCCAAAGTTTTGAGATCTGCTCTATATCTTGCCTCTCCACAAGTAGGACACTCTCTTGCATCCTTATGTAGTCCACGAAACAAAACACAATCGTTGACACATGCATGGATGCACTTGTAATCTAATCCTCCAAGAGAGGTCACACGTTGCCTTGCCATATCTCTTGAGGTCGATAATTTATTCTCCCTTGGAAGCATTTTACACAATAGCCTGCACGTGAAGACCATAAATGCGAAAAAGCATTCGAGTAATTGACCACTAGCATAATTCACCATGTTTGCAAAATAGACTTTAAAGCTTACTTGAGTAATGCATTCAAACTTGCATTTCTCCATCCATAGATGGTTTGCAAGTTTAGTAACTCAAGGGAGGCACGTAGAACAAAGAATGTGCACCCCTCAAACAGTGGAGTCGATGCTGTAGTAAAAAGATCATCTTGCTCCATGCTATCATCCCTCCCTTGATGGACATATAAATCCCGCACCATATCATCAAACACTTCCTTCTCCATGGCTTCATGAGGTAATGGTGGAGGGCTACTATCACCATCACTCCATGCATCTGTAACAGTCCCTCCTAAAGATCCCACCTCATATCGCTGACGCTTCGCCTCCTCACGGCGAGCATAGGGCAACATATGCGGGTGTGGCATTGCATCTTGTATCAAATTAAAACGGGATCATAACTCAAACATATGAACACCCATAGGTATCTCAATCAACCTTAACTTACAAACCCTTACCATGTTTACGGTCGCATCCCATTCTCCATACTTTGAGATGTGATTGAGTGTAATCCTGCGTGCACGATACATGTTTCCTCGACATTGATCACACATACATTTGATTTTTTGCTCCAACCACATTTTGCGATGGTGGATACGGAGGGATTCATCCTCATTGGAGCTACTTGTTGAAGATGAAGACATCCTACAAACAAACAACCCAAAAAAATTTGCTCTTCTTCAAATATTTAATTTTAAACTCTGTGGTGCGTCTACAGGTGCGTCTAAAAGCACGTCTGTTTGTTCTATGGTGCGCGTCTAAAAGCAAGTCTAAAACCGCATCTAAAAGCATGTCAAAAAATGCGTCTACCCTGTGTATTTAGATGCACCTATAGACGTGCTATTAGACACGCCTATAGACGCGGCTTTTAAACCTACTTTTAGCGTGCTCACTTCGCTTTTCTTCACATTACTTATACTTCAAGCGGCTTGCTTGCTTCATTATTAGCAGATCCACAGTTTCAACGCTTAAGAGGAAGGCACCCACACTTACTTCCAATCTTACACTTAAGTGGAAGGCACCCACACTTACTTCCAATCTTAAAGGAGAGGAGGGCGAACAAGGAGGAGAAGCAACTTTGAAAAAGGAGAAGAACCTTCCATACCTCTATCCAAGGTAAGTCTTTTTGCAATTGATCTTTTTTGAAAGTTTGCTCTCTTTGGATTTGTACTTTCTCGTATCCAAAAAACAAATGATTTGGGTATCAATGTTATGTTGGTATGTCGGGCACATGTCCTTTTCTACTTTTTAGAAAAGTCTGTCTGTCAAAGCGTGTCTATAGGCGCATCTCAGAGCACGTCTAAAACCGTGTCTACAGGCACGCCTAGATGCGCATCTAGCCTATTTGCAAACATAGACAGTCGCATCTATAGACACGCTGTTATACGTAAAAATAGATGCGCTAATCAGACATGTCTATAGATGCACTCCGATAGTAATCCTCTCTTCCCTTCCTCTTTCTTCTCAGCTCATCAATAATAGTTTTTTTTTCTTTTTTCCAGTTCATCATGTGGCCAGGAAGTGCTTCGAGCTCACCTGATCCCTATGATTCTATTTTTAGGGACTTATATAACCTTTTAGGGCACCCTCCTATTGTGCGGAGTTATACGGGTATATGACGGGTACTCTAAACACCCCCCAGGAGTCGGCACTATAGACTCCAAACCACCGCACACTAGCTGAGATCACCCCAGCAGAGTCAGCACAGCCCAGCCGGCTACACAGCACAGGCCCAACCATCTCCCATGCCATCTTATGCCCCTTCCCCCATGCCGTCTTATGCCCCTTCTGCCATGCTATCTTATGCCCCTTCCCCCATGCCATCAAGAGGTCCTTCTTTCTCGTAGAGCTGTTGGCGTACTCTTGTGTAGTCGATACTCGGTTCTCCACCTACGAGTGGTCAACGTAGTCCCATGCAGTCTCCAGCTACGAGTGGCCAGCATACTAGCCCGACACAACACGGTAGCAGGTGTAGTAGCAGGGAGAGCGGTGGGGGATGCATGGCACAGTGCTTTGGGAGGAGTGGCAATGGGGATGATGATGATTCATATGATTTAGATGTGCCTCCGGGTGATGGTATGATATTCTATGACATCACTCAGACAGGAGGCATCTTGATAGATGTGCGGGGGAAGGACATCATGGCCTTCATGTGCTCTATAATTGCTAACAATTACAGAGATTGCTTTATCCACTTCAAAGACCAGCCAAAGAGATTGGCTAATGAGATGCTCGCTGATGTTCGCTCTAGGTATCCTAACCCCCCCAATCACCAGTTCACAGATAAATGGGTCAAGTCAAAGATTGTTACGATACTTGGCAATAAAAGATATTCACTTAAGAGGCAGGCACTAGCGGAGCTTGCCAGGTTCGAGGGAGGTCAACCACCAAGGGGCCCACCCCACACCACTCACAAGCATGAGTGGAAGAAAGCAATGAAGTCAGTGAGGGAAGACCCCAGTCTGCAGCACGTGGAGGCACGAAGGATCCAGATGGAGCAATATGGAAGCGCGCATTTTGGAGCAGGGGGTGTTGAATCATGGGAGGCTGAATTTGTAAGTATCGATCTCAAATTATATTGCTTATGTAGTTTATTAGGAGGTTGTTTCTTTGTACTAATCCCTCCGCAAATTGTGTCGTCTTGCAGCTTGAGATCGTGGGCACATACCCTACTCCTGTCGAGACAACCTACCACCACCACCATCGCAGAGGAGATACATGGAGGCACTTCTATGATGACGGGTTGATTACTGAGGAGCAGTATATCTGGGCTACTGGAGCAGCCCTTGAGGTATTTGAAAGTAATTAAATAATGTCAATATTATAAGTAAAGATTTGATTTTTCATACATTGATATATGTTGTCCTTATTTACAGGCTCGTGCACAAAACGATGAGGAAGAAGACGAGGAAGGAGGCACAGAAGGGAGCGCAGAAGGGAGCATGGAAGGCAGCAAGGATTAGTCGTAGAAGTAGTGCTAGCTACTCTTTTTTGTACTTAAAGCCACTGGCTTGGCTTCGTGCCTCTTGTATATACACTCCTCTTATTTTTTTTACTTGAAGCCACATGACATGGCTTAGCTTCGTGCTATATGTACATACAAGCACTTTTTGAGCTTTCAATTTTATTGCGTTTTGGAGTTGTAATGTTTTATTTGGAATTGTAATTAAAATGCGGTTGGCTGTAAGAATTGAATTACACAATGTGGAAATGGGATTCTTGTAACTATATAGCATACACAACATACACAGCATTCTGTAAATTTAAAAAAAAAATATTATAAAGCAAGTCTATCAGTGCGTCTATAAATGCATCTATATATGTGTCTGTCTGTTTAGCAAGCATCTATTTTTGCATCTATAAACGCGTTTATAAGAGCATCTATTTAAGTGTCTAAATGCGCATCTATACACGCGTGTGTCTGCTGTATAGACACGCTATTAGATGTGGGTCTCCAGATGCAAAAATAGGCGCACAAATAGACGCACCCATAAGTTTTTTATTTAGTTCAGTAAACGCATCTGTGTGCACGTCTATGGGTGCTTTGTCTTGTTATGTGTTCACATTGTTACAGTAGTACTAGTATGTCCTTCCTACTTTGCCAAAACTTTGTGGAGTCAATAGTTACAAACACAACAAGACAAAGCACCCATAGACGCACGCACAGACGTGTTTCATGAACTAAATAAAAAACTTACAGGCACGTCTATTTTCGCATCTGGAGACCCCCGTCTAATTGCACGTCTATATATCAGACACACGTGCATATAGACAAGCAGTTAGACACATAAACAGACACGCTTATAAATGCATTTATAGACACACATATAGATGCAAGTCGAACAGATAGACGCGTATATAAACGCGTTTTTAAACACACTGATAGATGCGCTTTATTTTTATTTTTTTTTAATTTACAGAATGCTGTGTATGTTGTGTATGCTATATAGTTACAAGAATCCCATATCCACATTGTGTAATTCAATTCTTACAGCCAACCGCATTTTAATTACAATTCCAAATAAAACATTACCACTCCAAAACGCAATAAAATTAAAAGCTTAAAAAGTGCTTGTATATACATATAGCACGAAGCTAAGCCATGTCATGTGGCTTCAAGTACAAAAAATAAGAGGAGTGTATATACAAGAGGCACAAAGCCAAGCCAGTGGCTTTAAGTACAAAAAAGAGTAGCTAGCACTACTTCTACAACTAATCTATGTTCTCCAGGTCCTCGCTCCCTTCCACACTCCTTTCTGTGCTCCCTTCTGCGCCTCCTTCCTCCTCTTCCTCATCGTCTTGTGCACGGGCCTGTAAACAAGGGACAACATATATCAATGTATGAAAAATCAAATCTTTACTTATAATTTTAGCATTATTTAATTACTTTCAAATACCTGGGAGGCCGCTCCAGTATCTCGGGTATACTGCTCCTCAGTAATCAACCCATCATCATAGAAGTGCCTCCATGTATCTCCTCTGCGATGGTGGCAGTGGTAGTAGGCTGTCTCCACAGGAGTAGGGTATCTACCCATGATCTCAAGCTGCATGACCGCGACACACTTTGCAGAGGGATTAGTACAAAGAAACAACCTCCTAATAAACTACATAAGCAATATAATTTGAGATCGATACTTACAAATTGGGCCTCCCATGATTCAACACCCCCTGCTCCAAAATGCGCGCTTCCATATTCCTCCATCTAGATCCTCCGTGCCTCCACATGCTGCAGACTGGGGTCCTCCCTCGCTGACTTCATTGCCTTCTTCCACTCACGCTTGTGAGCGGTGTGGGGCGGGCCCCTTGGTGGTTGACTTGCCTCAAGCCTGGCAAGCTCCGCTAGTGCCTGCCTCTTTATAGCGAAGATCTTTTATTGCCAAGTATCATAACAATCTTTGACTTGGCCCATTTATCTGTGAACTGGCGATTGGGGGGGTTAGGATAACTAGAGCGAACAGTAGCGAGGGTCTCATCAGCCAACCTCTTTGGGTGGTCTTTGTAGTGGATAAAGCAATCTCTATAATTGTTAGCAATTATAAAGCGCATGAAGGCCATGATGTCCTTCCCCCGCGCATCCATCAAGATGCCTCCTATCTGAGTGATGTCATAATAAATCGTACCATCACCCAGAGGCACATCTAAATCATCTAAATCATCATCCTCCCCACCACCACATGGCCCAAAGCACTGTGCCATGCATCCCCCACCGCTCTCCCTACTACTACGCCTGCTACCCTATTGTGTCGAGCTCATACGCTGGCCACTCGTAGCTGGAGACTGTGCGGGACTATGCTGATCACTCGTAGCTGGAGAACCGAGTCTCGACGGCACAGGAGTACATCGATGGCTCTACAAGACAGAAGGACCTCCTGACAGCATGGGGAAAGGGGCATAAGATGGGATGGCAGAAGGGACATAAGACGGCATGGGGGAAGGGGCATAAGATGGTACGGGAGAAGGGGCATAAGAAGGGGTATAAGATGGCTATGCTGACTCTGCTGGGGTGATCTCAAGCGGTGTGGGGTGGCTTGGAGTCTGTAGTGCCGACTCCTAGGGAGTGTTTAGAGTACCCATCATATACCCATATAACTCCGCAGGATAGGAGGGTGCCCTAAAAGGTTATATAAGTCCTTCCAAATAGATTCTCGGGGATCAGGTGAGCTGGAAGCACTTCCTGGCCACATGTTGAACTGGAAAAAAGGAAAAAAATCTATTACTAATGAGCTGAGAAGAAAGGGAAAGAAAAGAGAGGCTTACTGTCAGAGCGCGTCTATAGACGTGTCTGATTTACGCATCCATAGATGCGTCTAACAGAGCATCTAATAGCTCATCTAACAGAGCGTCTAACAGAGCGTTTAACAAAGCATCTAATAGAGCGTCTAACAGAGTGTCTATCGATGCATCTGTCTATGTCTGCAAACAGGCCAGACACGCGTTTAGACGTGCCTGTCGATGCACTTTTAGATGCGCTCTGAGATGCGCCTATAGACGCGCTTTGATAGACGAGATTTCTAAAAAGTAGAAAAGACATTGCGCCCGACACAAAAACGTGACACTAATACCCAGATCATGCGCTTCTTGGATACGAGAAAGTACAAATCTAGAGGAGATCTAGAGAGAGCAAACTTCCAAACAAGATCAACTGCAAAAAGACTTACTTGGATAGAGGTATGGAAGGTTCTTCTTTCTTTTTCAAAGTTGCTTCTCCTCCTTGTTCGTCCTCCTCTCCTTTAAGCTTAGAAGTAAGTGTGGGTGCCTTTCTCTTGAGTGTAAGCTTGGAAGTAAGTATGGGAGCCTTCCTCTTAAGCGTCGAAACTATGGATCTGCTAATAAGGAAGGAAGCAAGCCATGCGAAGTATAAGTAATGTGAAGAAAAGCAAAGCGAGCGACGCGCTAAAAAGCAGGTTTAAAAGCCGCATCTAATAGCGCGTCTATAGGCGCATCTAAATACATAGAGTAGATGCGCTTTTAGACGCGCCTTTAGATGCGACTGTAGACGCACTTTTAGACGCGCCTTTAGATGCACCACAGAGTTTAAATTAAACATTTGAAGAAGAGCAAATTTGGTGGGTTGTTTGTTTGTAGGATGTCTTCATCTTCAACAAGTAGCTCCAGTGAGGATGAATCCCTCCGTATCCACCATCGCGAAATGTGGTTGCAGCAAAAAGTCAAATGTCTGTTGATCGATGTCGAGGAAACATGTATCGTGCATGCAGGATTACACTCAATCATATCTCAAAGTATGGAGAATGGGATGTGACCGTAAACAGGGTAAGGGTTTGTAAGTTAAGGTTGATTAAGATACCTATGGGTGTTCATATGTTTGAGTTATGATCCCATGTTAATTTGATATAGGATGCAGTGCCACACCCGCATATGTTACCCTATGCTCGCCGTGAGGAGGCGAAGCGTCGGCGATATGAGGTGGGATCTTCAGGAGGGACCGTTACGAATGCATGGAGTGATGGTGATAGTAGCCCTCTGCCATTACCTCATGAAGCCGTGGAGGAGGAGGTGTTTGATGATATGGTGCGGGATTTATATGTCCATCAAGGGAGGGATAATAGCATGGAGCAGGATCATCTTTTTACTGCAACATCAACTCCACTGTTTGAGGGGTGCACATTCTCTGTTCTACGTGCCTCCCTTGAGTTACTAAACTTGCAAACCATCTATGGATGGAGCAATGCAAGTTTGAATGCATTACTCAAGTAAGCTTTAAAGTCAATTTTGCAAACATGGTGAATTATGCTAGTGGGTCAATTACTCGAATGCTTTTCCTCATTTATGGTCTTCACGTGCAGGTTATTGTGTGAATGCTTCCAAGGGAGAATAAACTACCGACCTGAAGAGATATGGCAAGGCAACATGTGACCTCTCTTGGAGGATTAGATTACAAGTGCATCCACGCATGTGTCAACGATTGCGTTTTGTTTCGTGGACTACATAAGGATGCAGGATTGAGAGACAAGCACGTAGTTTGGACATCCTAGCACCCTCGTACAATTGTGTTGATTGCAACTCTCCCATTTTGACCTCAGACTCTGACATCACATGTACGTGGGATGTAGTGCCCCTAAAAATGGAATCCATCATGTCGACCATACCCTCGTCGTCATCCGGGAGACTATAGTCTTGCTGAAAGTGAGAAGGTATATGTGTACCCTCGTCACCCTCCTCATCCTGTTTTAAGATTTCGTGTAAATATAATATCTTCTATTTCCTGGTATACAATAAGATTGTGAACTTAAATAGCTTTGACTTACCGATGATCCATCAACATGTGCAACACCAATGGGGGGTACTGGTTCCGGCTCCTCCCCATACATCTGCAAGTGGTGCATGATAATACGACGTTGATGTCGTACTTCTCGCTTGCAATGAGTGCAATGACAGTATAACCTCTCCGTAAGCCACTTCGTGCTCCCGGGCATTGGCGCATCATCGGACGACGTCCCTTCCATCTACACTTATAAAATCACAACATAAGCATGAAGAGGAGATATTGACAATTATAAAATAGCACGTTTGAGCTTCTCTTGATGCCACATCAAAAAAGTGACAGTAAGCATCGCTATATAGCGATGCTTTCCTCTGTTTAAAAACGTCGCTATATAGCGACGAATAAGTGTTGTTATATAGCGACGCTGTGGGTTAAAACCCAAAACGCTAAACGTGTGGCGTTTTGTTCATACTATTCCCTAATCTCTCAAGTAAGCAACCCAAAATCTCCTCCCACCTATTTTCGACGACCTCCCACCTATTCCAGGCAACCTCTCACTCTATTTTCCACGCCTCACCCTTCTCCTACCTCTTGTACTCCCTCTCTATCCTTTTCCCTCTTTGGTTTCTTGAAAGGAAGTTCTTCAAGAGGTGAGTTTGTTTCAACAATGTAGGTTGCTTGTTTGTTAGCTTTAGTTTTGTGAGTGTTTCTTCTTGTATTGCTAAACCTATAAACTAGTTTTCATGCTTGTTTTGAAAGGATTGAAACAAAAAATGAGATTTCAAGAAAGAAAGAAAACTCACCTCTTTTTTCTGTATTTCTCTTCCTTCTCTTTCTCCTTGTCTCCTCAATCTTCTCCGTTCCTTGTCTCCTCAATCTCCTCCCTTCAAGAAGTTGCTTTTGTAATCTCCTCCTTCCACTAACATCTTATTTGAAAAAATGGGTTGTTTTCTCTCTTTTGTAGGGCCAGTCCACTACACCGAGCGGGACATACTATTTCAGGTAAGTGCTTCCTCTTTTTTCCATTTATTCTTTTTGTTATTTGCATTGGCCTGCAGCTAGCACCTTAACTGCTAGCTGCAGTGATGGGCATAGGAACCCTCTCTTCCCCTCCCACTCTTTCCTTCTTCCCCCTTCTCTTATTCTCTTTTTTCCCCCTTCTCCTTTTTCCCCCTTCTCTTTTTTCCCTCTTCTCTTATTCTCTCTTTCCCCCTCCTCTATTTCCCCCTCATCTCTTTTCCCTTCTCTCTTTCCTTTCCCTCTTATTCTCTATTTCCTTTCCCTCTTATTCTCTTATGCTTATGCTTCTCTCATTCCCCCTTCTCTCTTTCCCCCTTCTCTATTTCCCCCCTCTCTCATTCGCATAAGCTCATGCTCATTCATGAGCATAAGCATGAGCTTATGCTTATGCTAATGCTTAAGCATAAGTATAAGCATAAGCATAAGCTCATGCTTATGCTCATGCATGAGCATGGGCTTATGCTTAAGTTTCCCCCTTCTTTATTTCTCTATTTTAATATAAGCTTATGCATAAGCATAAGCTTATGCATAAGCATGAGCTTATGCGAAAATAAAGAATGAGAGAAGCTTATGCTTCTCTCATTCTCTATTTCCGCATAAGCTCATTCTCTATTTATTTATGCATGAGCTTATGCTTATGCATGAGCTTATGTGGAAATAGAGAATGAGAGAACCATAAGCTCATGCTTATGCTTCTCTCATTCTCTATTTCCGCATAAGCTCATGCTTATGCATGAGCTTATGCGGGAATAGAGAATGAGAGAAGCTTATGCGGAAACTCATTCTCTATTTCTGCATAAGCTCCTTCTCTATTTCCGCATGAGCATAAGCATAAGCTCATGCTTATGCTCATGCATGAGCATGAGCTTATGCTTAAGTTTCCGCATAAGCTCATGCTTATGCATGAGCTTATGCAGAAATAGAGAATGAGAGAAGCTTATGCGGAAACTCATTCTCTATTTCCGCATAAGCTCCTTCTCTATTTCCACATGAGCAAAAGCTCATGCTTATGCTCATGCATGAGCATGAGCTTATGCTTAAGTTTCCGCATAAGCTCATGCTTATGCATGAGCTTATGCGGAAATAGAGAGAATGAGACAAGCTTATGCAGAAACTCATTCTCTATTTCCGCATAAGCTCCTTCTCTATTTCTGCATGAGCATAAGCATAAGCTCATGCTTATGCTCATGCATGAGCATGAGCTTATGCATGAGCTTATGCGGAAATAGAGAATGAGAGAAGCTTATGCGAAAACTCATTCTCTATTTTTGCATAAGCTCCTTCTCTATTTCCGCATGAGCATAAGCTCATGCTTAAGCTCATGCATGAGCATGAGCTTATGCTTAAGTTTCCGCATAATCTTATGCTTATGCATGAGCTTATGCGGAAATAGAGAATGAGAGAAGCTTACGCGGAAACTCATTTTCTATTTCCGCATAAGCTCCTTCTCTATTTCCGCATGAGCATAAGCTCATGCTTATGCTCATGCATGAGCATGAGCTTATGCTTAAGTTTCTGCATAAGCTCATGCTTATGCATGAGCTTATGCGGAAATAGATAATGAGAGAAGCTTATGCGGAAACTCATTCTCTATTTCCGCATAAGCTCCTTCTCTATTTCCGCATGAGCATAAGCTCATGCTTATGCTCATGCATGAGCATGAGCTTATGCTTAAGTTTTCGCATAAGCTTATGCTTATGCATGAGCTTATGCGGAAATAGAGAATGAGAGAAGCTTATGTGGAAACTCATTCTCTATTTCCGCATAAGTTCCTTCTCTTTTTCCGCATAAGCATAAGCTCATGCTTATGCTCATGCATGAGCATGATCTTATGCTCAAGTTTCCGCATAAGCTTATGCTTATGCATGAGCTTATGCGGAAATAGAGAATGAGAGAAGCTTATGCGGAAACTCATTCTCTATTTCCACATAAGCTCCTTCTCTATTTCCGCATGAGCATAAGCTCATGCTTATGCTCATGCATGAGCATGAGCTTATGCTTAAGTTTCCGCATAAGCTTATGCTTATGCATGAGCTTATGCGGAAATAGAGAATGAGAGAAGCTTATGCGGAAACTCATTCTCTATTTCCGCATAAGCTCCTTCTCTATTTCCGCATGAGCATAAGCATGAGCTTATGCTTATGCATAAGCATATGCATAAGCATAAGCTCATGTTTATGCTCATGCGGAAATAGAGAAGGAGCTTATGCTCATGCATGAGCTTATGCTTGAGCATGAGCATAAGCTCCTTCTCTATTTCCGCATGAGCATAAGCTCATGCTTATGCTCATGCATGAGCATGAGCTTATGCTTAAGTTTCCGCATAAGCTCATGCTTAAGTTTCCGCATAAGCTCATTCTCTATTTCTGCATAAGCTTATGCTTATGCATGAGCTTATGCGGAAATAGAGAATGAGAGAAGCATAAGCATGAGCTTATGCTTCTCTCATTCTCTATTTCCACATAAGCTCATTCTCTATTTCCGCATAAGCTTATGCTTATGCTTCTCTCATTCCCCCTCATCTCTTTCCCCTTCTCTATTTCCCCCTTCTCTCATTCTCTATTTCTGCATAAGCCTAAGCATGAGCTTATTCTCTCTAACTCTTATTCTCTATTTCCCTTTTCTTCCTCTTCTCTTTCCTTTCCGTCTTCTTTCCTTTCCATCTTCTTTCCCTCTTCTATTTCCCTCTTCTTTCCTTTCCCTCTTCTTTCTTCTTGCCTATGCCTATGCTTATGTTTGTTTTTTTGTTTTCTGTTTTCGTGTTTGTGTCTATGAGCATGAGCTTATGCTTAAGTTTTCGCATAAGCTCATTCTCTATTTCCCACTCTATTTCCCCCTTCTCTCATTTCCCCCTTCTCTTCTTCTCTATTTCCGCAAAAGCTCATGCTTATGCTTATGCGAAATAGAGAAGGAGAGAAGCATAATAGAGAATGAGAGAAGCATAAGTATAAGCTTATGCTTCTCTCCTTCTCTATTTCTGCATAAGCTCATTCTCTATTTCTGCATAAGCTTATGCTTATGCTTCTCTCATTCCCCCTCATCTCTTTCCCCCTTCTCTCATTCGCATAAGCTTTCCCCCTTCTTTATTTCTCTATTTCTGCACAAGCTTTCTCTTATGCATGAGCTTATGCGGAAATAGAGAATGAGCTTATGCGGAAATAGAGAATGAGAGAAGCTTCTCTCATTCTCTATTTCCGCATAAGCTCATTCTCTATTTCCGCATAAGCTTATTCTTATGCTTCTCTCATTCCCCCTCATCTCTTTCCCCTTCTCTATTTCCCCCTTCTCTCATTCTCTATTTCCGCATAAGCATAAGCATGAGCTTATTCTCTCTAACTCTTATTCTCTATTTCCCTTTTCTTCCTCTTCTCTTTCCTTTCCCTCTTCTTTCCTTTCCATCTTCTTTCCCTCTTTCCTTTCCCTCTTCTTTCTTCTTGCCTATGCCTATGCCTATGCCTATGCTTATGTTTGTTTTATTTTCGTGTTTGTGTCTATGTTAGACATGGGATCACGTCGCTCATCCGATGAGTACGGACAGCCTCGCAGGAGGAGAGCTCATGATCTATATGCTCTAGAGGACTTTGATTCCTCTCAGGTGACTACCCCGAGGACTACCCTTGGTCTGACTCCTCTTGGACCTAGCACTACGACTACCCCTGGTCCAACTCCTCTTCCACGTAGCACTGCGACTACCCCTCGGGGAACTCCTTTGCTAGCTGCGCATGGCTTTGTCGGGAGTCCCGACGAGTTTGTAGCGGAGATGAGCGATGAGGAGGCAGCGAGATTCTTCTCTCTACTCTCTCAGAGGACCTCGGCAATTCCTTCCCCTACATTGACGGGTTAACATACTGCCCAGCCATCCCCTCGTGCCCCTTCCGACCACGGGATCATCACCTGCGCATGCCTCTCACAAGGGAAGGAAGAGTAGGATGGGTGGCTCATGTTGTGCTGACTCGGGAGATATAGACGAGTCAGCACACTCATGCTCCTTTAGGTCTCCACTTGGTCTAGAGACACAGTATCAGTCAATCCCTTTCCCTCTCCTAGTCCCACTGCTACTCCTCGCTCCGGAAGCACTCACGTAGGTTCCACTCCTTCAGACTCTGCTACCGTCAGTCCCCCTTACTCATCAGGGGATCTCTCCTATCAAATCACATCTGTCGGAGAGATAATAAAAGATAAAAAGGGCAAAGCAGTGATGGCCACCATGAGGAGGTTGATGAGTCATCACTTCAAGAGCGGCATAAATACTGATTGGCGGTATCAAGATGCCCAAAAGAAGCAGGCGGTGATTGATGAGTTAAAACAAAGATACCCTAATCCACCAAATGTGGAGTTTATGCGAGAGCGCATGGGTTTGGTCCTGAAGCATTGTAGATCAACCTTTCGTAGTTTCATCACAAAGGGGTTGGCTAAACCCAGCTGGGCAGACAAAGCTGATTGGAAGTACTTCAAGAAGCAACATAGAGACCATCCCGAAATGTTTGAGGGTCAGAGGAGGGCTGCGAAGAGACGGCTGGATGTCATAGGTACTTCGCACTTTGGTGCAGGCAGATGGTATGCATTCAAGGCAACCGTCGTAAGTCTACTTCTTCTCATTTAATGTATTGTTCTATTTGTTTTACTTACATATTACATGCACTTTAGCTAACTCTAACTCTTGTAAATTGGATCCACAGCAAGCTGCGATGGGTCATCTTCCTACAGATGCAGAGATGCGATGCGCATTTCGGATAGGAACAAAGCCGTGGTTCATTGAGCAAGAGGCAATGGGAGCGACGGTCGATTGGGCTGAGGTGGCTGCTCGCACGGTATAAGTTTACTCCTACTTGTAATCTCACTTTTTAATTTAAGTTCCAATCTAATTTTCGATTTAGATGGTTCAATCTTAGGGTCAAAGCTCAAGCGTCCCATCATCAAAGGCGAGCGATCAACAGGGCCAAGGATCAGACGCAGGTGGCGAGGATGAGGGAGAAGACGCAGGTGTTGAGGACTAAGGAACAGGCCAACAAGACGAAGATGATTTGGATTCGGATGAGTAGTAGTGGTAGTAGCATTTTGTATATCTGCTCATTTGAGCAATTTTGTATCATCCTTTCGAAAGGGTAATTTTGTTACAAACACTGTTGTATATGTCCGACATGTATATGCATTTGTTACTCATCATTTCACAAGAACAATTTTGTATCACCCTGCAAGCAAGGGAAATTTTGTTATAAAAAACTTTCTTTTGTAATTACAAAAAAAAAAAAGGATTAGTGGGGCTAAACAGGGCCAAAAGGAAGCCCTATTTAGCCCCACTAACCCTTTTTTTTTACTTTTGTTAATCGTCGCTATATAGCGACACTTACCAGTATCGCTATATAGCGACGATTAACAGTGTCGCTATATAGCGACGTTTGCATCGTCGCTATATAGCAACGTTTGCTAGTGTTGCTATATAGCGAGACTTTATAGTGACAGTCCTTTTCTGACGCTTTTAGCAACACTTATAGCAATGTTTGCACCCGTGAAAAAAAAAAAATTTATGTACAAAACGTCGGTATTTCCGTTGGAAAATGGCCTATGCCTTGTAGTGATGCATCGTTCACATCAAGACTGCTTTGCAGTTGAAGTCTCGTGACGAGGGTTGCCTGCTCACATCATGCACCTCGATACCTCTCCAAAGTATCTCTAGCTCATCAATCAAAAGCTCCAAATAAACATCAGGATTTTTTACTTTATGTTTCCTTGGAATTAGAAGGGACAGCATAACATGTCCTCTCTTAATAGCCATAGAGGATGGAAGATTATAATTCACCAATATCACTGGCCATACACTGTAAGACGTGCTTTTGAGACCAAATGGGTTCACACCGTCCATACCCAATCCAAGTCTCAAGCTCCTAGGTTCTTGCTTGAAGCTTGGCCATGTGTCTTCAATATGCTTCCATGTAGGAGAGTCTGCGGGAGTTCTCCACTTGCCATCGGTTGATCGATGGGAGGAATGCCATGACATGAGCTCTGCAGTGGATTTGCACTTGAACATATGTTGGATGCGAGGGATTATGGGAAAATGTCACAGAACCTTATGAGGCACGTCCAAAGTTTTGAGATGTGCTCTATATCTTGCCTTTCCACAAGTAGGGTACTCTCTTGCATCCTTATGTAGTCCACAAAACAAAACGCAATCGTTGACACATGCATGGATGTGCTTGTAATCTACTCCTCCGAGAGAGGTCACATCTCTTGAGGTCGGTAATTTATTCTCCCTTGGAAGCATTTTACACAATAGCCTGCACGTGAAGACCATAAATGAGGAAAAGCATTCGAGTAATTGACCCACTAGCATAATTCACCATGCATGTTTGCAAAATAGACTTTAAAGCTTACTTAAGTAATGCATTCAAACTTGCATTGCTCCATCCATAGATGGTTTGCAAGTTTAGTAACTCAAGGGAGGCACGTAGAACAGAGAACGTGTACCCCTCAAACAGTGGAGTCGATGGTGCAGTAAAAAGATAATCCTACTCCATGCTATCATCCCTCCCTTGATGGACATATAAATCCCGCACCATATCATCAAACACCTCCTCCTTCATGGCTTCATGAGGTAATGGCGGAGGGCTACTATCACCATCACTCCATGCATCCGTAATGGTTCCTCTTGAAGATCCCACCTCATATCACCGACGCTTCGCCTCCTCGTGGCGAGCATAGGGCAACATATGCGGGTGTGGCACTGCATCCTGTATCAAATTAAAACGGGATCATAAATCAAATATATCAACACCCATAGGTATCTCAATCAACCTTAACTCTTTAACACTTACCATGTTTACGGTCGCATCCCATTCTCCATACTTTGAAATGTGATGGAGTGTAATCCTTTATGCATGATACATGTTTCCTCGACATCGATCACACATACATTTGATTTTTTGCTCCAACCACATTTCACGATGGTGGATACGAAGAGATTCATCCTCACTAGAGCTACTTGTTGAAGATGAAGACATCCTACAAACAAACAACCCAAAAAATTTTGCTTTTCTTCAAATATTTAATTTTAAACTCTGTGGCATGTCTAAAGGCGCATCTAAAACCATGTCTGTCTGTTCTGTGGTATGCGTCTATAAGCGCATCTAAAACCCCATCTGTCTATTCTGTGGTGCATATCTATAGGCACGTCTACTCTGTGTATTTAGACGCGTGTATAGACGTGCTATTAGATGTGCCTATAGACGCAGCTTTTAAATTTGCTTTTAGCACGCTCACTTTGCTTTTCTTCACATTACTTATACTTCACACGGCTTGCTTGCTTTGCTATTAGCAGATCCATAGTTTCGACACTTAAGAAAAAGGCACCCATGCTTACTTCCAAGCTTACACTTAAGAGGAAGCCACCCACACTTACTTCCAAGCTTAAAGGAGAAGAGGGTGAATAAGGAAGAGAAGCAACTTTGAAAAAGGAGAAGAACCTTCCATACCTCTATCCAAGGTAAGTCTTTTGGCAGTTGATCTTTTTTGGAAGTTTGCTCTCTTTGGATTTGTACTTTCTCGTATCCAAGAAATGCATGATTTTGGTATCACTGTTACGTTTTTGTGTCGGGCGCATGTCCTTTTCTACTTTTTAGAAAAGTCCGTCTGTCAAAGCGCGTCTATAGGTGCATCTCAGAGCACGTCTAAAACCGTGTCTACAAGCGCGTCTAGACGTACGTCTAGCCTATGTGCAGACACAGACAGGCACGTCTATAGACATGCTATTATACATGAAAATAGATACACTTCTCAGCCGCATCTATAGACGTGCTCCAATAGTAATCTTTTCTTCCCTTTCCCTTTCTTCTTAGCTCATCAATAATCGTCTTTTTTTCTTTCTTCCTGTTCATCATGTGGCCAGAAAGCTCTTCGGGCTCACCTGATCTCCGAGAGTCCATTTTTAGGGACTTATATAACCTTTTAGGGAACCCTCCTAGTCCTGCGGAGTTATATGGGTATATGACGGGTACTCTAAACACCCCCCAGGAGTCGGCACTACAAACTCCAAACCACCGCACACCAGCTGAGATTACCCCAGCGGAGTTAGCGCAACCTAGCTAGCTACACAGCATGGGCCCATCTCCCATGCTGTCTTATGCCCCTTCCCCCATGCCGTCTTATGCCCCTTCTGCCATGCCATCTTATGCCCCTTCCCCCATGTCGTCAGGAGGTCCTTCTGTCTTGCAGAGCTGTCGGCGTACTCCTGTGTAGTCAAGACTCGGTTCTCCAACTACGAGTGGTCCACGTAGTCCCGTGCAGTCTCCAGCTATGAGTGGCCAACATACTAGCTCGACATGACATTGTAGTAGGCATAGTAGCAGAGAGAGCGATGGGAGATGCATGGCACAGTGCTTTGGGAGGGGTGGTGATGGGGACGATGATGATTCAGATGATTTAGGCGTGCCTTCGAGTGATGGTACGATATTCTATGACATCGCTCAGACAGGTGGATGCACGGGGAAAGGACATCATGGCCTTCATGCACTCTATAATTGATAACAATTACAGAGATTGCTTTATCCACTACAAAGACCAGCCAAAGAGGTTGGCTGATGAGACCCTCGCTACTGTTCGCTCTAGGTATCCTAAACCCCCCAATCGTCAATTCACAAATAAATGGGCCAAGTCAAAGATTGTTACGATACTTGGCAATAAAAGATCTTCGCTTAAGAGGCAGGCACTAACGGAGCTTGCCAGGCTCAAGGGAGGTCAACCATCAAGGGGCCCATCCCACACCGCTCACAAGCATGAGTGGAAGAAAGCAATGAAGTCAGCGAGGGAGGACCCCAGTCTGTAGCACATGGAGGCATGAAGGATCTAGATGGAGCAATATGGAAGCATGCATTTTGGAGCAGGGGGTGTTGATTCATGGGAGGCCCAATTCGTAAGTATCGATCTCAAACTACATTGCTTATGTAGTTTATTAGAAGGTTGTTTCTTTGTACTAACCCCTCCGCAAATTGTGTCATCTTGTAGCTTGATATCATGGGCAGATACCCTACTCCTCTCGAGATAGTCTACCACCACCACCATCACAGAGGAGATACATGGAGGCACTTCTATTATAATGGGTTGATTACTGAGGAGCAGTATATCCAGGCTACTAGAGCGGCCCCCGAGGTATTTGAAAGTATTTAAATAATGTCAATATTATAAGTAAAGATTTGATTTTTCATACATTGATATATGTTGTCCCTTGTTTATAGGTCCCTGCACAAGAAGACAAGGAAGAAGACGAGGAAGGAGGTGGGAAGGGAGCGTGGAAGGGAGCGAGGACTAGTCGTAGAAGTAGTGCTAGCTACTCTTTTTTGTACTTAAAGCCACTGGCTTGGCTTCGTGCCTCTTGTATATACACTCCTCTTATTTTTTGTACTTGAAGCCACATGACGTGGCTTAGCTTCATGCTATATGTACATACAAGCACTTTTTGAGCTTTCAATTTTATTGCGTTTTGGAGTTGTAATGTTTTATTTGGAATTGTAATTAAAATGTGGTTGGCTGTAAGAATTGAATTACACAATGTGGAAATGGGATTCTTGTAACTATATAGCATACACAACATACACAGCATTCTGTAAATTTAAAAAAATATATTATATAGCGCGTCTATCAGTGCGTCTATAAACGTATTTATATACGCATCTATCTATTCGAGAAGTGTTTATTTGCGCATCTATAAACGCGTCTATAAGACTATTTACAAACGCATCTATACACGCGTTTAATGATGCGTCTGTCTGTTTTTTAATTTTTTTAGTAGAGCATCTATTTACGTGTCTAGATGCACATCTATATGTGCGTCTGTCTGCTATATAGACACGTTGTTAGACGCGGGTCTCTAGACATGAAAATAGACGTGCAAATAGACATGCCCGTAAGTTTTTTTTAAGTTCAGTAAACGCATCTGTGTGCACGTCTGTGGGTGCTTTGTCTTGTTGTGGGGGTTAGGGCATCTAACCCTTTTCTTTATAGCACTCTATTGGATTAATGCTATGCATATATGATCACATGATTGTGCTATGCACATATGATCACATGATGTTGAGCATGATCTCTCAATACTTCTATGATGAGGGGTTGATTACCGAGGAGCAGTATATCCGGGATACTAGAGCGCCCCCCAGGTATTTAAGTACTTAAATAATGTCAATGTTGCAAATAAAGATTTGATTTTTCATACATTAATACATGTTCTCCCTCATTTACAGGCCCCTGGGGATATTCAAGAGGAAGAAGGTGAGGATACTGAGGAGGAAGAAGGGGAAAAAGAAGGCGACGAAGAAGGGAGCAAGGATGCAGATGACTTAGATTAGTCATAGAAGTAGTGCTAGAATTAGTGCTAGCTACTCTTTTTTGTACTATAAGCCATTGGCTTGGCTTCGTGTCTCTCTTGTATATACACTCCTCTTATTTTTTATACTTGAAGCCATAGGTGGCTTGGCTTTGTGCTATATGTATATACAAGCACCTTTTGGGCTATCAATTAATATACACTGCTTTTAGTTTTTTGGCATTCAATTTTCTTATGCAATGTTCTAATGCCTTATGAACTAAACGTTTTGGAGTTGTAATGTTTTATTCGGAGTTGTAATCATCGACTATAGACGTGCGTGGAATCATGCTAATTAAAATGTGGTCGCCTGTAAGAATTGAATTTCACACATTAGAAATGGGATTCCTCAACCACACAGCATACAGAGCATTGTGTTTAACCAAACAGAATTTTGTTTTTAATTAAAATAATCTGTAGAGTGTCTATAAGTGCGTCTTTATTTTTTGTTTTTTTTACAGAGCATCTAATAGCACGTCTATAAGCACATCTATAGGCATGTCTATATAGGTGCATCTGTCTGTTATGTAGATGCACTTATAGACGCGGGTCTATAGATGTGCTAATAGATGAGCAAATAGACGCATCCCTAAATTTTTTAAAAATTTAAGAAAACAAGTCTGTACGTGTGTCTATGGATGCATTGTGTTGTTGTGATCAGTAATTGGGTTTGGGAGAAGCTAAAGAGCCTTGAAACTGTAAAGATATTCTCCCAAGTCTTCAAGGATATGCTCTTCCAAGTCTTCAAGGATGTATTTACCTGGTCCTATGAGGATCTAGTAGTACCCAAGGTAGCAAATGTGAATAGGCTCTTGAGAAATTTTGATGGGGTTTTTTAGCAGAAGTGTATTGAACATCTTCAATTTAGGGGCAAGCGGGTCTTATTATAGAGCAAACGGGCTTGATGTTCAATCACAAGGCAATCCAATCGTTCTGTTACACTTAGGAGGAATCAGATAATAATTCCGAAAACTAAACATTGATAAACAACTGAGTAGCGATAAACCAACTTGAAGACGTGTTATATGTGGAAGTCACGTCAGCCTCTAGAACTTGGAGAAAGAAGACTCTGAATGAGAGCAAGTTTTAGCATGTGGTTTAAGAGCAGCACTTCATATCTTTAGGCTACCTTCATTCTCATGGTCATATTTCTTATCCCATTCCCATTTCTTTGAGGCAGGCCTAATGAATATAATTCACCTTGTTTTCTAGGGTAAGAGACCCACCCCCGTGTGTGTGTGTATGTGTGTGTGCACGCATGCACACGCACGTGCGCATGTGTGTGCACGTGTGTGTGTGTGTGCACGTGTGTGTGTGTGTGTGTATGTATGTCTGCATATGTGTGTGTGTATATGCATGTGCGTGTGGAGTGTGTGTGCATGCATGCGTGTGTGCGTGTGTATACACACGTGCTCTCATGCATCCGTGTGTGCGTGTGCGCACGCATGTGTGTGTATGCAAGTACATGCGTGTGTGTGTGTGTGTGTGTGTGTGTGTGTGTGTGTGTGTGCATGCATGTGCGCACGTGTTTGTGTGTGTGTGCAAGTACATGCGTGTGTGTGTGTGTGTGTGCACGCGTTCACACATGCATGCATGCATGTGTGTATGCGTGTGGGTGTGTGCATGCGTGCACGTACATGTGCATGCATATACATGTGTGTGCATATGCATGTGGAGTGCATGTGCATGTGTGTGTGCATGCATGTGCATGCATGCGTGCATGTGTGCATGTATGTGTGCATGCACATGTGTGTGCATGTGGGGTCTACATTATATACACATGGATAACTCAATTTGATAAACCAAAAATGCCAAGCCTATGCAAATGCTACCTTGTCACATGAATCCCCACTATGGAAAGTCACAAAAGAAGAACCTATCAAGATGGAGAAAGATGGACTCGAAGTTTTGATTGAGTATTCAGATGGTTGTCACAAATTTTCATTGTTCCAAAGAAGAAGATTAAAAAGATCCAAAGAATGTGTGGGCTATCGATCTTTGAATAAGGCCATTATCAACATGGCTTTCCATTCCCATGCATGAGGATGTGGCAAGGCAGACCTTCCATGGGAATTTCCATATTGCTTATGAGAGCTTCTAGCTTCGAGCTAGCTTCTAGGAACTTTTTCCTTTTTATATGACTATTACATTTGAATACATCTCTTACAAGACTAAATCAATATCCTACATGGGATTATGAAGACACAATAGAATATGGACGTTTCCTATGGACGTGAATCAATATTCAACATGTGCACCTAGTGGGACTAACTCAATATCTTGAGAAATTTATTAGGTTGTACACATGATTCAAAGGTTTATAGGTTTGCTTTTATCAATCAATAAGCATTGATTCAAAGAATGCACTTGACTCTATGGAATATTAAAATTTTGAATAGGTATACTTATGTCCAATGGGAGGCTCATCGCTTGATCTGATCACTGAGGGCTTAGCATAAAAAGTAGTAGTGAATAAAGAAATGTGACATGGCTTGACATGAGCACATAATAGGAATGGGCAAAACATGATCATGGATAAAGAGCCATGAGAAAAGGGATCAATCTGGTTGGGAAAAGTGGTTGAGCAATTGTCAAAATGAGGGATGGTGAATGGAAGCATATGCTACCCAAGGTAGCAAGTGTGGCAAGGTTGACTTTCATGTGAGCATATGGGGGCAGGCAACATGGTGTTTCACCAAACACATGGGAGCAACATGGTGTTTCACAAAAATTGAGGTGGTGTAGGCAGGAATTGAATGTTGTCCAAGCAACAAGTGAAACAAGGGAGAAGAATAAGCGGAGGGATATGCTAGGTGAGTAAGGGCCCTTGAAGGGGTCAATCAAGTACGAGGTGCCCAATGCTTATGATTTGTCTTGGCTGGTTCTTCGGCTGATGTGATCTATGCTGAACCGTAATGTTTCTAGTTGGCTTGGAAACGTTTTTAAGACATTTCTACGGCATCTCCAATGTTATTACTATTCATTATTAATAGCTTATATTTCATGCTTGTATTGGATGTTACTTTTTTTGGCACCCTCTACCACTTGTTGGTCCTACTTTGGCGTGCTTCATTTGCTTATATATTTCCGAGCCTCATCGCCTGGCCAGTGCCTTCCCATTCACTTCCTACGCCTCGTTTTCCCTCCCTTTGCCCGAGCTTGATCCCCTCAGTAGCGTCAAATACATTATTCAGGTACTTCCCTCACTGTTGAATCAACCACAGCAGTTTGCTTCCACCCTTCACTTTCCTCGTTGCATGCCCTGCATGTCTTTACGTCCAAAATAAATCGAATGTCTGAATTACGGCCAGAAACGCCTCTGCAATTACTCTTGGCCAGAAACGCCTCTGCAATTACTCTTGCAGCTTCGACAAAAGGTTGTTTGTAACGCCCCCTATCCATGCATTCTCGTTGGATTGCAGCTATGCATGTCTTCGTTATACGTCGGCTTCTTTTGGCTACGTCTCCTTATAGCATATGCTTGCTTCTGCCTGCATTCCAATCCTCAATCTCTCTGGTTCAAAGCTCCAGTATCCTGATTTCACAGCCTTCGTTTACCGTTCCGTTCTTCTAGCTCGAGGAGTATCGCAGATATGGCGTAGTTCTCGTTCATGTCCATCATTTTATATCGCCTTTTACAGGTTGACAAAGGCGTACTCCTGCGGAATCCCTCTTTGGCAATGGTTGCCTGCTTTGCATCTTACTATGTTGCCAACTTGCATCTTACTAAGTTGCCAACTTGCCTTCTAATTCTTGACCTTTTGTTTTCCCGGTGTCAGATTCATCTCACATCTAATTCACATTTCGCCGAGGTGTCAAATAATCTGGTCGTACATGGGGAGCCATCAGCTGGAAGTATTAACAGCCTTAGACAAGGCGGAGACTCAATGGTACCACTTCACTGCCATTGTCATAGCAGGAATGGGATTCTTTACAGATGCGTACGACCTCTTCTGTGTCTCTACAGTCACAAAGCTATTAGGTCGGCTCTACTACTATAATCCTTCTACTGGTAGGCCGGGACTTTTGCCAGCAGGCGTTGCAGCGGGGGTGAATGGAGTGGCCCTGGTGGGAACATTGTTCGGGCAGCTGTTTTTCGGTTGGCTAGGAGACAAGCTGGGAAGAAAGAAAGTTTATGGAATCACTCTCATGATCATGATGATAAGCTCAATTGGCTGCGGTTTATCTTTCGGCAGCACTGCCAAGTCAGTGATGGTTACCCTCTGCTTCTTCAGGTTTTGGCTTGGTTTTGGAATCGGCGGAGATTACCCTTTATCTGCAACAATCATGTCTGAGTATGCCAACAAGCGAACACGCGGTGGTTTCATTGCCGCTGTGTTCGCTATGCAAGGATTTGGAATCCTTGCAGGAGCGACAGTATCGGTAATTGTCTCTGCCGCTTTCATGCATGTTTATCCCCGTCCTCCTTTCTCTAAGGATCATATTGGATCCACTCCTACTCAAGCAGACTTCGTATGGCGCATCATATTCATGTTCGGTGCAGTTCCAGCTGCGTTGACTTTTTATTGGCGGATGAAGATGCCTGAAACTGCACGTTTCACTGCTTTGGTGGCTGGAAATGCAAAACAGGCAGCCGCGGATATGACCCAAGTGTTGGCAGTTGAATTGCGTCCAGAGCAGGAAAAGGTGGACCAGATTGTATCTGGTGAATCTTTTGACTTGTTTACCTCAGAATTTCTTGCAAGGCATGGAAGTCACCTGCTTGGCACTACGAGCACGTGGTTCCTGCTAGATATCGCCTTTTACAGCCAGAATCTGTTCCAGAAGGATATTTTCAGTGCGATCGGATGGATACCAGGACCAGGCGACATGAGTGCCCTGGAGGAAGTATTAAAAATTTCAAGGTCCCAAGCATTAATCGCATTGTTTTCTACTGTTCCTGGATACTGGTTTACTGTGTGTACGATTGATTATCTTGGAAGGTTCTCCATACAACTGATGGGTTTTGCCATGATGACAGTATTCATGTTAAGTGTAGCTATGCCATATCAGACGCTAAAGACTGACCATGTATACACTTTCCTTGTTCTGTATGCCTTTACGTTTTTCTTCTCCAACTTCGGACCCAACAGCACAACCTTCATCGTTCCAGTAGAAGTCTTCCCAGCAAGGTTGCGATCCACATGTCATGGGATCTCTGCGGCAGCTGGGAAGGCTGGTGCCATTGTGGGTGCCTTTGGATTTCTGTATGCAGCACAGAGTCAAGTCACAGGACAGCAAGATCCAGGGTATCCGCCAGGCATTGGAATCCAGAAATCTCTATACGTTTTGGCAGGTATCAATGCCATGGGCTTCCTGTTCACATTCTTCGTTCCAGAAACTAAGGGAAAATCCCTGGAAGACTTGTCTGGTGAGAATGACAATCTTGACCGTTCTGGAGGAAGAACGATTATGTCGAGGTCTATGAACAGAAATCTACCGGACGTGCTTTAGCCGGGCGAACAAGAACGCATGAGACTTCAAATCGAGTTGGTAGCCTTAAAAGATAACCGTATATTTGTTATCTGTACAATAAGATATACTAGTGTATAGACAGGGAAGTGTTATGTGGGTCTGGAAGGGGAGGGGATTTCTTGCATTTAAGTTTGAATTATGGGGGTGTGAGTATTTATGTATTGGGATGTTGCCTTTGGATAAGAGGATGTCACACGACTATGTAGAGCATGGTTGATGTGAACTTTTGTAGCATTCTTTGGTTTCTTTTTAGATTGATTTTCTATATGGAGATGTTAAGCCATAGAACTTAACATTATGAGTTTCTAACAAAGGACCAGCAACAACAACAACTGTCTTTGCATATGCTAGATTCATTTCCTTTGTTCGTGTATTATTTGAATTACACCAATATCTAGTGAGGCTATTTACTTCACTTAGCTACTTTTTCAAACTTCCTTGCTATGTATTCCTAGCATCCTTATCGTTAGTCAAGCTCTTGTAATTCTAATATTCTATGTTCTGGAACCAAATTTATATTTTTTAATGTTCTTTTCATTGTTGGAAGCACGACTATAATCAAGTTGTGTTGTGCATGTTTTGAACTACCCATAAGCTGAAGGGGAATGTCTATTTCCCAAGAGCGGATTGTTCATGTAACCAAGCAAAGCTTTCAGTTGGATGTTAATAGCACCAATTGTTCATCTTTGTAAGTTGTTAGGGCCTATCAAAGAGGACAATTGTTAAAAGTGTAATTTTTTCATAGCATTTATAGTTGCTATTTTATGCTCCGCCTTCCATTCTCAAATGGTACTAGTCTTCTTCGGCAAATGATAGGCGACCAACCAAAGCAATTTCAAAGCACATCCTTTTAACTACAATGTTTACAACATGCATCTCTAGTGTGTGGGTTGAGTTGTCTTGTTTCTAGTTAAAATACACCATCACTTTAATACAACTACTTTAATATAGTGCTTAGATGAAAATTGTGATAGAGCCACTTGGAGTTTGCCATGAGAGAAAACAATCTTTTAAAGGCAAATATCCATTTGTTGGATTGCTTATCCTTATGATTTGTTGACTATGATCACAAACACCAACTTTATTGGAAACTTCCTTTTTCAAAGAGAGAAATATAGATCAAAGAGATGCATGGAATGAAACATGATCTCTAGCTCTTGTTTCGATCAAGTTATCGGCTTCATTGACTCATCCATGAAACACTTTGTAAGCAAGGCATGTACCATTGCATGTTACATTGAGATTGCACAATAACATGATTGGGTGTCTCCTTTTAGTGTCAACATGTGTGATGAGAGTGTTATGATATTTATCCTTTGATTTCATCATTTCCTAGTGCTAAAATGGCTTTTCCTTAAAGTAGTCAACAAATGCTAGTTTTTTGTTAAGTTCAAATTTGCCAAATCAATCAAAGCATCAAGACACTATAAGGTGTATATCTCTTTCAGATGCATATTCTAATGCAAAACACATTGAAAAAACAATTATAAATGTGGAAACATTGGCATAGGTGATGGTATATGTGTCGCTAGATTGGTTGATGCCCGATGAACCTATAAAAATTTGACAGCATCAATATCCGCGTTGTTATATCACCCAATCAACAGGGACTCCCTCATGATCTAGCTTCTCAAAGAGCATATGCACCATTCTCAAATGCATAGTAATACTTCTCATCATTGCGATATCACCCAATTCCAAAAAGCTTGTGAACTCATATTAAAAACATCACATGAAATTCTATGAGCAAAACAATGTATTCAAACCAAACTAAAAAATACAAAGGAATTACATAGAACACATACTTACCACCCATGCTTGTAGTGCTCGCTTTCCACCACTGAAGCACCTCTCCTCCACATGGGACTTGTGTCACTTTTTGTTGCTTGTCGCACTTGTTGGATCATCATGGATCTCCTTCTTAGCCCTGCCTGCTCCCATTTATGGCCTTGACTTATCTTTCCTCATCACATCCCTAATCTTTAATCAATGATATTTCATTATGTTGCACATGCCTGATAGCATGCCCAAACTTGCTCCCAGTTCAATGAAATGGTTTTTCTTTTGGAGACTCTAGCATGGCATGATATCTACTAATTTGCTTGTGTCAAAGTTTACATGCATGAGTGTTAACCAATGTAGGAGAGAGCATAAGAATGAGCATATGACATTTTCCTTGGAGCCGTATGGTCCCAAGTGATTGTAACATGAGAATGAGAAAGGTATATGAGAGTACAAGGGTTAGACCCCCCTTAAAAAGGTGAAATGTATATAAGGCCAAAGTTTGACTTTGGTCTTCATTGTGTATTTGCAAGTTTTGGGAATATAAGCTCTCTTTCTCTACATTCTCTTGCATTGAGTCTTCTTGTTTCCTCTTGCTAAGTTGTCCTGTAATTGCCACTATCCCCCTCCCCCATTCTTCCCTTCCTCTTTCTCTCATTCCCTTCTGTCCTCTCCCTTCCCCTCTTCTCTCTCTCCTTTCTCCCTCATGGAATCACTTGCGCATAATCCGATAGATGCTTGGGTGACACAAGCGTGAGGCTTGCACATACAAAGCTCCCACAAGGAGTTGCTTGGGAGTAGAGGATTTGATGGCATTCTTCCAAGATCCCCACGACATGTGAGTCATTGTTGGACTACACATTTTTGGCACCATTGTCAGGGAGTTCAATGTATGCTTTCGTATAATAGAAGCTCTCTATCTTTACCCACCCATTGCACAATGCTTCTAGCTTAACTAAAGTTTTGTTAATAGAGTATAGGATTGGATTGAAGAAGGAAAGTGTGAGTTTGGCGTAGGAAAAGTAGAAAGTGTCATTTTTTCCCATAGAGTGTTTTTCGTACATTTGGGCTTGTTTTTTTGTGCTTTTTGCTGTCACATTGTAGATATAACTAGTTAGGATGATTGCAAAAGTGTGTGCGGTGTCAAATCTCACTCACAAATACTAAAAATTGAGTTTGGATTAGATTGAGTTGAAGTAGGAGTGAGTTCTCAGCGACCCCCTTCAAAAATCTCATGTTTCATGCATTTAAGAAGTTGTTTTTTGTGCTTTTTTTGTTCAAGTAGAATAGGTAGTATAGCATCAATTTGTGATCATAAACCCTGCACAAAAACTCAAAAATCCTCAAAGAGCACCAAAAACCAGTCGGTGACATAGCTAAATTGGGAATCGCTGCATTAAGGATAACACAGCGGCTTAGTCAGTCTGTTGCTTTATAATGCAGCAACTAACACGTGGGCTGCCAGTTGGCCACCCATCCCCACCCACCTCGCCTAACACCACGTTTTGCATTCAATAAACTCACAACTATCACTTCAAAGGTCAACCCCTCCTTTAAGGTTAATGCAATGACTTGCAACTCGATGTGTTAGCAATCATTGTTGCTATATTTAGCCCTTAGCCCACTATGTTAAGTGATCATTGTTGCTTTACCAATTTGCTACTATATCATTCATTGCTTTGATCATCCACTATGTTAATCAATCATTGCTTTAATCACCCCTTGCATTAACAGTCACTGCTTTCTTTCTATTAGAGTGATTGCTTCTATATTTCTAATGTAGCCACGACTGACAATGCAGTGACTCACTCAGTCATTATTTTAAGGATAACGCAGTGATTGTTGCATTAAGGGACAAAAAGACATAGTGACTGATTTTGACTGGGTAGCCAGACTGAGCGGGTGACACATGCACCTAAGATGTAGGAGGGTGATAGGTAAAAACTCAAGCTGGAGGATAGCACTTCAAACAACATCCTAGCCAGTCCATCTAACACTGCACTATCAGCTCCATCTGAGATCTCAACATTAAGAACATATTTGGTACACAGTCCCTTGAACACGGAGTTTTCAACTTTAATGGAGGATGCTATGACCTTTGATGCTAAGATGGGGTAAAACCTGAACCCAAATCTTGGGGCCTACATGGCTCCCAATTCTAGCTCTATAAGGCCCCAGTCCCCTATCCCCTCCACTATAGCCTCACGTTTGAGGGAGTCATTCTCCAATTTCATGGGACGATTCGACTTGTCTGACCCTAACCTAGTCGATCCCTTTGTCCAGCAAACTAGAGTGGCTCAAGAACAATAAGATACCCCACCAACTTCCATATCAGGTAATGCTCAAAGAAATCTTGCACCCATCTTAGCTAAGGAACCTATAGGTCTATGGGTTTAGTTCTATGAGGGTGAACCATCCTTCATGAGAACATTTGAGCCCTCGGTACCCAACATTTTGCCACCAAGTCCCTATGGGTATAGGAATGACCAAATGGGCTTTGGGGACAACACCTTACCACATCCAATGGCCCCTCTCCCTGATACATACACAACTTGGGGAGGAGCTCTAGAAGGTACTCCCTTCCCCATGGCCCCATCTTATAGGCATATTCCTAATGTGAATGTACCTATGCCAAGGCCTATACCAATGAGTCCAGTAGGCTCGAGCCCACCACGCATGCTGGCTCTAGATCCCACAAGGCTGGGACTAGCAAACACAATTCCTATTTGGCCAACAAAATTCTATAATCCACCCCAAGGGCCACCCAACTATGGTACCATGCCATCCCTTCAAGCACATCTGCCTGCACCACAGACGATACTCATGGATGAGGCAATGAGGATCCTAGTGCAAGCACTAGGGAGGAGGGCTGCACCACTTAGTTATAGGAAGAGACTCTAATGCTTCACGAAGTAATCTGATCATTCTTCAAGAGACTGTCCACATATTCTACTGGCTCATGATGGTGGTATATGAGTCTGTCCAGAACTCAATTCCAAGACAATAATGCATAAGTCCAAGATCTTTCATGTTGAACTCTATAGATAATTCTTGTTTCAGCTTGCTGATAAAGCTATCATTACTTCCTATCACAATCAGATCATCTACATATAAAAGGCAATAATAATTTCTTCCCCTTGAACTTTGTAGTAGGTAGTATGATCTGCATTTCACTTCATGTATCCTAGATTAGCAAAATACTTGTCTATTCTTCTATACCAACTTTTGGGTCCTTGCTTTAAGCTCTAAAGACTTTTCTTGAGATGGAAATCCTGATGCTCTCTCCCTAGTTCGATATACCCTGTTGGTTACTTCATGTAGACTTCCTTGGCTAGGTAACCATTGAGAAAAGCATTTTTGACATCTAGCTAGTACACATTCCATCTATTAACTATGGCTAGTGATATCCAAAATCATATGGAGTCCATCTTTGCTACTGGAGCATAAGTCTCATCATAGTCTTGACCATAGTGTTGTGTAAAATTTTTTGCAATTAGTCTAGCTTTGTATCTTTCAATACTTCCATCTAGATTTTACTTTGCTTTGTAAACCAATTTGTTTTCTATGGCCTTCTTTCGTAGTGGAAGGACGCATAATTCCCAAGTGTTGTTTTTATACAAAGCTTCAGTTTCTTCATTCATAGAAATTTGCCATTCTAGCTTGTCAACTGCGTCTTTGAAGTACACTGCCCCTTCTGTGGCCATGATGGTAGTTATAAGAGCATAATTGGTTGTTTCAATATAAATCTCTTTGCCTTTATGAGCATATGTCAATCTAGCTGGTGGTCTTCTTTCTCTGTAGGCCATATGAGTTGTTGTTCTTCTAGGAGTGTCTCTAGCAATTCTTACTCTTCTTTATGAACCTTTTTTGTAGGTGACAAGTAATCGGTGTGGTCATCTCCTGTGTATTTGATTATTTCCATTCTTATTCTTCATCAAATTCTACATCTCTAGAGATTATGACCTTTCGGTTGATGGGATCATACAACTTATATGATTTGCTTTCTTCATTGTAGCCAACCATGATGCATTTGTATGCTTAACATCCAACTTTCTGCGATGATCATCATGTATGTGGGCATATTCTATGCAACCAAATATGTGAAGATGACCAATGTGTGGCTTGTATTAAGAGAATGCTTCATAAGGTGTCATACCTACATTGGCTTGGTTGGAAGCTAATTCAGCAATTAGTTTGCAGCGGCAATTGCTTCTACCTAACACTAATTTGGAAGATGATTCTCACTGAGCATTGCTCTAGCTACATTTTGTTGAGGAGTATTTGCACATGTGAATTGTCTTTGAATGCCATCACTTCTACAAAATTTCATGAATGCTGAAGACATGTATTCACCTCCTTCGTCTGATCTCATGACTTTGATCTTTCTGGCTATCTAATTATCAACCATGTGGTAGTCATTGATGCTCATATTTTCTCTCTACACATTATGCAACTTCTGCTTGAGATGCATTTTCCTGAAAAACAAGCTTTAGATACTATTTTTTGATGGTTGTGCATAACACGGTGCAAAACAAGGTTTGTGGCAACTTTTCACATCCAAAGCATATCCGATGGGCATGATACTCTTCATGTGCCTATTCTTAGATGATATTAATACATTTGTAAAGTATCATTCCCATCAGGTATGCATGGGTTTGAATAACATACCTCAAATACTATTTTTTGATGGTTGTGAATAACACTTGTTGAAAAATGGGGTTCGTGGCAACTTTGACCAACCAAATTGTATCGATGGGCATGATACTTTTCACACACCTCTAAGTAGATGTGATTGACATGCATTCAAAGTATCATTCCTATTGAGTATGTGTGCATTTGAATAACACAACTCAGCTCGCGTGTTTTTGACGAGGGTGCATAATGCTTGGTGGAAAATGGGATTTGTAGCGACTCCGACCATCCAAAGCATATTAAATGGACATGATACTTTTATGCATCTCAACATAAGGGGGATTCATACACATGAAAAGTATAATTCTCATCGGGTATGTGCGCATTCGAATAACACACCTCAGATACTATTTTTTTATGATCACGCATAACACGGTAAAAAGTGGGATTTGTGGCAACTTCGACCAGCCAAAGCATATCCAATGGGCATGATGCTTTGCACTCACCTAAGCATAGATAGTATCAAAATGTGTGCAAAGTATCATTTCCACAGGGTATATGCGCATATGAATAACCCATCTCATAGTGTGTGTTTTGACGGGTGTGCATAACACTTTGTGAAAAATAGGATTTGTGGCAACTTTGACCATCATCATATCTGATAGGGACAATATGTTTCACATGCCTCAAATTAGGTGGAATTCATGCACGTGTAAATTATCATGCCCATCAAGGATGTGTGCGTTAAATAACACACCTCAGATACTATTTTTTAACAATTGAGCATAACACAATGAAAAACGAGGTTTGGGGCAACTTCGACAATCTAAACCATATCTGATGGACACTGTTATTTTCACTTTCCTCAACGTAGGTGGTTTTGATGTGCATGTGAAGTATCATGCCCATCCCGTCTATGCACGTTCAGAAAACACACCTCAGAGTGTGGTTTTTTGACAGTTGTGCATAACACAGTGAAAAACTTAGGATTTGTGGCAATTTCGACCATCCAAAGCATATCAAATGGGTGCAATATTTTTCATGCACCTAAAAGTAGGTGGGATTCATGCACATGAAAAGTATCATTTCCATCGGGTATGTAAGCATTCAAATAACACATTGGGTTTATAGTGACTTTAACAATCCAAATCATAATTGATGGGCACAATACTTTTCACACATCTCAAAGTATGTTTTATTGACATTCTTGCAAAGTATCATGCCCATCAAGTATGTGCACGTTTGAATAACACACCTTAGATACTATTCTTTGATGGTTGTGCATAACACTTGGTACAAAACGAGGTTTAGTGCAACTTTGACCATCCAAAGCATATTCGATTGGCATGATACTTTCCAAGCACCTCAAATAAAGTGGTATTGATTTTCATGCAAAGTAGCATTCGCATCAGTTATGTGCGCATAGAAATGAGACACCTCAGAGCATGTATTTTGACGGTTGTGCATAACACGTTGAGAAATGGGGTTTGTGGTGACTTCGACCATCTAAATCATATCCGACGGGCATGATACTTTTCACACACTGCAAAGTAGGTGGGATTGATATGTGTGCAAAGCATCATTCCCATCGGGTATGTGCGCATATGAATAAAATACCGTAGAACATTTTTTTTATGATTCTGTGTAACACTTGGTGCAAAACGGTGTTTATAGCAACTTCTACATCCAAAGCACATTTGATGTCTATGATACTTTGGATGTGTCTCAAAATATGTGGTATTCATGAGCGTGCAAATTATCATTCCCATTGGGTATGTGCGCATTCGAATACCATACCTTAGATACTATTTTTTGATGGTACACTTGGTGAAAAACAGTGTCTATGGCAACTTCGACCACTAAAGCATATCCAATGGCATGATACTTTGCACACATCCCAAAATAGGTGGGATTAATGTGCATGCAAATTATCGTGCTCATCAGGTATGTGCGCATGTGAATAACACACCTTAGAGCGTGTTTCTTAATGGGTGTGCATGACCCTTGGTGGAACCATTGAAATTATATCCAACGGACACGATAATTTTCACTCATCTTAATATAGGTGCTATTGATGTGCATGGAAAGTATCATGCCCATCCATTATGTGCGCATTTGAGTAACACACCTCAGAGTGTGTTTTTTGGTAGGTGTGCATAACACTTGGTGAAAATTAGGGCTTGTATGGACTTAGACGAGCATATTCGATGGGTATGATACTTTGAACATGCCTCAATGTAGGTAGGATTCATGAATATGCAAAGTATCATTCCCATCGAGTATGTGGCTCGATTCAAATAACACACCTCAAATACTATTTTTTAACAGCTATGCATAACACTTATTAAAAAATGGGATTTGTGGCCACCTCGACCATCCAAAGCATATCTGATGGGTGAAGTATCATTCCCATCATGTATATTCAAAGTAATAATTTCCATTGGGTATGTGCGCCTACAATAAACAGGGTTGGGATTGGAGGGCATGTAAATTATCATGCTCATAGGTATGTACGCATACAAAGAGAACACCTTAGAGGATGTATTTTGATGGGTGTTCATAACACGGTGAAAATTTGGGTTTATGGCAAATTCGACCATCCAAAGCATATCTGATGAGCATGATACTTTGCATGCACCTCAACATAGTTGAGATTCATGCACAGGCAAATTATCATGCCCAATGGGTATGTGCGGATATGAATAACATACCTCAGAGCATGTTTTTTGATGAGTGTGCATAACATGGTGAAAAACGGTGTTTATGGCAACTTCGACCAAAGCATATCCGATGGGCACAATACTTTGCACATATCTCAAAATAGATGGGATTCATGCATGTACAGTGCTCATCAGGTATCTGTGCATTTGAACACCACCCCTCAGAGCTTGTTTTTGATGGGTGTGCATAACACTTGGTGAAAAACAAGGTGTATCGTGACTTCAACCATCCAAAGAAAATCAGATGAACATGATCTTTGCACGCATCTCAACATAGGTGGGGTTTATGCATGTGAAAAGTATCGTGCCCATGGGGTATGTGCGACTTTGAATAACACACCATAGAACATGTTTTTTGATGGGTGTGCATAACACTATGAAAAACGGAGTTTGTGGTGACTTCAACCATCAAAATCATATCCAATGGGCACGTTACTTTGCACATGCATCAATGTAGGTGGGATTAGTGCATGTGGAAAATATCATGTGTGTCGGGTATGTGCATGTACATAAGTATCGTGCCCATCGGATATGTGTTTGAAAAATATGCTTCAATGTGACTTGAACCATGCAAACCATATCCAATGGGCCCAATACTTTGAAGGAGGCATGGTATGCAAGTGTAAAGAAATTATGAGTCCAAAATCTTACAGCAACTGTGTATAGTCTTGGTTGTCACAAATTTTAAAAATATTTAAAAGGATTATGGAATTAAAATTAAAAATTTTAATAATAAAAAGTCATTTGTATGGTGGAATATGTGCATTTTCTCCATTTTTACTTTGGAGGGTGCATAATTGCTTTAAAAATGTGCAATTGGTATGCTTTGTGGCTGTGCTTTGTGCACAATTATCAAGAAATTATAAATTTGGCATGCCTATGCCATAGATCTATGGCAGCACATGCACATGTTCTTATTTTCAAGTACACAATACATAAGTACCAAAAACTTTTACGAGAGATCATACCTTGGGTGTATGTGTATGACATTTACAAAAATTTGTGCGTATTTTAAAGGAGTAGGGAATTCATGAATTGGAAATTTTCATAACATTCAAAATTAATCTCAATGTTTGTTATGGAGTGTACGTAGTTGCCCAAAAATTGTGCATAGGTATGCTTATACCATACTTACATGTGTGTGATCCATCGAATAACGCTTGACATAGCTCAAAATAGTTTGACATAATAGACTCTTACACCATAATTGCCATAAAACCGAGGATCCATCAAACAAAGCTTGACACAGCTCAAAATAGTTTAACATAATAGGCTCTTGCACCACAATTATCATAAAACCTAATGATTTCATCTCGTCCTAAGATGATGTATCACCAAACTACCCGTAAGATGATGATCCATCAACAATTTTCCAATAGTCCTAACCATGACTTCATCTTCTTCGGTGATGATTTCATAGGTTTGCATATAACCAATTGCAAAAGCAAGCTTAAGCTCAAGCATATCCAAAGATGCTACATCTAATTTCCTTGTTCTCTAATATGCGTGTTAGCAAAACAAACAATGGCTTGAATCACCTATTGCAACAAAATAAGCTCATTTTCATCTCATTGATTTCCTTAGCTTTCTTGTGTAGCTCCACATTTGCAATGACAATTGTGTGCTTCATAGACAGCTCCTCAAGGGATGGTGCGGCCATGGTAGATTATTAACCTTTAATTGAACATAGCCAAGATACATACCTCTTAGAAATGGCATGAAAGATAGTGACTATAATTTAAAAGTTACACAAAAAGTTTAACTTTTTAAATTTCAAAATATAAAAAGTAAGACAAAGGCACCACCTCCCTATAGTTATATTCCTTCCCACATTCTCTACGACATTCCTGTCTATGTGTCAATGCAAAAAGACTAAGTAAGAGATAATAAACGTCATCATGAATTCTTTATGTCTTGCAAAGTCCCATTAAGAAAGACATTATATTACAACCAAAGCAAATTTTCAAAAAATATAATGGCATACTTGACTTAATCATAAATTCTTAAGCAAGGAAAGAATTTGATCATTTCATCCACCTCAAGATAGATAAGAGCGATGTGCCAAGTATCTTGGCCATTAGACCAAAGTCCATGGCATGTTAACAAATCTATAGAACAAGCTTTCCCTTCTGTTAAAGTCTTACTTAGTCTTTTAGTATTGATACCTACATAACAAAGGCATTTTCTCTTCAAGATTATGAAGGGTCCATTACAATACTGAGTGACTTCATTTATTTGCATATTATAGTAACAGCAATGAGTCCATTTTTTATAAGCATAACTCACTATCTCCACAAGCTTTTAAACCATAGTTGGCTCCATACATTTGAATAGCTATTCACAAAATCTTCATTTAAATTTGAGTATTCGATACTTGTTATTGAACGAATGCGGGAGGTAGCAAGCTAAGGGTGTCCACTTCCGGACCACTTTCGGGTGAGTGTGACACCCGCTCGAGTGAAAATACAAAGGTTTTGCTTCGGTCTCCTACACCTCGATCGAGGTAGAAGCTCCAATGAAAATCACACACGAGCACAACCGAGCCTAGCCCATACCTCGATCGAGGTACGTATCTTTTTGCCGAGCCTAGCCTATACCTCGATCGAGGTTTGCTGGCAAGCCAGCTACACATGCCACATCTACCTCGTCGAGGTATTGTGATCCTCCAGCTCAACCTCGATCGAGGTCACGTGGCATGTCCAGCAAACCTCGATCGAGGTATTGGCCATCCGAAAGGGCAGCCAACAGGGCAGATGACATACCTCGATCGAGGTATTGTGGACACATGACTTGGCATCCCGTTTCTGCCAACACACCACGATCGAGGTATCGTGGCATGTCAAAACCTCCATCGACGTGGATGTACCGAGATGTATGGGCATGTCACAATACCTCGATCGAGGTATCGTGGCATGGCCATACCTCGCTCGAGGTATATGTGCCGGGGTGTATGCGCATGGAAAGAATACCTCGATCGAGGTAATGTGGCATGCCAACGACATGCATGGTTATGTCAAGAGTACCTCGATCGAGGTATATGAGCCGGGATGTATGGGCATGGAAAGAATACCTTGATCGAGGTAGGTAAACCCTAATTTTTATTATAAAAGGAGAGCGACCCCCCTCATTCCGCATACCTCGATCGAGTTCTGTCTCATTCAACGATTTTGGATTTGCCGGACTTCGACGGAAGAGCGCGAGCGACGGAGAGCGACGAACGGACTTCGACGGACATGGACGGAGCAGGAGCGGGAGAGTCCAGGTTGGCATTTTCTTTTGTGTAGCATTTTCTTTTATGTAGAATTTGATTTAATTTTAGTTTAAAATAAAAATTATAAAATGCATTTTAATGTTTTTCTGAGATTTATGAATTACGAGATTTTTTATTTAAAATGTGAAAATTAAATTTTTTTTTAAATAGAGCTTTTTTTAGTAAATAAAAAAACGTTGATATTATTAATTATAAAATATTTTTAAATGTGAAATGTAGTTGAAATTTTTTTTTTTAATTTTTAAATTACGACATTTATAATTTAAAATGTGAAAATTTTAATTTTAAAAAACGTAATTTAAAATTTTAGTTTATAAGAAAAATTAAAAAATGCATTATAAATTTAGTTTTTCTTAAATTTATAAATTACGAGATTTTTTACTTAAAATGTGAAAATTAATTATTTTTTCTTTAAATTGAGCTTTTTTTAGTAAATAAAAAAACGTTGATATTATTAATTATAAAATATTTTTAAATGTGAAATGTAGTTGAAATTTTTTTTTTTAATTTTTAAATTACGACATTTATAATTTAAAATGTGAAAATTTTAATTTTAAAAAACGTAATTTAAAATTTTAGTTTATAAGAAAAATTAAAAAATGCATTATAAATTTAGTTTTTCTTAAATTTATAAATTACGAGATTTTTTATTTAAAATGTGAAAATTAATTATTTTTTCTTTAAATTGAGCTTTTTTTAGTAAATAAAAAAACGTTGATATTATTAATTATAAAATATTTATAAATTTGAAATGTAGTTGTAAAATTTTTTTTTTAATTTTTAAATTACGACATTTATAATTTAAAATGTTAAAATTTTAATTTTAAAAAACGTAATTTAAAATTTTAGTTTATAAGAAAAATAATAAATGCATTATAAATTTAGTTTTTCTTAAATTTATAAATTACGAGATTTGTTATTTAAAATGTGAAAATTAATTATTTTTTCTTTAAATTGAGCTTTTTTTAGTAAATAAAAAAACGTTGATATTATTAATTATAAAATATTTTTAAATGTGAAATGTAGTTGAAATTTTTTTTTTTAATTTTTAAATTACGACATTTATAATTTAAAATGTGAAAATTTTAATTTTAAAAAACGTAATTTAAAATTTTAGTTTATAAGAAAAATTAAAAAATGCATTATAAATTTAGTTTTTCTTAAATTTATAAATTACGAGATTTTTTATTTAAAATGTGAAAATTAATTATTTTTTCTTTAAATTGAGCTTTTTTTAGTAAATAAAAAAACGTTGATATTATTAATTATAAAATATTTATAAATTTGAAATGTAGTTGTAAAATTTTTTTTTTAATTTTTAAATTACGACATTTATAATTTAAAATGTGAAAATTTTAATTTTAAAAAACGTAATTTAAAATTTTAGTTTATAAGAAAAATAATAAATGCATTATAAATTTAGTTTTTCTTAAATTTATAAATTACGAGATTTGTTATTTAAAATGTGAAAATTAATTATTTTTTTTAAATAGAGCCTTTTTTAGTAAATAAAAAAAGTTCATATTAATAATTATAAAATATTTATAAATTTCAAATGCATTTGTAAATTTTATTTTTTAATTTTTAAATTACGACATTTATAATTTAAAATGTGAAATTTTTAAATTTAAAAATCGTTTAATGAGGCTTTTTTTATTAAAAATGTGAAAATGTTAAATATTTCTGTTTTTTTTATGAGGTAGAATTTAAAAGAGAAATAATAAAAAATTTTAGGTTAAAAGAGAAATAATAAAAATTTTCTAAATTTGAAATGCAATATAATGTTTTTTTGAAATTTATGAATTACTACATTTTTTATTTAAAATGTGAAAATGAAATTGTATTTTCAAAATAGAGCTTTTTTATATGAAATTGTATTTTAAAAAAACGTTCATATTAATAATTATAAAATATTATAATTTTGAAATGCATTTGTAAATTTTTTTAAAATTTTTGAATTAGGAGTTCTATATTTCTGTTTTTTTAATGTAGCATTTTCTTTTTGGTAGAATTTAATTAAATTTTAGTTTATAAGGAAAATTATAAAAAATTTCAAAATTTATAATGCATTTTAATGTTTTTTTGAAATTTGTAAATTACGACATTTTTTATTTAAAATGTGAAATGAGATTTTTTTTTGGTAAATAGAGCTCTTTCTATTAAATAAAAAACGTTCATAGGACTAATTTTTAAGTATTTATAAATTTGAAATGCATTTGTAAATTTTTTTTTTATTTTGAATTACGACATTTAAAATTTAAAATGTGAAAATTTCACAATTTAAAAAACGTTTAATGAGGCACAAGACTCGCTCGACTTATCAAATTAATAAGACATTTTGTATAAGACTCGCTCGACTTATCGAGTTAATACACAAACATAAACCTACTAGTCAACTATTGGAGTTGGACATTAAAGATTGACTAGTGACATGGTTGGTGACCAAAGCTTGAAGTTGACTAGACACTTTGGGACAAGCAAGTTCTTTAGAAGGAAACTAGGTTTAAGCTTGGGTAATCATCCCTAATATATTGGGAAATTACTAATGATAAATCATCCTTTAACTATTTGGCAATTAGTAAGGATCGATTCTACTAGGAAATAAGTTGAAGGCATTTGTCCCCTATTAGTCAATAGATTGATTAGACTAAGCATGCATGATAAGGCTATAGCTTGGAAATGCCTAGATAGTGGCTTAGTCCAAATCTTCAATATCCCTTAAGAAGACATGAAATAGTGGCTTAGACCTTAAGAAGACATGGAGTTGCAAATGTCTAATTCTTCTAAGTTATGCATAGACTCTAGCATAACTGAAAAAAGAATATTACAAGATTGAGAATATTTGGATGGGTCTTCAAGAACTCGAATATTACGGTCTGTGCCTATAAACTGTTTGAGATTCTTATGCTATCACTATGGCATGCTTTAGATCTAGCACTTTGATCATGTTTGTTGTCTAGGTCCATAATTCATCTACTTCTCTTATATGTATAAGAAGAAAGAAATACGCCATAGAGAAACTGAAAGTTTAACTAGAATACCTAACATTCATTGCACATGGGACTCTAGTGGATCTATATTCATTCCACATTCATGCTAATATATGCAAGTGTTTTGATCAACTATAGACCTAAGTTCAAATAGAGCCTGTTAATGACTGAATCTCTCCTAATCATCCCTTAATGATCATAGATAAGAGACTTAAGAGAGAGAGAACTCCATAACCTTCAAGAGTCGACATTTGAAGCATCCCATTCCATGTTGTTTGTCTTATACAAAATGTTTTGAACCAAGTGATGATCTATAGGAATGGCCAGTAGTTGAGGTGGATTGCCCAACCAAAATAGATAATATTGAGAAGGCTTAATTATTTTCTCAAAGTTCTCGCTTTAAAAGGTTTGTAGTGTGAACCCGCTCTCATTTTTAATGTGTAGTCTAAGAAATACTAGATGCGCCTTGCTTGTGTATCGTTCAAAGTAATGTATTAGGTATCCTTCTATCTCCTCCATATCTATTGCAAACCCAAGGCAGTAAAGCATTCAAAGAAGGTCTTATTAACCAAACCTCTCCACTATCTGTCCTTAGTATAGGGGCCATTAGTGGACAATGTGGTCCTTACACCACATGTGGAAAAGTTTCATATTGGATAAAAAGTGAAAAAAGGGAAACATATAAGGAGAAAATATTTGAGACATCTAAGTTTTAAAATGCAACGACTAGAGTGAAAAAATTCTAATCAAAATTAAGAATTATTAATAATATTGATTAATATTGAGCCACACATTTGGCCCATCTACCGGTCGGTAGGTGCATAGGATCTACCTCATCAAGGAGTACGTACAAATAGTTTTCATTGCGTAAATAGATTATAAGTCATATTGAATAGAATATTATTTTCATTACCCAAATAGAATATTAATTTCCATGTGTTTTTTTTGTGCATGCGCCAGCCAGTGCACAGGTTCTAGCACCACTATTCGTATGCAGATAGAGATGCTGAGAGCTGAGATGAGGGCACTGCAGGATGCTAGGGCACCCCCTCACTTGGTTGCGAGCCTGGATTCAGTTATTGAGGCTCTGAGTCGATTGGAGACAGTTGAGGATGTTGTGGATAGCTTTCAGGCACAGGCCGAGGCGGAGATCACTGGTGGTGGCTTGGATTGGAGAGCGATTCGACAGTTGTTTGAGCGGGAGTCACATCACAGGGAGGCCTTGGACGACATGTTTTGGGATGGTCACACCGAGGGCCAGCGACCACGATCAGGGCTCCCCTTGCATATTTTACGGTGTAGGCACCCCATCATAGCAGCACACATTTATCCGAGATATCTTGCTGCGAATGGTGGTCGGTTGCCTCACAACCGCCAGATAGCGAGGTCGTTTGCCATGCAGCTTTATGCTGAGTTTGTCCTTGGTCATCGGGTGGACTACCTCAGTACCCGTCCAGGATCAGGAGCTGGACGTGGTAGGATGGGGCGCCAGGAGCAGCAGATTGTAGGTGTTCTCGGCGTCGACGCGAGGGACCAGAGTTGCACACCATCCCTGCACCGGCATTGCGAGCGGTGGGAGGACAGATTAGGGGGGATGTTCATTCAGTGGCATCATCCTTGCAGCACATGGTCTCGGCCCTATCGAGATCTATTGCGATTCCACCTCCCCCACCTCGATCATCGATGGAGCGTCCCACATCTACACCACCTCCCACATCTACGGCGCCTCAGCACGAGTTGGAGGCTTGAGACAGACGGATTGCAGAGTTGGAGGCTGTGTTGGCCGAGTCTAGGGACGAGGTTAGTTATTTTGATTATGTTAGTTTATTTTTTTGTAGCGTGTTTTGAACTGAAGTTTTTTGGTTAATTCTCACCATGTACGCGACATGTTTGCATTGCAGGCACATCTATTGCGTCAGGAGATGGAGTCTCGCGTACGACTCTTGCGTCAGGAGATGGAGTCTCGCGTACGACTCTTGCAGACAGATTTGGAGGAGCAGAGGATTCGGACACGCATAGCATACCATCGCGCAGAGCACTATATCTTGCAGTTGAGGCATATCAGTCGTGATCCGTCGCGCCATAGGATCGACCCCAGTGTGGCCCTATACCCTGCTCCTCCTGTAGATGTGCCGACTAGGACACCGATAGACGCAGCAGTCGTAGCGAGGCTTCCTACCTCCACTTGTGTCCTCTGCCACGAGGACTTTGACACCGTAGGGTGGTTTGGACTAGGGTGCGGCCACATCGCACATCTCCACTGCATGACCCGCCACATGGTGGCACGTTCAGTGTGCCCGGTATGCTTTGCCGACATTGATGTGGCGACATACAGAGGACTGGGCATGGATGATCTATATCCTGGTCATCGTCAGGCTGTTGATCCATTCGCCCGTGTAGTCCTGACAGAGCACTACAGGGAGGAGGCACAGAGAGCATTGCTGATGCAGGAGGGTGCGGATACTTTTGACTTTGGTGGTACGCTAACGTGTAGTCGTGCTAGTAGGGATTGCTTCTACGTGGCGCAAACCAAATCAGTTGGAGACCAAATCTTGCGTCGATGTACGTCTAGGGTAGCCTAAGAGGCGTGTGAAGTTTCGTCCCCAACAGGGTTTAGGATTTAGGGTCCAGGGTTTAGGGTTTAGGGTTTAGCCGTGCTAGTAGGGATTGCTTCTACGTGGCGCAAACTAAATCAGTTGGAGACCAAATCTTGCGTGGATGTACGTCTAGGGTAGCCTAAGAGGCGTGTGAAGTTTCATCCCCAACAGGGTTTAGGATTTAGGGTCCAGGGTTTAGGGTTTAGGGTTTAGCCGTGCTAGTAGGGATTGCTTCTACGTGGCGCAAACTAAATCAGTTGGAGACCAAATCTTGTGTGGATGTACGTCTAGGGTAGCCTAAGATGCGTGTGAAGTTTCGTCCCCAACAGGGTTTAGGATTTAGGGTCCAGGGTTTAGGGTTTAGGGTTTAGGGTTTAACCGTGCTAGTAGGGATTGCTTCTACATGGCGCAAACCAAATCAGTTGGAGACCAAATCTTGCGTGGATGTACGTCTAGGGTAGCCTAAGAGGCGTGTGAAGTTTCGTCCCCAACAGGGTTTAGGATTTAGGGTCCAGGGTTTAGGGTTTAGGGTTTAGGGTTTAGCCGTGCTAGTAGGGATTGCTTCTACGTGGCGCAAACCAAATCAGTTGGAGACCAAATCTTGCGTGGATGTACGTCTAGGGTAGCCTAAGAGGCGTGTGAAGTTTCGTCCCCAACAGGGTTTAGGATTTAGGGTCCAGGGTTTAGGGTTTAGGGTTTAGGGTTTAGCCGTGCTAGTAGGGATTGCTTCTACATGGCGCAAACAAAATCAGTTGGAGACCAAATCTTGCGTGGATGTACATCTAGGGTAGCCTAAGAGGCATGCGAAGTTTCATGCCCAACAGGGTTTAGGATTTAGGGTCCAGGGTTTAGGGTTTAGGGTTTAGTCGTGCTAGTAGAAATTGTAAAAATGTATGCATTTGTCCTTCCACGTGGCGCATACCAAATCAATTGGAGACCAAATCTTGCGTGGATGTACATCTAGGGTAGCTTAAGAGGCGTGTGAAGTTTCGTCCCCAACAGATAAGTCCACGTGTGTATTTCATTAGTACGTGCGCCATTTTTCATACGTAGTCACGAGTGCTAGTAGGGATTGTAAAAATGTACGCAACTGTCCTTCCATGTGGCGCATACCAAATCAGTTGGGCACCAAATCTTGCGTGGATGTACGCCTACGGTAGCCTAAGAGTCGTGCAAAGTTTCATTTCCAACAGATAAGTCCACACGCGTATTTCCTCAGTACATGCGCCATAGCTCATACGTAGTCGTGCTAGTAGGGATTGCAAAAATGTACGCATTGTACCTTCCACGTGGCGCATACCAAATCAGTTGGGCACCAAATCTTGCGTGGATGTACGTCTACGGTAACCTAAGAGCCGTGCAAAGTTTAATCTCCAACAGATAAGTCCACATGCATATTTGGTTAGTACGTGCGCCATTTCTCACACGTAGTCGTGCTAGTAGGGATTGTAAAAATGTACGCATTATACCTTCCACGTGGCGCATACCAAATAAGTTGGAGAACAAATCTTGCGTGGATGTATGTCTAGGGTGGCCTAAGAGTTGTGCGAAGTTTCATTCCCAACAGATAAGTCCACACGCGCATTTCGTTAGTACATGCGCCATAGCTCATACGTAGTCACGAGTGCTAGTAGGGATTGTAAAAATGTACGCATTGTACCTTCCACGTGGCGCACACCAAATCAATTCAAACCAAATCTCGCGTGGACTATTGGCTAGGGTGGCCTAAGAGTCGTGCGAAGTTTCATCCCCAACAAGCAAGTCCACACGCGTATTTCGTTAGTACGTGCGCTATTTTCTTAGTCACGTTTTTAAAATGTCCTAATGCACAAAACAAATTACAACATTACTACTAATAAACAATTTTTTGTATTACAAACACAACAAATCCCATTGACAAGACATCGGACATCATGTTAAAAATAGAATCTAATACAATGATGTGAATGAACGTGTATACAGCCATCATAGTGAAATACAAAATATGAGTCCATGAAAAATACAATGGTACGGTCACACAGTGAGCCTATACATATCGAATACAAAAAAGTGTAATCAACTAGTGATACCCAATAAAAATCAATCTGATCAACTGATGATCCCAAAAAATAAGATATGTAATGTGCTACTCCTCAGGATCAGCTCTCATGCCAATAGTTGCAAGTATGCTCTCGTGATCCGCCACTGCAAGGCGCCATCGTGGAGTGGACGTCGCCTTGCGAGTGCGAACACGACTCAAAGTAATCTTGATCCCAACAACAAGATGAGAATACATGTATGCCTCCCGATCCGCCATGTACTCCTGGAACTCAATATAGCGACCACGCCTCTGTATCTGCTGAAAATAGTGGCCACCGACGATCATGCTATGAGCATTGAAGTGCATCCCATGCCCATCCACTGTATCCTCATTCAGCACACTCTTCAGCATAGAGCATCGCAACAAGTAATAATCCACACCCTCCTCATTGCCCTCCGAAGCAATAACCGCGAAGATATCACCAATACGCAAAATATCTGTAAGCTGGTCATAATCTCTAGAGGAACTGAATCCCGCATCCTGATCATCATGTATCTCCTCCCAAGGCTGGAAGGGAGAAAGCACTCGCCGTACCCATGGATCGGCCCATGGTATCATGGAGCACCCTCCCCAATCATCATCAATGCATGCAGAGCAAAAACATGCAAACCGTCGAGAAAAGATCGCGGGGTGAGACTCACCTACGCTCCTGATGGAATGGAAATCAAGAGTGCCAGGCACAGAACGACAATCAAAAGGTCGCGACCGATCAAGACTCCCAATGTCCACGCACCAAAAATACCGGCTCACCACCCTATCGTCACGCGACTGAAACGAGGACGTAGCGCTAGTGGATAAGTGCTGGCTGCACCACCGCACCACATCATGTGCATCCTTGAAGCGATCGGCACTGTGACGCAACTGATATCGACGCAAAGCACGCTTCACACAAGCACCTGCACCATCGTGCTCTCCCTTACCGTGCCCTGTCTCGAAGTAGCTCCATGTGATCGGAATGCCTGTCTCACGGTGCCATCTGCAGAACCAATAAAACTGTCTAGCGGATTTGAACTGACCACCGCAACCGTCTGACCAGATCCAGCGCCGCTGCCATGTGACACCATGATCCCTCAAGAAACTATCATGCAAAGTGAAGCAATACTGCACAAAATGGGCATCATGCGATCGATCATCACTAATGTAGAAGTGATACTCTCGCACAATGATGCGTGAGTCCATGGTGCTATCAATGCCATCCACATGAGCCTGTGCATGACGATAGCTAATGTGCACAAATATAGCAACCTGCAATATGGCATTGAAAAAAAATTATGACTATTGAAATAATTCAATATAATGAGGCGGGGGAAAAATCAATACTCAATCACACGTCACCTGTTCGGAGAAATAATACTCCGATTGGATCTCATGCTGTGGTGCAAAGGTGTAATTCTCCGCAAAGTCCACCACTGAGACAACCACCCCTATAGGAAATGTCCTCAAACATGCACGAAACTGACGATCCTCCCATTTCGCAGTGTGCGAGTGGCGTATGTAGCGGTACAGCTTCCCTCGAAAACAGTCGATGAATACAACACGTGGTGTCTCCTTCCCCACAAGCTGCAACCTCCTCGACTGTGCACCACCATCTAATGTCAAGGTACAGTACTCATACTGCTGCCAACGAACCATCTGCACATCACAAGTATCTAGTGCAACTCGTGGCACTCTGGCAAAGTCACCACACAAAGTACACGTGCCTTCCACACAATCAAGGGAGTGGAATAAAGCATCACCATCTCGTGTACACAATATGGAATGAATGAAGTCGCGAGGGCTAGTAGGAACCACTCCCCTATGACCATCAAGGGAACGGAATACGTCATACATCAATCCAAAATCCACATGGTAGCGACAACAGCATGTGTCACGCTCCTGAGAGCATCGCACAAACCATGGCCTGCATCGCTCAAATGACCTCTGCCCAATCTTGAACTCCGGGTGCGCCTCTACAAACTGAGTGTACAACTCAGTCTGGGTACACTCCAAAAAACATGCACCATGCTCAATGTATACACCGCGTGACACCCTCTTCCGCAATGCCTTCTTGAACACCGGGGATGCTCTGCAATGCTCCTCCCAAAACTGTTGTATGAAGGACCTAGCGGAATCATCCAACAATCGATCGCTGCGATGTGCACGACCACTCGAAGCCCAAAGAGCATCAGTCTCACTATCCTCTAGACTCTGCCTCCTAATGATGCCTGCTCGCAATGTGCGCGGTGCAATCTGAAGAAGACGTGAAGCGGTACGCACATGGCCTATCATATGAGGTCTACTAATGGCAGCCACAATAGCACGACGTGCTGCCAAGGCATCACTGGAGTTTCTATGCTTAATAGAAGCATAGGAACGTCGAACACTGCTAAGGACCTCGCTAGATACAACCCTATCTCTACGTGCACCAAGACCAGCAAGCCTCCTACACTCTACCAAGTCAGGGTGATCAATCAGGGACGTAAGAAGAGAAGACTGCGAAGCTGGCGTGAGGTCACAAAAAAAAGACTGCACGATCTTGCTAGTACGACGACGGATAGTGGACTTCGGCAAGTCACGTCGTGAAGCAACACTGCTGCTACAAGGTGGGGCAACGGGATCAATGGGAGATGGTAGGGTGGACGGGGGAAGGGAGGCGCCAAGCGGAGCGGGGGGAGGGGGAGGGGGAGGGGGGAGGGTGGAGGGGGAAGAGGTAGAGGTGGAGGCCAAAATGTAGGTGGCTAGGGGAAGGGCGGAGGCTAGAGGTAGGGGAGCGGATGAGCATGGGGGGACAATGGAGGTGGGGGTGGGGGTGGAGGTGGGATGTAGAGGTAGAGCTGGAGGTGGATCAGTGGTGGCAGCGCGAGCTCGAGCTCTAGAGGCTCTCTTGCGCTCACGAGCCTTCCGCTTGCGCTCCTCGTCAATGAGATTTGGGGGGGGGTTCCTACATCTTTCACGTCTACTAGCTCTACGGCTTTGAGAACCCATTCTCAATGAAAGTAGGATGGAAGGTGTGACAAAGTGATGAGGAGGCAAGAATGGCTAAGAATGGGTGAAATGAACCAAAACGTGGTGTCTTATAGAGAGCCTCACTCATCCACTAGATTGCTCTTAGATTGCTCTTCATTATTATTGGTGGAGAGGTGCTAAGATTGATACTAATTGGCTTAATTTTGGTGGAGAGGTCTGCTATGCCCGGAGCCGCGATCAGATCTTATACCTCGATCGAGGTATACCTCGATCGAGGTATTGAGTGCATTGCGCATGCATGTATGTATGAACCTCGGTCCTCGGTCACATACCTCCAAAGAGGTATTCTATGCCTCCCCCATCATACATACCTCGATCGAGGTATTGTATGCATCCCCCATCATACATACCTTGATCGAGGTATTGTATGCATCGCACATCGTCATGTGTATACATCTTGCTGATGTGGCACCATGCATGGTCATGATGTGGTAATATAGTCTCTTCCTACATGGTCATGATGTGGTACTGGGCATGATGTGGCATGATGAGTTGGCATTCATGAGGTGGTAGATGACATGGCAAATTGCGGTGGAGGATTGGTGACGTGGCTAGGAGAGGAGGTATGCCAAGGTGGCATTGTGTGATCACATGGCTGATGATGTGGAATGATGAGGTGGCACATGTGGCAGCACGTGTGGCAATGTAAGGTGACATGGCAAGGAGTGATGTCACATCTGCTTGATGAGATGGCACCACGTGGTCTAACAATGTGGCATGGTTTTGATGACTCAGCCTTCCACATGGGCAACATGCAAACTCCAAAGGCTTGCCACTAGGATCGGTGATGCTCCTAGCCTACATCACCAAGCCTAATACCAAGCCTACCTTGTCTTGGTATTAGGCTTGGATGGCCCTTTTTCCCCCACAAAAGGGAGATTTAACTCTTGGAGGCCATATCGTACGTTTCCCTTACTCAAATTTAACCAAAATTTTTTCCCCTTATTCATCATGCATAGGACTAAAAATATTGACATTTTTGAAATGTTTGGTTATGTTTGAGAATTACTAGATTTATTTTTAATATTCTTTGTTCATCCTCTGAGGAGTAAAAGTAAAAATTAAACTTCAATCTTCCTAAATCTAACCGTTGGATTTGGGATTTGATGATTCAACCACACACCCTTATGTGCCTACTAACCTTCCACCGAATTGGATTTGCTTAATTATTCAAAATACTAAAAAAATGTGGTGTGCTACTAAAATGCATGTATTTTATGACTTTATTTATTATAAATAATTATTTATAATTAGATAAATCATTCAAAAAATTACCAATAAATCAAGTTAAGCTCTACATAATGCAAAGAGACCACTTACAAAGTTTCAATAACATTTAATCTAAAATGAGTGAGAAATTTAGAATTTTATATGACACTCTTTGTTCGTGACAAACGTGTGACCACCCTGGAACCATGCCGTGTGACACAAAGAAATTTTTTGTGTGTGCATCGAATTTTCGATCAGACTATACGATTGTGTGCACAATAGCAAGTGTGATGTTGTGTCAGAAGACTTCAAAGACTAGATCCATAGGGAAGTAGGTGAGATTTGCATTTTTGAGTGCTAAAAAGCTTGTTTTTCCACCTCCTTAGGATTGGGGAGTGAACAAAAAGTGGACACCCTTAGCTTGCTACCACCCATGCTGACTTAAGCGTGAAATCATCTTAAGCATAGTCCTCTTTTCTTCAATGTGTTCTTAATGACAATAGTCTCCATTACCATTAAACTACATGTGTACTAGATTCCCAAAGTGCTTTTGCACTTAATATAGCCAGCTTAAGTGCAAAATCATCTTGAGCATCTAGTACACATGGAGTCCTCTTTTCTTCAATCTCTTCTTAAGGACAATAGTATCCATTACCATTAAGGACAGTATCTTCTCGAGGACAATAGTCTCTATTACCATTAAACTACATATGTATTGGATGCCCAAAATGCTTTCGCAGTCAACATAGCATGTTGACTTGAGTGTGAAATCATCTTGAGCATCTAGTACACATGTAGACGTCTTTTCTCCAATGTCTTCTTAACAACAACAGTCTCCATTACCATTAAACCACGTGTATTCTTGATGCCCAAAGAACTTTCACACTCAAGATAGCATGTGCACAACATAATGGACTCGATACTCAAATTCCAATGCATAGATTGTTGGTAGCAGCTAAAACATATAATAATCATAGTGAAATATGGTTATGAGAGCCTGTGAAGATAGTGGGTGGTCTACATACATAATGTGACCATTTGTTACCATAATGTGCACATAAATGAAGCTAGTAAGTATTGAGATGCAGCTTTCACCATCATGAAGAAAGTAAACCAAGTTTGTTATCTACATATCAATGCAAAAGACCAAGTAAAAGCTAAGAAATGTCACAATGAATGCTCACTTGATGTCCTACAAAGTCCCATTAAGGAATATGTTAATATTATAACTACTCAATAAATTCAATATATATTTCATATTTAATTCTTGCTTGATGAAATGCAAAGTCCCATTAAGAAAGATGTCAATATTATAATTACTGAATAAATTCAAAATATATTGCATATTTAACTCCATCATAAATTCTAAAGCAAGATATTTTGAAATTTATCTTTAGAAGTTAAAATCTTAATAAACTCTTTACCCCTATTTTTTATGAAGGGCTTAAAAATGAAACTCAAAAATGCACTTTATTACATTAACATAAATATGTATCTAAGAAGATGTGTTCTATTAACTATTAGTTAATCTGCAAAACGCAGAGCAAGATTAATTTCTTCAATAGGTCACATAGCCAGCTCTCCATTACAACCAAACACTTTTAGCTCTTGAACCACACGCTTAGGTGTAATTCTTAACAAAAGGTCATCTTCCATCATTCTTCTACTACTATTTCTCCTTGTATGGTCCACAAGTACTTGGTTAAGCATACAAACATCCTTCTTCCAATAGTCATGAGCATTGGATCATTTATTGATAATCCAACCAAGGGTGGAAGTTTCTTACTATAGACTGTATCTACCTCTTCTTGCAAAATTTTACAACTTCGGTGCAAGCCAATGTCTCTGAGCATGTTTGTGCTCGCGCTCCTAGATCCATCAATGCCAATCCTCTAAACTCTTTCCTAGTAGCTACTTCAATTTTCTAAAAAACTTTCTAGCTCTTCTGCCATGTCTTGTGTCATACCCCAATCAATGATTCCAACATGGCATGAACCATTTGAAGTAAATTCGCACAAGATGTTGTCAGGATGCTGCAAATCTGTGTGGAACCATTGATCTTAATGCAATTGTGCTACTCCTTGGAGGAGAGCATTAATCAAGTGAAGGAGATTCATACAAAAATAGTTAGTCTTTCTAGCACATCTCTTGATTCATTAATTGCATCATCAAGTGCTCCTTATGCTTTCACCCTCCTCTCTGTGCCTCCTTTGAAATCCAAATCAATGTACCCCCTAAAGGTTCTTTTATTGTATAGCAACTTGAGTAGCAAATTAGACAAGATCCCACCATTGAAATATGTTGTAATGGTCCAGATTGGCTCTTCACGAGTTGCTGCAATAATTTCCACAAGAAGTGGATGCACTACTTGCATTGCCCATTCTCTTCACACTTCACGTCTACATGTACCAATATTGCCATTATACTACTTGCCACAGCATACCACCTATGTGGAATGAACCTAGAGAACCTATCAACTGAATCTTATAAATGGTTACATATCCTCTAGATCTAACCCTCTCTCCTTGAAAAATCTCTTAGTGCAAAGAGAAGTCACATTTCCTATGTGACTAGCGCGATGTTGTCATCTTTGTGTGACACCTCCAAGCACCGTGCCTCTCAGAACTATGGTGCCTTCCTCCTCCGAGTGCATAGCTCCTTCCTCTATAATTCCATATCTCAATAATGCTTTCTTCTCCCAGGTCTCAACTCTATGTTCTCTCTTGTCTGAGCAAAGCACAACACTTTTATGATCAACCCATATTCCATCCCAAGTCTTCATATTTGTTTCACAAATATGACTAACAAGCAATGGATCTTTATCACGCAACTCCTCGAGCCATGTGGGTGCATTGTATATTATGGAATAAATCCATATAAATGCATTTGATTCCAAATCGACCATACTAGCTACTCACAATTGATGGCATCCTCTTCAAGCAATGTCTTTGTGCAATGTAAAATATGCTTCTTGAAATTACGTAGCTGATCTATGCTTTCTATTATGGTTCACATCTCTATCTCATGTAACCTATTTATATGCTCTAAAAATTGCACTCAGAGAATATGGTTAATAACTTTTTATTGCTTCATTGTCAACCCATGCTTATGTATACCATGTGTTGAATCTTCCATGTTGCTTGTAGGAAAAAATGTCTATCGAAAAAAAATATTGACAAGTTTTAAACCCAAACACAAGTTAACATTATATTGAAAATATGATTATGAAAGAGAAACAACACAACAAAAGCCACCTCTCTCTTTAAGAGAGTCTAGGGATTTGAATCTTGGAGTGCCTTGTGAGCACAGGGACCAAGGACCACTCCATAAGCTAGACTTGTGTGGAGGCTAAACACCACATAAATCCAAATGTAAGCTTTAATAAAAAAATTAATTCTAATATTTTTTTTCCAAAAATATTATTATTAAGTTTTAAAATAATAACTAAACTCAATTTAACATCATATTCAAAATATAACTATGAAAGAGACACAACACAACAAAAGCCACCTCCCTCTTTGAGAGAGTCCAAGGATCTGAACCTTGGAGTGGTTCCATCTATAGCTCCCATGCCTTGTGCGCATAGGGGCCAATGACTACTCTGCAAGCCAGGCCTATGGGGAGACCAAATGCCACATAAATCCAAATGTAAGCCCTTTTTAAAAAAATTGATTCTAATATTTTGCTCAAAAAGATTATTATTAAATTTTAAAATAATAATTAAGCTCAATTTAGCATTATATTAAAAATATAATTATGAAAGAGACACAACACAACAAAGGCCACCTCCCTCTTTGAGAGAGTCCAAGGATCCAAATCTTGGACATCTAGCTCCCGTTGCCTTGTGAGCATAGGGGCCAAGGACTACTTCGCAAGCTAGGCCTATGTGGAGGCTAAATGCAATGTAAATCTAAATGTAAGCTTTAATAAAAAATTTAGATTCAAATATTTTTTTCCCAAAAGGATTACTATTAAATTTTAAAATAATAATTAAAGTCAATTTAACATCAAACACAACACAACAAAAGCCACCTCCCTCTTTGAGAGAGTCCAAGGATCTGAATCTTAGAGTGGTCCCATCTAGCTCTTGTGCCTTATGAGCACATGGGCCAAGGACTAGTCTACAATCCAAGCCTGAGTGGAGGCTAAACGCCACATAAATATTTTTCTAAATTAAAATATCTTATTAATTTATATCTAATCCCACAAAAATCTTTATTTAAATTGAAATGTCTTATTGATTTATATCTAATCCCACATATATATCTATTTGAAAATAAATCCATGCTTTAATTTTAATTTAAAAATACAACTTTGTGGCTTTTTGGAGTGGTCCCATCTAGCTCCCATGCCTTGTGAGCATAGGGGTCAAGGACTACAAACCACGTCCATGTTTGAGAGAGTCCAAGGATATAAATCTTAAAGTGGTCCCACTAGCCCCCGTAACTTGAGCATAGGGGCCATGGACTACTCTGCGATCCAAGCCTGGGTGAACACTAAACTCCACATAAATAATTTTTTATTTAAAATCTCTTATTAATTCATATATGATACCACATAAATTATAATCAGATTAAAATCTCTTACTAATTTATATCTAATGTCACATAAACCTTCAATTAAACTTAAATCGATTCTTTAATTTTAATTTAAAAATAGAAAGCCAAATGGTCCCATCTAACTAGATGATATGCGCAAAGTACTACTTCAAGCCACAATAGTAAAACCAAAATCAAAAAATGAAGAAAGTTCTCCAAGCCAATATAGTAATAGAAAGGACATTATTACTATTTCAAAATTTGAAAGGTAACAAGCATGACAAATTTTGAAAGTGTAGGATATTCTTTTACATTATTCTAAACAATATTTCCATAAATTCAAAATTCGAAAGCTAACAAAAGATCTTATAAAGTGCAGGAAACTTTAAACTTTTGAAATTCAAAATTTGAAAGATAACAAGCCTGACATTGCAAATACATTACATTCTTTCACATTCTTCTAAGCATTCTTTCCATTTTCTAAACAATCACGTCACTTTCCTCTTTTTCTCTCCCTCCCTTTCATTCCCTCTCTTCAAAGTTCTCTTACCATACTCTCCTCTCCTCCCTTCAAGTTCACTTTGCTTCGTAACATAAGTTTCCATTCTTTCCTTTCAGAATCCTTTTTTTCAATTCTCTTTATCCCACTCTTTCCTTTCGCAATCCCTCCCTCTCACTCACCTTGTCCTTTCTTTTGCTTTTCTATCCATATGTTTTTTTCCTTTTGATCTCTCCCTTTCTCAATATTTTCTCTACCTCTCTTTTTTTTTTCTTTTCTTTTTCATTTCCTTCCTTTCAAACTCTCTTTTCTAATTTGCCTTTTCATTCTATCCATTTCTTCCTCTCTGTTATTTTTTTTTTAATATATTCCTTTCTCTTTTAAAAATTTTGCCTTTAGATTCTATCCATTTCTTCCTCTCTGTTTATTTAAAAAAATTTAAAACAACAAAAGGAAATATAATAGACGATAGCTCCCCTTCTCTTCTCATCATCTCCCCTCTCCACTCCCATCCCTACCCATTAAAAAATATTAATTAATTTATTTATCTTTAAAAGAGGCTGAGAGGAAGCCCCTCCCCTTCTTGGAGAGTAGCCCTCCCTCATGGGGAGGCAGAATTATGGAGAGGAGGAATTTTGCCTCCCCTTTGATGAAATTCCCCTCAAAGAGGAGGGAAGCCTCCTCCTCCATCCCTCCTCCATGGCACAATTGCGGCCGTGCCATGAAGGAAGAGGGAGCTTTGAGGCTCCCCTCATGGACGAAGGGGGAGCTTTGAGGCTCCCCTACTCCTCTCCTTCCTATTCATGTGTTCTTTCTCCCCCCTCCTCCATCCTTCCTCTTTCCTTTTCCTCCCTCTTCTCCCTCCTTCTGTTCTGTTTCATTCCCTCTCCCTTTCCTGTATGTGTAGAGAAAGTAAATCAAGATGGAAGTAAAAGCTATAAGAAGGTGGAAACTTTCTTACCTGGAATTTTGGAAGCTCCACGATCTTCTTCTTCTTCTTGGATTTCACCTCTTTTACCTCCAACAAAACCTCTAGATCTTCTAACTAAGAAGTGAATATGAAGGAGGAGTCTTCTAAATATATAGTGAGAGTTTAACTAAACATAAACTAATCATTTTCTTTAAACCCTGTTTAAATATATACACTCTCTTATTTCACTCCAACACATACATATGGTGGGTAGTGGTAGGGACCATGGGTGTTCTCGGGCCGGGTCGGCGGGACAGCTCACGGGACCATCATCAACAATGTCAAGAGAGGCGCTGGTGCATTAGGATCAGGGTAGACAAGGTCGAGAGCGACACGGGAGCATCTTGGCCGATCTCTTGACTTATTGAGATCCACATGGGAGCTCAAGGACTAGTTTTTATAGGATCGAGAACAAGACAAGGGCGTGAGCATTAATTTCATAATAGTCATGCCACATTACCTATCACATACCCCTCTCTAAACATAAACCTTCCCTCTCCCATATCCCACTCTAAACATAAGCATTCATTTTATACTCTCATATTTCACTCCAACACATACATATCATCACCATGGAGCAATGAGGTTGAGGGGTGGGATCGACATGAGAGCTTGAAAGGTCAATGCCAACAAGCCTGAGATTGACATGGAATGCATCGAGGCTATTCATCTCTACTTCCTTTCATAGGGAAAATTAGGGTTTCCCTTCCTACTCCTCTTCATTTCTCTCCCCATTACCTTTCTATTTTCCTCTTTCCTTGCACTTTTGTTTATACCATCATGTATTATCCTGAAACCTATACTGTTGAATTTAAATTATAAATCTCATTCGCGAAAACCTAAACTCTTTATTGGAAACCCATAGTTAAAAACAAAAGCCTCATAAATCGATATCACCATGCAATTTAAACTATAGGGAAGTAACTTAATTAAAATTTATAATTAATAAGTAGATTATTGAAAAGAGACTAATGTTCTTTGTCTTTGTTTCTACAGCTTGCTTGCAAAGGAAGCTCCCAAAGGAGATGGATACAAATTTTGTTAATGGGATGGAGGTGATCTTATGTTGCAAAAGAGAAGTAGTTGCATTTGCTACAATCCATGACAGTGATCCAAATTCTATTTGTCACTTTAAAAGACATGGCAAAGATAAGGTGGTAGTTATTGTATCAAAGATTCTTAATGCACATGTTGAGCTAAAGCATAAATGTGGAGATATGGAAATATTTAGAGATGTTATACCCTATAATACTTTCAACAAATAATTTATTGCATGGGACAGAGATGAGACTTTTCCAACACATGTCATCAGGAATACAAAGTGCATTTCTTTGGATTTCAATGGGAGATATTTTACAAATTATGTCATTTGCAAATAAGAACATAGCAAAATACCAAGTATTTAGATTTGAACAAGTGGAGTAGTTGTCATTTGTGCAAATGAGGTTCTCAAAGGTAGGTAAGGATTTGATATGGAGCATATAGCATGTGGTTTCCAATGATAAATAGTCGGTATACTACAATATCTGTGGACTTAACGAATATGCCAACATGCCAAGCTTTGTTTGTTCAGACATGGATGAGTTCATGGATATTGATAGCGCTGGTCTAAAACAAAGTTGTGGAGCTATGAAAATCATGCAAGATGTGGCAATCATCGATGTTCTTTTGGAAGTGGAGGAGTTTCAAGGCTCTCGGTACTCTCAAAGTACAATTATGAAATCCATGGAAGATGCATCAATGAGTGAAGTTCTCTCAAGAGTAGAGGAGTTTCAAGGCTCTCGACACTCTCAAAGTACATTTATTGCAAATGGCCCTAGGATTGTATCAAGCCCTCCAAGTTGTGGAGTTATAAAATCTAAACAAATAAGAAAAATAGGTATGTTTTCTTCGACTTTTCATGCTTTTGATCTTTTTTCTAAGTCTTTGCAAAGTCTACTTTCGATACTTTCACGGTTTTGAGGTTTTCCTAAGTTTTTTCTTTGCAAATACATTCACGCTGTTATAGAGAAAACAAGATCATATTTTGACATTGTAAGAGTTAGCACTTATTTTCTTACAATTGAAGAAGCAAAACTCGGGTTCACCGATTGTGCCACATCAAACCCTCGGTGCTCTACAAAGTTAGCCAAAGAGGTTTTCTAGTTTCATAGAAATGGGCCACCTTGCATACACTGTATCCCTCGTTCTAGGTAGCTCAACCTGTATAGTTGGTATATCCCCTTGCAGCTACTTTGCTACCTTGGTAACTCGGATACTTAGTGACTCGGCATACTATAATATTCCCTTGGCTTCTACTGGTGAGTTCTCCTATGTTGGCTTAACCCAAGGGCCAACACCTTGCCTCAACTTTCAAACATCATGCCCTCATGGTTGGGGTTAGGAAGGGCTCTGAACGAGAAACTGATCGACTGTAGAAGCTCTAGGATTGAAACCACAGGGCTTTTGAGACTTGTTAGGAGGCTTGGGAGGTTGAGGCTTCTCGTTAAACCTACAAGGGCCAAGTTTATCCGTTGTTGCAATACCAGGTGTAAAGTCTCATCATGGCTGCCTTAAAGAGCTTAGAGATAGAAATCAAATCGCACGTTTTTGGCTAGCTTTCCCTATATGGGTTCCTTCATAAATTTCTGTTCCTTCATCCCAAGTATCAAACTTTTGCCTTTCCCCTCACCCAAAGAGCTCCCAGCGCTGGTCCTCCTTCCATCAGGGCACCCTCTGCAATAAATGATACCATCACTGACAAGCAAATGTGTGTGAACGAAAGGCCATGGATATATGTGGGAGATATCAATAAAGGCAATCAGGGTGGGGACGCTAGTGTAACGCCCACATTTCAGCAAAATGATCGCACTCATAATCTATGATGCCAAAATTAGTGTCGAGGTGACACTGATAACACCTTGCCATAGATGGAGTGTTTTGCCACTTGGTAAGGGGATCACCATAGAGCTACATAAAGTTATCGCACAAGGCCTTCTTCTCCAAGATGTCACTACCGATTAGCTGTTTGAGAAGTCAGAGAAGAGCAACATAATACTGTGGAAGGGTCTCCATAGTCGGTCGATCGAGGCCCTTAATCTTCTCGGCAATCCCTTTGCATTCCGTTGGAACATGCTTTGCTACCAGGCTGTGCGATCCCTGATGGAAAGCTCAAAATTTCTCAAGGCACATTCATGAAGTAAGATAATAGGAATGACCGGTCCAACTTATGCATGTAATGGAGGTTGAGCAAAAGATGCACCCGCTTCCTCAGTATTACTTCAAAATATCGAGTGCCGAATGACAAGGTCATGTTGGAATGGTACTCGATGAGTCATTGCAGTAGAATCTCGATCAAGAGAGATACCATCATAAAAAATGGGTTCTAACTCCATCGTATCCAACTCGGCCTGATCAAAATGAGTCAGACTCGTTTGCACACCCTTATCAACTGGCTTGAGCCCAACAACATCGGCCGGGGACACTTGAATACCCAAACTACAAAATACGGGCTCAAGGTCCGAGTCTTCATCATGGTGTGTCTCCACCTATACCCGTCCTAGATTGAGGGTGAGGAGGGTCTGTGCCATATCCTTTTCTTTGGTTCCCCCAGTTGCCGCAATGGCCTTCAACCTTGTTTTTACCTTCTAACAGAAGGCTGACTTCTAGAGTGCAGAGCGGTAACCTGGATGCCTTTCCCTACTACAAAGTCTCCATCACCAGGTTCTCGAAGCTACGGCTGCTTTGAAAGATGCTCATCTCGGACTTGCAGCCGGTGAAGAAGCTATTGGATCTGCTCATACTCCTTTATGGGCTCTACTCAATTCTTATTTTGAATGCGAAGTTGAGCAAGTTCCTCGAGCTCACCTCAGAGCTTGTCATTCTTAACCCGAAATGCTATTTCAATCATTGTCTGCTCCAATACATGCTCCGTAGTAGATAGCGTTGGATGCTCATTGAGTTGAGCCATCTCTTTTGTCACCACTGCCAACTTTGATCTCAGGGCCTTCTCTGACGTGATCAGTTGGGCCCTCAACCTCGGTAACCACTCATTCTCTCATCGCAAGCTCTAGTGCTCAACTATGAGATCTACTTGTTTCTTTCGAAGAGTACTGCCTTCGATTACAAGCTGATCATGAATTGTTCTTTTGTCATCGAGCAACGTCTGAAGGTCATTTCTTTCGAGAACAATAGTGGAATGGTCAACCTTCAAAATGTCCAACTGCTCTCGAAAGAAGGTGACTATTTGCTCTTAATACTAAGTTTGCACAAATATATTATGTCCAAGTACCTATGGAGGGAGCCAATTATTTACCATCCATTCAAGGCCATGACTGCTAGTAGCATGTTCTCCTTGAGGGTTTGCCATTGCACCTCAGTGGCCTCTCTCTCTTGAACCCTATTTTGAAGAAGTAGGGGATTGACTCGTAGGTATTCTGCAGGAGGGGATAGGGAAAGGAATATTTGTGGGGGATAAGGGAAGACTATTGAGGTAGAGTCCTAATTCATTACTTAGGAAGAGGCGAGGGGTTCTACCTTTGGCTCCTCTGCTTGAGGTCCTTCAGCTACAACTAGGGATATCAAGTCCTCGGTGGGTTCACCTTCCAAAATTTAAGTATATCACATGCATTCAAAAGGAGGGGTATTTTAATTCCACTTTTGGAAAAAATTTACTAGGTTTACAATAACAAGAGGAGATTTCTAATTCAACTTTAGAAAAAAATCCATTACTTTATCAGTAAAGAGGGATACCTAGGATTTTTAGTGGAGCACCCCTCGAAACTGGGTCTACCATGCGTCTGTCTTGTGCTGAGACCCTTGCTGTTGATCCTCAGTATCCTCGAACCTCATGCTACTCCATTGTAGCTACTATGTGCGCCATGAACGTACAAGAAACATGTCCTGTGACCTTCTTCAATCCGATGAACTCAAAGATGAAGCAGAGATACTCGCGTAGATCCTTATCACCTGCTTTACTAATCAAATAGCCTTGGGTGGTGGAGTAGGCATCATGTGGTTTGTTGGTGGTAAGCATCAACTTCATGTCTAGCTTCTGAAACTTGAACACCCGACCCAACAAATCTTCCATAAGGCATACCTAAACACCTTCTATGATGTTGATGCTTGCGGAAGCTAGGAGTTCTTCTACCGGATCTGCCTTAAACACCTCTGTCCACTTAAGTTTTGCGAACTTGTATAACCCATTACAGTTCAAGGTAGTGATAAACTCAGTAGAGTAGAGGTCACTAATTGGATGAGGCACAGCCATGCATGTGCATCGTCATCCCTGTTCCGCCATGACGTTGAAGTAGTAGGACTCGAAGAGAACTAAGAGGGAGACGGAAGAGATAAGACACAGATATTGGCGCTCTATAGAGGCAAAGAGCTTACAAGAGGCGAGAAGCATAGCGATAGAAGTCCAAAAGGAGCCGATAAGGAGCAATATCTTGAAATAAAGAACAATGCACATAGTAGACGTTAGGAATTTAGAGTTGGCCACCTATACTGCAATGATTTTGCATTACACCCCCAATACCCCTATTCCTCCTTATAATTAGCTTCCATTAATGACCTCATGGTCTTAGTGAGAATGAGTTTGATAGTTTTATTAGTTAATTCAACACCACCATTTCCTCGAGCATAGTTTGTGGTTGACACAGTGTGCATAATTTTAAACTCAACATTGAGTAATTGCATAACTTCATTCATAAAATGAGATCCTGGATCACTAACAATCTGAATTGGCATCCATAGTTGCAAAACGATATGTTCAAAGAGAAACCGTGCTGTACTTCGAGCTCAATTGTCCCGAAGATCTTTATCTTCAACCCATTTAGTAGCATAATCAATGGCAACAACAACATATTTGTTACTTGTATGTCGATCTCACTTAAGAGGACCAATAAAATCAAGTCCCCATCTTTGAAAAGGTCGAGTAGGCTGCAACGGCATATGTTGATTCGTCTTGTTCACTGGCATGCATCACATTGTTGACATTTCTTGCCTACATCTACAAATAATGTTTCCCACCACAACCCGATTTGCAACACTTTGCAAGTTGTAAGTTCACCTTGGAAATGTCCACCGAAAGGTCCCAAGTGAGCTTCATGTAATACAACAACTCATTCATGAGGAAGAACCCATCGGCGTAACACACTAATTGCCTTCGTTTATCACGGGGCATCCCTTAGATAAATAGTCTACCAATTTGGCATACGCTATCTCAAGAAAATCAAGTGCAAACAGATATGCATTAGGCAACTCAACACCCACTCCAGAAGTCTCTTTAGGTGCGGGTGACTGAGATAAACAATCGGCACCAACATGAGCTTTAGCAGGTTTATGAATAATTTTAAAGTTGAACTCTTGTAGGAAGATTATCCAATGAACCAGTCTCCCCTGGATAACTGTCTTATTTACCAAATACAATAAGGCCTGATGATAAAACATAAAAGACAAATGGATTCCCAAATAACTAATGTCTCAATTTTTAAACACTGAAAATCATGCTAAGAGCCTCTGGTTCCGATACTACTGTAATTGGATTCAATGGGGGTGAGCAATCTGCTCGCATAATAGACTAGATAATTAAGCTTGCCATCTAGTTGAGCCAATATAACACCTAGAGCATAGCCTAAAGCATCCATATGTACATGAAAAATAATATCCCATCTTGGTTGTCTGAGTATGGAAGTAGTCATAGCTCAGTTTTTAACTTCATGGAAAACCTTTGACAGTTCAACTGTCCACTCGAATTCGGTATCCTTCTTTGTCAACTCATATAAAGGAGCTGCAATTTTGGCAAAATCTTTTACAAATCTTCTATAGAAACTTATGAAGCCCACAAACAATCTTAGCTATATCAAGCTATCAAGTTCCGGCATTGCTTGAATAGCACGAATTTTGCCTGGCTCGGTATGAATGCCTTCCTTCGAAATTACATGCCCGAGTAATACACCAACTCGAACATAAAAGATAGACTTGGCCGGGTTAAGAGATATACCTGGATGACGACATCGTTGAAAAATTTTCTCCAAAAGACCCAAATGATTGGCCTCTGAAGAGTAAACACAAAAATCATCGAGGTATATATCAATGAATTCTGTCAGGTAGTCACAAAAAGTTTCTACCATAAATTTCTGAAATATTAAAGGGGCATTTCACAAACCAAAAGGCATCACCGGAGTAGCATATGCTCCCCGCTCGATGATGAATGCATTCTTAGACTGGTCTTTAGGTGCCACAGTAATCTGGTTGTACCCACTATAGCCATCCATGAATGAGTACATCTCAGGTCCTACAACTTAATCAAGAATTCCATATGTAAACGGTATTGGAAATGGGTCGGGTACCATATGGGCATTTAATTTTCTATAATCCACACAAACACAAAGCTTGCCATTCTTCTTAGGTACCACGACAATTGGAAACAACCAATCACTTCAATGAATTACTTAAATAAATCATGCCTGAATAGTTGATCCATCTGTGCCTTGACCTATTTGGCATAGTTGGGATTCATGCAATACCTTTGCTGGCGGATAAGTATCTGGAACAAGTGGAATTCTGTGTTGAAAAATCTCAAGTGGAACTCCCCGGAGATCAAAATAAGTCCAAGCAAAGACATCGTTACAAGTCACAAACAAATCTTTGATGAGATTGAGTTGATCTAGTGTTAAGTTAGCATTGACAACGACCATGCGAGGATTGTCTTTTGTACTAAGCTTAAGTTCCTGTGTTGACTCAAGAATCAATTGGTCAGTACAATGGCAACAGATGTTTTGACAATTTCCCTTTCACCCACATTATCTTCCATGAAATGACTTGGATACATATCCTTTTGTATTGCGATCTGTTCAACCTTCATCTTACATTTTATATTAGTTGCCACTTGATATATGTCAAGTTCACCAATTGGAATGCTATGCAATTCCATGAGTTGAGACTCGACATCTTGGGGAAATTGACAACTATTTGGTATTTTTCGAGGATTAGTGGGAATACAAACATCCTTCCCTTCTAGCTTAATAATCGTTTCCTTAGATCCCCAATCATGCAATACCTTGGCACTTTTTAGCCATGGACTTCCTAACAAATTTGGATAAGCTTCTTGCTCCATTGCAATCACAATCAAACTGATGGTATAATAAATACCTCCAATAGAAATAACCACATCTTATAACAGACCTTTGGGCTCCACTGATCTCTGGTCAACCATTCGAACTCGAAACAGAGACAGCTTATAGTGTTTAACTTTAACCGAGTCGCAAGTTCTTCAGAAATAATATTCAATCCTGACCCACCATCTACTATCACACCTAGAATGGTTTGCTTTTTCACCTTAATTGTGATAATAGGAACCTCTTCATCTACCACAGGTGTGTCAAATGATAGACATAGTGACCAAAGCATCCACATCCTTTCATTTAAAATCAGATCCTTTGAACTGTTTTGTGAAAAACTCTTGACAATATGGAGCAAGACGCATCAACTCAATAAAAGTCAATGTTCATACTTCTAAAGGTTTACCATGCTCAAGCTAGCTCTACGCTTGTAACTGCAACATTTTCCATCTTCTCTACCTGCTTCTGTGACTTTGAATATTCACCTACCTCGGTGATAGTAATTGGTTGCTTGAGTGACAACTCAATTGCTGGAGCTTTACCCAAGCAATTTTAGTTGTGGTGTCTTTTTGTGCCTTCCAATCCAAATCAACAGGCATCGTTTCATCTTTGAAAGAAACTGCAATCCCCTTTGACCGAGTAACTACCCGAGCATCCACATATCTACTTTGACTGCCCTACATGCAGATCTACTTCTCCCCTTTCCATGTTATTCCTCAGAAATTTAGCATGCTCAGCCCATATGGGGCAAACATTCCTATAATGATTTTCTCCACACACAGCAATAGCATTTGACCTTTGAAGGATCAATCTTTTCTTTTCCATCTTTCCCTTTACCTTTGTTATCAGGTTGAGGTAGCCTTCCACCAGTTGTTTTTGCGTCAGTGGTCACTTGATGTGCAGCTACTATGCGATTCTTACCATTGAACGACCATTCAAAGTCATCATGCCCATATTTGGTACAAGTATTGCAGTACTTTGTTTTACACTGATCTTCTTTGTGACCATTTCTAGAATATTTACTACATTTCTCATTATAACCTGGCTTTCCTCGAATGCCCGGTTCTTTCAAGGCTTTCTTTACCCCTACTACACCATTTCTCGTTAAAACCTAGCTTTCCTCAAGTGCCCAGTTCTTTCAAGGCTTTCTTTACCCCTTTCATGAACACATCATCATTATCATTGTCAGCATCCTTTTTATCAATACCTTTTTCTTTCATTTACCCTTGAGACCCTCAGTCTTCTCCACGGCAACTGCTCGATCAAGCAATTCTTCATAAGTTCGAGTTGGATTTACAATTTCTGGCTTCCTCAAGTCAATTTGAGTACATCCAATGATCAACCATACTCGCATAGACTTATATCAGGTACAATTGATGACTGATTGATAAGAGCTCGCATTCGTAACACGAACTCTTGAACAGATTCTCCCTTATTTTGTTCTAACTCACTTAATCAAGTTCAAACATCTTCCTCAATGATCTCTTGTTGGAACCTTCGTAAGAAAGCTCCAAGCATAGCATCCCAATCAGCAAGTATCCAATGGAAAATTGATTTAACTACCTTTATGCACTCTTAACCAACGTACAAGCGAAATCCATGGACTCTACATCTGTAGTAGCACCATCAATATGACACTCATAAAGCACAAGTGCATGAGATGACCATAGCACAAAACATGGCATCCATACATAAAGCATTAAGGCACGTAGTAGAACAAAGCATCATGCATCAACCTACATCAAGCAAAGAAGAAAACGTCATCGACACCAAGTATTGAGAAGCAAAAACCTTGCCACCTTTAGACCACACGTTTGTAAATCAAACCTGACTACCTGAGAGTAGCCAGGTGAGCATCCAGGGGAGGATTTCATCTTGTAATACCCACACTTGACCACCTTAAGTAGCAATGTATGCACTAAGGAGAGGTGATGGAATGTAAACTCACATTTGACTACCTTGCGGTAGCCAATGGATCATGGCACCAAGGGAAGGTGTTGAGATATCGCGCCATGAGCACATATTAGAGGCTAAGGTACGGTATAGGAAAGAATTAAAGTAGGCACCCTAGGATGTGGACTACATGATGTGGAGATGTAAATCAAGGATATTCACAAGGAGAAATGTGGATGAGAGGATCCCACAAGTGTTGACTACTTTAAGGGAACTCTCTATATAAGAGGCCTATAATGTATTGTTGAGTAGAGAAGTGCACATACACTCAATATTATGTTTATGAGTCCAAGCTAATCTATATTGGAACCTAATTGAGTTGAGGTACATGTCATGAGCACTCTCTTCATCATGTTTCCACATAGGTTCCATCCACCTTAGAGCACTCCATAGATTCTGAGGCATGCATGTTTTAACATATAGCACTTGTAATGCTTTAACAGTCTCATTCCGAGTCTTTATTCCATAACTTTTTGCTCTCATGTTTAAGTTTGGAATGTGTACTACAACTTGAAGTATGACCCCCCTACATATATCCAAGGGATTCTTGACCATCGACGGTAAAACAAACCTGCGAGTGCAAATCAGCCCAATTTCAAATTGCATGATAGGGGTCTCACAAGAAACCTCAAACAAAGCACTGCACAAGGGAAAAAAGAGAAAATAACATTTGGTCATCTCATGCATACACAAGAGTAGAGGCAGAACTAATCTTCAAGGTGAGAAAAATGCTAGATGAGGAGGGAAAGAATGGGAATGCCTAGATGAATGCTTCCAAATGCTTAAACTTTTTGGGTATAATGCCTTTGGCTAATTCTACATTCGCGTGCGTGCATGCGTGAGTGCGTGTGTGTGTGTGTGTGTGTGTGTATCTATGATGCTTGCCATCAAGGAGATCTTCCTCAGTCATGCCTGAAAATAGTTTTTCTTTGCTTTTGATTTCCTGTTGAGGCTCTCTGCTTTTTTGAGACCCTCATGTAAATTTTGCTGATAATATAATCATGGATTTACCAAAAAAAAAAAAAAAAGTATGTGTGTGTGTGTGTGTGTGTGTGTGTGTGTGTGTGTGTGTAGGTAGGACTTGGCTAAGCCCTATTTCACTTTTTTTTAAATCCCAAGAAAATAAATCATCAGTATAAACATTGAGAATTTGAGCATAACAAGTGTCTATATAAACACCCATTAAAACATCAAAATTACATGCTACTACTCTAATGACCGTGTTAATTTCAACATTTATTTTAACATAATGTTTGTGCTTCTTTTTTTATACTTTTTCAATGTTTATTTCAAGGCTAATTTGAAATCTAGAAAATTTTACTAAGTCAATTTGCGTCGAAAAAAAACATTGAAATGAGAGTGAATTATAGCAATGTTGCATGCCTTATGATAGGCTTATTGCATCTCTAGAACTTGGTTGTTGATGGCAAGTCAATATAATGGAGGTGGCACAAGCCAGGAGAGGAGGATGGTGGTAGGTAAGATGATGACACATGGGAAAGAATGTCTTGATTATAGATTTTTCCATCTCACTGTGCATGCCCATATCTATTCCTCACGTATGGAATTTTTTGAGCTCAGTGTATGGAGCTTCGGAACACATATTTGTTGCCAATATTTCTTATTTAATCTCTGACGTCTTAGTCGCCTACTCTTATGTTTATTACTCAATGTAGCATAAGATTCACCAGTGTAGCATAGGACCTCGAGTCATATTTGTGTTACACATAGGCTTGAAGCGTGGCACACAGATTCGAATGCAATAGCTATAGCCACGGGACTCCTGCTTGTAGCAGAAAGCTGTCCTACAGAGAATGTGGTAATCAACCTTGCCCACATGCATTACAGGCACTAGTGTAAAAATTGCACCTTCGATCCGAGTGCTCCTTAATTGCCTAGTCAAATGCTCCACTAGATACTTACCTCTGCCGGAACAAACACCAGGCTTTGTAAGTGCTGTAGCTGGAAATGTGCTCCTCTTCCCCAAAATGCATAGAAGACTAGAAACGCTTTGCGGGAGGCTTAAATCCATCATCTGCCCTGATATGAGAAGGACGTAGGTGAGATTGTTACTATTTGAGAAATAGCTTCATTGCAATGGGTTATCTTCCTTACACCCTCATTCATAACACAACAAGGTCAGCATCTCTGAAGTGAACAAATCCAATAGTCATCTCTGAAGTGAAGAAATCCAATAGTCAAAGGATGCTAGGAATTGACAATACTTTGGATAAAGCGTACCTCAAAAGTGCTGGAATGGATTCATCGGGATCTTTTCCCCTCACATCCACCGCTGTAATTTCCTCCTTGTTTTCAGCATTGGTTGTTTCTTCAGCGGCCTTGCGAAACCCATATTGCAGTTCTTCTCCAACGTTCAGCAGCACAAATGAAGGATACTACTAACACGATGAACAATGCAAGAAACGACTCGTTAGGTACATATACTTGACAAAATAATAACAATTCCCCTAATCTATTTGCCACTCAATGGTACAGCATCCTTCAATACTGGAGAAAAATTAGTCGTTGCACAGAAAATAGATTTCTACGATAAAGCCGAGCATTAAAGACCTGTGTCATTCCCCATCGGATAACTGAAATACTTTAATAAAACTCACATTTTGATTTTTATGTCAACATCAAGACTCACATTTCACAAATCTTGTGAAGTTTTTTATTTTTATGTCAACATCTTTCAGAGGCCACAGGCCCTTTTGTCTCCACAACAAGTTCAATCCTAAAATTTTGAAAACCAAAGGTAAGAACAAAAGATCCACAGAGAGAGAGAGAGAGTCCATTTATGTCTACAGGAGACTAACAGGTCTATGGGACAGAAAAATACAGCTAATACATCCGATTAGGGAGGGCACAAGACAGCTCCCAAGGAGGGCAAAAGAGCAAGTCCGTGTTATTTAGAGTACCTACATTGTAATATGAAATTAGAAAGATAATTGACCATACATCACTTAAGACTGAGAGTCATTTGATTTGCTTGATGAGGGCTACACCCTCACAATATACTATCCATTTTCCATCCTTCCTAGCAGCCTTGACCTTGGCTAGTTCCGTTCAATTGAGCTCATATGAGTTCCTCGGTTATCCAAACTTTGGCACCTTTCCGCTCGTAAGATTGGCGAAGGAGGTTGATTCGTGTAAGGATAGCATGTCCTCTAGTGATACATGAAGTGAAGGTAGGGGATCCCATGATGTAATCTACTACACTAGTGCCCCCACCCCCCGTGTGGGAAGCAAGTAAAACCACCTGAAAAGGGCCATAGGTCAAGCCCGTTGTAGATGATGAGATCATGCATCCTGGCCAGATCAAGGAGCACGTGTCCATATGGTGTAACATGCCCGTGTCGGTCCGATGAGGGTCTAGTCATACCTGCTCCGTCTAGGTCCATGGTTGGTGGAAGCCCAGGAGTGGTGCAAATGTTATTCACGATGATGGAACCCTTCTTTCTTTTCCTTTGGCTGCTGCAAAATATGGTCTCGGCATACATTATCGTCCTATATGGCGCACTATTTCTCATATGCTTCAGTATTTTCAGCCAATACCTCCACTAGAGATTGAGGATAGGCTTCAGGATTGGACTCTTCATTTGCCGGGGTCGACATGCGTCCTACAAAGTGGTGGCGAAAGCGTCTACGAGGGATTTAGAACTCTAAAATCTCTCTTCGACAACAGGTTTTCTTGTGGAGAGTCTTGCTAGGAGTTTTTCCATAGTGCGCGCGCATGTGTCTGTGTGTGTGCGCGCGCGCACGCGCATGTGTGTGTGTGTGTGTGTGAGAGAGAGAATGTCCGTACGCCCATACGGTCGCCGTACGGTTTTCGGACGACTGTACCAGCAGCTAGGGTAGGCGCGCAGGCCCGTACGATTTCTCTGACCTCTGTTTTTCCGTACATACGTACACTTTTGTCAGTCCCTCCGTACAACACAGTTTTTCCAACGCCCCGTCAGCTTCTCCGTACAACCCAGCCTCTTCCGTACAAATTCCGTTGGTATTTTCGTGCAATCCATCGTTGTCTGTACAGACTTTTCCGTACAGCCCCGTTGGTGTTACGTACAGTCCATCCCCGTACAGTATCTTCTGTACAATCTCTGCCGTACAGTTCTGGGTTTTCTCCTCTTGTGCTTTTCCGTACAGTTCTCTGTCTACTTCATCTTTCACTCTATATCTCTCCGCACAGCTCTTTCTCCCTTGCCATATTTCAATCATGGCTTTAGGTTCGGATGTTTGTACATATGCTCGAAAAGAAAGACCCGCAGATGCCAAGCGCCATCCTTCACAGCCTGCATCACAAGATGATGAGCTTACTATGGAAGCTCAATATGTGTTTGATACACTTAAGGATGACTTTCAGCAGTCACGACAGGAATGGGGCAAACCAGTTCCAGAGGTCACATACAATTTGAAATTGCCATTCCACGTGAATCCTCTCAAGAAGCTATCTCAAACCGCGGTAATAATTTTCTTTCCAGGAAGAATCCCAGCAGCCAGTGATGTTGCACAGTGGATCAAGTCCATCCTTGGAGGATGATTTGTAGAGGGTGTCTATTTTGCATCTAGAGGCTTTTATGAGGTGCACTTATCAGATGCTTTGTGCAAGCAGAGGCTACTTGAGCTCTCTCCCCTCTTCTACGAGAAGCAGATGGTACATGCTATGCCTTGGTCCCCAAATAAGGATTACCAAAGTCTTATACGACATCATTGTCATGTATGGGTTGAGGTTGTTAACTTCCCAGATTACATGCATGAAGAATTGCCTGGCCTGGCTGCTTCTTTGGGACAGGTCATTTGTCCTCCACGCCCCATGGGAAACCGTAATAGGTTCTGCATCCTCTGGGACACTGATACACCTACCCCTCCTTCTATTGCAGTGGAAGTTGAGGGAGTGCAATTGGGGAAAAAGTATTTTGAATTGAAATCGGGTGTGTTTGCAGGAGCTTGCTTTGCCTGCCACAAGTTTGGGCATCTAGCCTCTCAATGCCCAATGGTTTTGCATCAACCCCCTCCTAACGCCTTGCCGCCCCAGACACGAGAAAAGAATGAGAACTTGCAAGCTAAGGCAGCAAATAGAAATGGAGCAAAGAATGCCAAACCAATCAATTAGGTGCAATCACTTGCTGGAAAAGGAAAAGAAAAAGAAAAAGAGAAGATGAAGGAATCTGTGGGAACAGATCGGGATGGTTTTCAACAGCCTAAGAAGGTGGTTGTATTGAAACAACGCCCCTTTCAATCTCGTCAATGGGATGCTTCTTCTCCCTCACCAGGACAGGCTTCCACTTCAGCTCCTGTCCTTCAAAATTGGGTTGTAGTTTTGTAGAAGGACATCCCCATATGTGATTCTGAAGAAGGGGAGAATGCTATATCTTTCATGGATCATGAAGGCATGCAGCCCATGCAGGCAGAGGCTTTGCCTCTCTGATATCTTGTTTCATACTTATACTTTTCTGTATATATCTCTTTCATGCATCAAACACTCAAGTGCTTTACATACAATGTACAGAGCCTCTGCAATGTCTCAAAGTGGAGGCTTTTTTGGAATTATGTACATAAAATGCAGCCAGCTATTGTTTGTTTGCAAGAGCATAATCAACACTCTAGGGCTGGTCATCATGATTACTTTGGCGGCTATGATATATATTATGCTGGTACCACTAACTACTCATGTGTATGCATAATGGTTAGACATGAGCTGGAGCCTCAGTTAGCCTTCAATGACAGCAGTGGCAGATGGATGGTTATACAATGTAATGTCAATGGTGATATTCTTGAGTTTGCATCAGTCTATGCCTCCCAGACCTCTGCCATGAGGGCTTCTTTATGGGATTCTTTAAGCAAATATCCATGGAGATCTAATGCATTTATCTGTGGAGATTTTAATAATTCCCCTCTGCCGAGAGATAACACCACTTCAAGATCTCATATGCTATCATCGGAAAGGCAGAAATGGGATAGCATGCTTCTTTCTGTGCAGGCTGAAGATTTATGGCTGCTTCTCCAAGGGTCAGTGCCTGGATATACTTTTCATCATAATGCATTTACTACATACTGGGCAAGACTTGACAGATGGTATTTGTTTTACCCACAACAATATGCAAATTTTAGCCCTCATCTCCTCATAGATTTCTCATTGGGCTTGTCAGATCATGCCCCATTATGGATAAATCTGCGACTTGGTATGCCACTGGATGATTTGCCACCTCTTTCCAGTAGATTACTGCGTGTTAATCAGGCTTATCTCCGACATCAATATTTCCAGCAAATGATCAGACTTGCAATTCATCCCTTGCTTTTGCATGCCCAAGAGGACATGGATTATGCTTGGGACAGTTTTGTCTCTCGTATACAGAATGTCATTGGGGAGTATGGCATATGACTAAATGGAGGAATGAGGTTAAATGGGCAAAAAGGACAGCACAACAATTGACTGAATTTTCAAATTTAAGGCCTTTCTCTGAATCAGAAAATGATTCCCTTTCACATGCTCGGATCAAACTGACTAATAATGATTAGAGGAAATTGCACAAATGGCAGATTAGAGCAAGAATGAAGCCCCTCATGGATAAGGGCTGCTCATCAAAAGCCTTCTTCCAGGGCCTGCATGCTACTCGAAAGAAAAACTCATGTCCAAGGGTAAGGAAGCTAGATGGCTCTTGGACGCACTCTTTCTCTGATCTCCAAGATGAATGCCAAAATTATTTTCAGAAATTGTTCTCTGCTCCTGGTTCCCCATCAAATCAAATGACTGCTGCGAGGACTGAATTTCTTCAATATGTTTCTGAGATAGTAGAAATGGATGATGCACTTACATTGGAGAGACCTTTTACTGACACAGAACTTGATAATGCATTATCCCACCTCAGCAAATACAAGTCCCCTGGCTGGGATGGCCTTACGGTGGAATTTTATATTTCTTTTTGGGATGATTTGAAAGATGTCCTTTTGCAAATGATCAATGTTGCCTGGCAAGAAAATCACTTGCCGCACCTTTGGAAGCATGGCATAATCAAACTTGTGCCCAAAAAACATCTGTGTGACCATATGTCAAATTGGAGGCCTATTACTTTGATGCCTGTAGTTTACAAACTCATTGCCAAAATGATTGTGTATAGGCTTCACGGGATACTGAATGCGGGCCTTCATCCTCATCAGTATGGGTTTGTGCCGCGAAGACAAATCCATGACAATATCTCCAATGCATTGACTGCAATTGAATATGCTAAGTACTCGCATCAAGATGTGCTCATATTGCAAGTAGATATTGCTAAGGCATTTGACACTGTTCAATGGGATTTTATCTCTCAAATCATGACAAAGTTGGGCTTTGGTCCCAAGATAGCAAATGCAATTTATTGGCTTTATTCTGGCTCTACTTCTCAGTGCATTCTTGGGGGTCATCTATCTCGGTCATGGACATTGGCTAGATCAGTTAGACAGGGCTGCCCTCTTAGTGCTCTCTTCTATGCCATTGCGACCCATCCCCTCTTGATGTATCTTGATCATATTACAAACACAAGACAGATGACTGGCCTTAAAATCCCTGGGGCTGCATCTTTTTTGGCACAAGCATATTCTGATGATTCCTTCTTTATGCCACAGAACTCTCCTCGGGAAGTTCACATGCTTATGACCACACTATCATTGTATGGATTAGCAGCGGGATTGCATGTCAATTTTGACAAATCTAAATTGCTTCCCCTGAAACAATGTGACTGGCATTCTATTCTCTGGCCAGGTCAGGTAGTGCATTCCAAAGATGTAGTCAGGCATTTGGGATATCCTATAGGATGGCATATCACCAGGAAGCAACAGTTAAAATGGATCTTCCAAAGACTTCAACATAAACTGGAATATTGGAAAATCTCTACTTGGCCACTTCATGTCAGGCTCAGAATAGTACAATGTCCTATGTTCATTTCTTTTTGCCTTTGCTACATTGGTCCTCCAAAGATATTTCAGCCTTTATGTCTCAAGCTATGGAGCTGTTATGGAGGACAAAAACTGCTGTGAAAGCATTGAGACTGATGAAGATGGAAATGGTGTGCTCTCCTAGGATGCATGATGGACTTAATGTTCTCAATATAAGATATCATGTACTTGCAAGGAAGGCGACTATGCTCCATACTTTTTTCCGTCAACAACAGCCATGGACTTGTATGATAGCATCCATGTGTGTCAACATGAGGACATGTGCTTATGGCCATTGGACTACTGATCATTGGGAGGTTGTCATTGGGAGATTTGTAGGGAAGATACCTGGCTGTCCTTTCTCTTCTGCTCTGATACTTGATTGGAAATAAGTACTTTCTAAGGTCAGATGGGCTCCCGATAATCGCTTAGGGACAAACTCAATGAGGAAAGAAAGTATTCATTGGAGTGCCATCTTTGACATTCCACTTGCTTTACAGGAACCTGTTCGGACATATAATCTCATGAAATTGGGAATTAGATACATCAATGATGTGGTAGATGATCAAGGCTATGTCTTATCTTTTCCTCATACCACTGCTTCCTATGCATTGGGAATGCATCATAGGTCGATATGGAAAAAAATTGCTGATTTGTTACTTCCTTTTCTACCTATTCCTCCTATGGCTGGCACAGAAAGGCTTATGGATTGGCAATTGCAACCCTCTGCTACATGCTCTCATCATGTTCCTCTGCCTGCCTTGACCTCCATCAAAGCCTACATGCTTCTTCAGCCTGCTCCATGGATTCAGCAATATGCTAATACTCTGTGGCATATCAGGAAGCCCCTCTCATGGTGGCGGAAGAATCTCCGGATATTATGGAAGTGTAAAATGCCTTTGAAACAAAGACTTTTTCTTTGGAGATGCATGACAGGCACATTGTCAGTGGGAATCACACTTGCCAAGCGTCACATTGCACCATCCACATGTTTACGATGTCAAGCTCCTTCAGAGACTATCCCTCATTTGCTTTGGCACTACCCGGGTTCTAGGAACCTCCTTGGGAGAATTTCAGATCATCTTCGGCTCCGTTTCCCGAGTCACAGATTTGGGAAACACTTTTGGTTATTTGGCAGATTTATGAGGTCTTTGTCTCAATACTCACTATTTCTCTCATGGGTTAGATATTGGGCTCTTTGGACAATCTGGAGTGAGCATAATTTGGCATACTTGGGTCGGCTGATTCACAAGTCATGTGAATCTTTCCGAGCCTCATTGCGGCAATCCTTACATGATGCCTGCCATGAGGGTGATATACATGCTTCTTGCATAGAGCTTTTCTTTCTATGTTTCTGATCTTTGGGATACTCTCCATTCTGAAGACTTCCCATCTTGTAAATTTCTGAGAATATAAATACACTGCACTGGATTTTACTATTTAAAAAATGTGTGTGTGTGTGTGTGTGTGTGTGTGTGTGGCAGCATGATTGCTCAAGCATATGCTGATGATTCATTCTTTACTCCAAAAAATACTCGGGCTGATCTGTCCATGATCATGCATGCTCTTTCTACATATGGATTGGCTGCTGGCCTTCGGGTAAATTTTCAAAAATCAAAATTGTTGCCTTTACATGCACAGGACTGGCACAACCTTTTGTGGCCTGGGGAAATTGTCCCTGCTTCTCAATTCATTCGACATCTTGGTTATCCTTTAGGCTGGGGACTCACCCGTTCACAACAAACTGATTGGGTGCTAGTAAAGTTGAGGGCAAAACTTGAATATTGGAAGCTTGCAACTTGGCCATTACATGTTCGTCTGCGAATTACACAATCCATTTTGATAGCATACATACAATTTTATCTGCCTCTTACTATGTTCACTAAGGCAGATTTAGTTTCATTTATGTCAGCTATCATGGAAATTTTCTGGCGTTCAAAACATGGCAAGAAAAGTCTCAGATTACTCTCCATGCATCGTCTCTGTTCTCCAAAGAAGCACGGGGGTCTGACATTCTTAATATTCAAATGCATTTACTTGCTCACAGGGGGTAAATGATGATGCAGTTTCTACAAGGAGATCAGCCTTGGGCTTTTATGATTCGCTCTCTCTTATTACATCTTCATACATCTGCTTTTGGGAATTGGCAGCCTACTCAGTGGGAATTTTTATTTGGTTCTATCCAAGGCAAGATCAGAGGATGCCCTTTTGTCTCTTCTCTGCTTCTTGATTGGAAACACATTCTTTCCCACTTGGAATGGAAAGGCAGGGACTCTCTCTCGGGCAACTCTTTGAGGGAAGAGAATCTCTTTTGGTCTAAAGTATTCCACCCACCTTTGGCCATACAAGAACCCCGACGTTCATATTTTCTCTCCTTCAAAGGCATTTCATCTGTGGCGGATGTACTTCAAGATGATGGCACAATTTTATCTTTTTCTTTGGCTGCTCGCAAATATCGCCTGGGAGCTCATTATCGTCCTTTATGGCATAAAATTTCAGCAATGGTCCAACCGTACTTGCCGGTACCTCATTTAGAAATTCAGCATCGGCTTGAGGATTGGATTTTGCGTTCTCCTTCCTCACATGTCCGTCCATTGAAGCTTTCACATATCACAGTGTCATCATTGTATAGAGTGTTATTACCTCCACCTTGGATTTCCAACAGAGCAAATACTGTTTGGCATATGGATCGTCCAATGAAGTGGTGGAGAAAAAGGCTGCGTCTCCTTTGGCATTACAAAGTCCCTCTTCGACAACAGCTTTTCCTATGGCGAGTTCTCCTTGGCATTTTTCCATCTGGATAGTTACTCGCACACAGACATATTGCTTCAGCTGTTTGTCACAGATGCTCGCACTCTACTGAATCAGTGCTCCACATCTTTTGGTCCTGTCCAAATACTTCTGATCTCATTGCTCTCATCAGACAGAGGCTTCGACAGCGATTTCCTACTGTTACTTTTGGCAGATTTTTCTGGTTGTTTGGATTTCATCCCCAGAGACAGGGTTTTGATTTATTTTTTGTATGGGTGCGATATTGGACCCTATGGACTTTATGGATGGATAGAAATCATAGAGTCTTTGGTGATCCACTATTTTCATCCTTCCTTTTTTTCAAACCATCTCTGCAACAATCATTCTACGATTGTTTTCAGACTCGTTTGATTGATCAGGATGTGTATACAGCCTATACTGAGATCTTTTCTTGAGTAGTAGCTACTTCGCTTTTTGAAGCAGCTATGAATGTAATTATTCTATAGCAATAAAGATTTCTTCTCACAAAAAAAAAAAGTGTGTGTGTGTGTGTGTGTGTGTGTGTGTGTCTGTTTCCTTCTGCCTCTGCTCCTCCTACTCATGTCTTTCTTCGACGGAAGCATGGTGGTTTCTTTGCCTTGCCTTCGAGTAAATCGGCAAAGCTGGATGTTTCCGATGACCCTTCTTCTTCCCTCCAGCTGGATCTTCTTCGCCAATTGTGCTCTGCCTCTGTCAAAGAAGTTCCGTCATCGGGTTCCCCGCTTGTTTGTTCCTTGGATTCTGCCCTTTTGGTCTCCGGTCTTCGAGAGGCTCAGCAATTTGGAATCTGCCTCTATTTTATGGGCAGGGTTTTATCTTCAGCTCATCTTTGTCATTGGGCTGATGTTGCAGTGGGTCTGGATTGTATTTCTTCCTTTGTCTTTCTAGGAAAAGGATTTTACTATGCCCACTAAGGTGGTAGAGCGCCTTGTCAGTCATGCTGGTGTTCCTAGAGCTGGCTTTTTGGCCTATGTGATGCCCTGGGATCCCTTATTTGATCCATCTGCCTCTCTTCTAACCCACTATCCAGTTTGGATTACCCTCACAGCGTTGCATGTGCCTCTTCTTCAGCATCTTCTTACTCTTGCAGCTTTTGTGGGCAGGCCTCTCCATCTTCCGAGACAGGATTTCTTGCAGGCTACCCGCGATGTTAGGCTCTGTATTTTATGGGATATGATGCAGCCCGTGCCATCTACTCTGGATCTTGATCTGGGATTTGTTCATCCAATGCGCATCAGGCTGCATTTTGCTTCTTTTCCTATAGCTTGTTATCGGTGTCGTCAGGTTGGTCATTTTGCACGTGCTTGCCCTTCTGCTTCCATGACCACTCCTCCTACTACTCCTTCAGCTGTGAAGATTACTTCTCCTCCTCCTCCGGTTTCTGCTAAGGCTTTACTGGATAAGCCTTCTTTTACTGCTCCGAAGCATTACTGGAGGAAGGTAGAAAAATCATAGGCCAATCTTTCTCTTACTGAAGAAGTTCACGATCCGACTCCTGTTGACCATCATCAGCCGCCTCCTCCTCAAGATATGGATGTGCCCCTTGCAGAGGGGATCATACACGATGTTGCACATGCTCCTTCTCAGGTTGATCCTTAGAGTGAAGCTGAAATGCTGAGTCCTGCTTTATCACATGCAGCTCTTTCGTCAGAGGATACAGATGTTGATCTAGCTCCTTTGCCTCTGATGCCTGTGCCAGAGTCTTCTTCTGTTCGGGATGCAAATGTGCCATTTTCATTGGATTCCTTTCATCCCATGTTACAACAGGTTTTTGACCCTGTGATTCAAAATTTTCGGGTGCCCGCCTATATTAAGAAGAATCACAAGGGCCAAAAACAGCTTGTTTTTATTAATGGTGTGGTTTCTACACTGCATCAGTTTCTACAAAGCAATAATCTAAAGCTGGAGGATGTTGTGTTTGATCCTCCTCTAGCTTGATATGTAACTTTTTATTTGGCTGCTTCATGACTTTTGCTCTGAGGCTTTACTTGTAAGTTTTTCCTTTGTACTTATTGGTGGGTTTTAACCGCTTTTTTAGGGTTTCCCACACAGTATAAGATTTCACCAAAAGAAAAGTGTGTCTATTTCAAAGAGTGTCTAAAGAGTGCTTGCAATCTCGTGTCTTTGATCATGATGTATATTTGTCCTACAATAAGATTTTCTCTTGATGTATTATAGCTCTCCCTTTCTGGAATAGCTTTATTTGTAATATAATGACTCAGATTCCACACACAAAAAAAAAAGTGTGTGTGTCTGTTTGGCGAATGATCGCCCAGCCAAGTGGTGGAGGAAAAGATTACATCAACTTTGGGCCTATAAAGTACCGCTTCGGCAACAGGTTTTCTTTTAGTGAGTTCTTTTGGGAGTGTTTCCATCTGGATAGCTATTGGCTCATCGACACATTGCTCCTACACTTTGCCACAAATGTTCTGCTTCTTCGGAGACTGTGCCTCACTTGTTTTGGCATTGTCCGTGCTCTCGTGAGTTTTTTGATCTGCTTCAATAGTGCCTGCAAGCGAGATTCCCATCTGTTCCGTTTGGGAAGTTCTTCTGGCTATTTGGGCTTCTAGCTATTTGGGTTTCATCCATCCAGACCGGAGTTTCATCTTTTTCTTCATTTAGGTTCGCTACTGGGCACTATGGACTTTATGGACATATAGGAATTGCAAAGTCTTTGGTGATCCTACTTTCTCTCTGTTTGGCTTTTCAGGCGTTCTCTGCAGCAATCTTTCTTTAATTGCTTGCAAACCCGCTGCATAGATCATGAGGTCTTTTTGGCAAATGTAATTGTAGCACCTTGTTTTGAGGTTGCTACTCGTGTAATATAATCAATCAAAGATTTCACCCAAAAAAAAGTGTGTGTGTGTGTGTGTGTGTGTGTGTTCGGCTTCGCATAGTACAATCCATTCTTGTGGCTTATATTCAATTTTATTTACCATTGATCATGTTCACCAAGGCAGATCTTGCTTCATGTCTACGATTATGGAAATCTTTTGGCGTTCCAAACATGGCAGAAAGAGTCTCAGGCTGCTTTCAGTGCATCAACTTTGTTCCCCTAAGATGCATGGTGGTTTGAACATCACGAATATCCAAGTGCACATCCTTGCTCACAGGGGGAGAATGTTGCTGCAATTTCTGGAAGGTGATCAGCGTTGGGCTCTTACGATTAGATCTCTGGTCACACATATTAGTATTTTTACCTTTGGTCACTGGCAAATCAATTACTCGGATTTCTTATTTGGTCGCATCGATGGCACTTTGCCTGGTTGCCCTTTGGTCTCCAGTTTGCTTCTTGATTGGAAGCATGTCCTTTCTCATTTGGAATGGCATGGTCGACAGTCTTTGCTGGGTAATTCTTTGCGAACTGAAAGCATTTGCTGGTCAACAGTTTTTCAGTCTCCATTGGCTTTACAGAAACCTCGCCGTTCCTACTTTGTCTCTTTTAAGGGCATCACTTCTGTTACTGATGTTATGCATTTACTGGTCGATAGTTTTTCAGTCTCCATTTACTACTTTGTTTCTTTTAAGGGCATCACTTCTAGCTCTATGCTACCTTTTTCTCTGGCAACCACACGGTATGGCTTGGGCTCTCATTATCGTGCTTTGTGGCAACAAATTGCTGATATGCTTTTGCCTTTTGTTCCAATTCCTCCTTTGCAACTTCAGGACAGGTTGGAGGATTGGACTTTGACTTCCCCAGGGTCCTCTTCTCGCCCTTTGAGGCGATCTCTGATTACGGTGCCTGCATTGTATAAAATCCTTTTGCCTCAACCTTGGGTTTCAGAGAAAGCCAATTCTATTTGGCAAATGCATCGCCCAACCAAGTGGTGAAGAAAGAGATTACAGCAGCTTTGAGCCTACAAAACTTCTCTTCGGCTTCTAGCAAGTGCTTCTGGGCATTTTTCCATCTCTGGACAGATGTTGGCTTGTAGACACATTGCTCCTGCTCATTGCCACAGATGTTTGAGTTCTCAAGAGACTGTGCCTCATTTTCCCGACTATTCCTTTTGGAAAGTCTTTCTGGCTCTTTGGTTTTCATCCACCCAGACCGGAGTATCACCTTTTCTTTATTTGGGTTCGCTATTGGGCACTCTGGACTTTATGGACAGACAGGAACTGTAAAGTCTTTAGTGATCCTATATTTTCCTTGTTTGGCTTTTTTAAGCATTCTCTACAACAATCCTTCTTCGATTGCGTGCAGACGCGTTGTATAGATCATGATGTATATCTAGCATAGACTGAGATTTTCAGCTGATGTATTTTGGGCTGCCTCGTTTTGAGGTCGCTACTCTTGTAATAAAAAGAATCAAAAGTTTTCACTAAAAAAAAAGGGGGGGTCTGAGTTTTTTAGAGCATCGTTAAGGCAATCTTTGTATGATGCTTGTCATCATGATGACTTGGATGTATCATCTTTGGAGGTGCTTTCACACTGCTTTTGGTTTTTTAGAATAGACTTTTCTTTAGACTATTCTCATTGTAAAAACTTTTTCTTCATATAGATACAGTGGTTTCACCCAAAAAAAAAAAATGTGTGTGTGTGTGTGTGTGTGTGTGTGTGTGTGGAGAGAGAGAGAGAGAGAGAGGTGGAAAAAGCGGGCGATGGAGCCCTCCTCCTCTGCCTCACCAGCCTCGTCTTCCTCCCCGTTCCTGTCCGTACAGCCACCTTCGTCGTCTACTTTGCCTTTCGTACAGCTGCCGTCAGCTGTACGGTCTTCCATACTGCTTCCGTGCAGCTCGCTACCCCCCGTACAGCTCCCGGTATAGTTTCCGTACCCCTTGCAGCTCCCCGTATGGCCTTCCGTGCCTGCTGTACGGCCACTTGCGCAGCCTCCTTCCTCCTCTTTTGTCTTCTCTGCCTCAGCGCCTCCATCTGCCTCTACCTCTCCTACTCGTGTTTTTCTTCGACGGAAACATGGTGGTTTGTCCGCCTCACCTTCGATCAAATCGGCAAAGCTGGATATTTCCGATGGCCCTTCTTCTTCCCTCCAGCTGGATCTTCTTCGCCAATTGTGCTCTACCTCAGTCGCAGAAGTTCCTTCCTCGAATTTTCCACTTGTTTGTTCCTTGGATTCAGCACTTTTGGTCTCTCGTCTTCAACAGACTCAGCAATTTGGAGTCTGCCTCTATTTCATGGGCAGGGTTTTATCTTCAACTCAGCTTCGTCATTGGGCTGATGTTGCCATGGGTCTAGATTGTATTTCTTCCTTTGTCTTTTTGGGCAAAGGATTTTATTACACTCACTGCTCTTCAACTGAGGTGGTAGAGCGCCTTGTCAGTCATGCTGGTGTTCCTGGGGCTGGTTTCTTCGCCTATGTCATGCCCTGGGATCCACTTTTCGATCCTTCTGCAACTCTTCTGACTCATTGTCCGGTTTGGATTACTCTCAAAGCGCTGCCTGTGCCTCTTCTTCAGCATCTTCCAACTCTTGTAGCTTTTTTGAATAGGCCTCTTCATGTTCTGAGACAGGAGTTCTTGCAAGCCTCCCGTGATGTTCGTCTTTGCATTTTGTGGGACATGACGCAATCCGTACCATCTACTCTGGATCTTGATTTGGGATTTGCCCATCCGATGCGCATCAGACTCCACTTTGCATCTTTTCCCACTGCAAGTTATCGGTGCCGACAGGTTGGTCATTTTGCGCGTGCTTGCCCTTCTACATCCAGGCCCAGTCCTCCTACTCCTTCAGCTGTCAAGGTTACTCTCCCTTCTCCTCCGGTTTCTGCTAAGGATTCTTTGGTGAAGCCCTCTACTGCTCTGAAGCACTACTGGAGGAAGGTTGATAAATCACAGGCAAATCTTCCTCTTGCTAAAGAAGCTCAGGATTGCACCCTTGTTGAGCACCATCAGTTTCCTTCTACTCAGGATATGGATGTACCCCTTGCAGAGGGCATTTTACAGGATGATATGTAGGCTCTCTCTCAGGATGCTGCTTCTGCTCTTACTCAGATTGATCCTCCGAATGAGGCTCAAATGCTAATCCATGTTTTATCAACTGCACCTTCTTCATCGGAAGATACGAATGTTGATTTAGCTTCTCTGCCTTTGCTGCCTGTGCCAGAGTTTTCTTCTGTCCGGGATGCAGAAGTACCCTTTTTACTAGAATCTTTTCATCCCATGTTACAACAAGTTTTTGACCCTCTGATTCAAAAGTTTCGCGTACCAGCCTATATTAAGAAGAATCACAAGGGCAAAAAACAGCTTGTTTTTATTGATGGTGTGGTTTCATCACTGCATCAGTTTTTACAGAGCAACAACTTGAAGCTGGAGGATGCCGTGTTTGATCCTCCAGGTTGATATGTCACTTTTACTTGGCTACCTCATGACTTTTGCTCTGAGGTTTTACTTGTAAAACTGTTTTTCTTGTACTTATTGGTGGGTTTTTACCTCTTTAAAGGTTTCCCACACAGAATATAAAGATTTCACTTATTCAAAAAAAAAGTGAGAGAGGGTGCGATGGAGACCTCCTCCTCTGCCCTGCCAGCCTCGTCTTCCTCCCCGTTTTCGTCCATATAGTCACCCTCGACGTCCCTGCTGCCTACCTTGCCTTCCGTACAGCTGTCGTCAGCTGTACGGCCTTCCGTACAATTTTCGTGCAGCGTACAGCCCCCCGTACAGCCCCCCGTACAGCTCCCCGTATAGCTTCCGTGCTCCCTCCACCTCCCCGTACGGCCTTTCGCGCCTGTTGTACAGCCATCCGTACAGGCTGTACGGTCAACTGCGCAGCCTCCTTCCTCCTCTTTTGTTTTCTCTGCTTCAGCGCCTCCTTTTGCCTCTACTCCTCCTACTCGTGTTTTTCTTCGGCGGAAGCATGGTGGTTTGCTTGCCTCACCTTAGATCAAATCGGCAAAGCTGGATGTTTCCGATGTCCCTTCTTCCCTCCAACTGGATCTTCTTCGCCAATTGTGCTCTGCCTCTGTCACAGAAGTTCCTTCATCCAGTTTCCCGCTTGTTTGTTCCTTAGATTCTGCCCTTTTGGTCTCTTGTCTTCGACAGGCTCAGCAATTTGGAGTCTGCCTCTATTTCATGGGCAAGGTTTTATCTTCAGCTCAGCTTCATCATTGGGCTGATGTTGCAGTGGGTCTGGATTGTATTTCTTCCTTTGTCTTTCTGGGCAAAGGATTTTACTATGCCCACTGCTCTTCGACTGAGGTGGTAGAGCGCCTTGTCAGTCATGCTGGTGTTCTCGGGGCTGGTTTCTTCGCTTATGTCATGCCCTAGGATCCACTTTTCGATCCTTCTGCAACCCTTCTGACTCACTGTCCGGTTTGGATTACTCTCAAAGCGCTGCCTGTGCCTCTTCTTTAGCATCTTCCAACTCTTACAACGTTTTTGGGAAGGCCCCTTTATGTTCCGAGACAGGAGTTCTTGCAAGCCTCCGATGATGTTCGTCTTTGTATTTTGTGGGATATGATGCAGCCCGTGCCATCTACTCTGGATCTTGATTTAGGATTTGCCCATCCGATGCACATCAGACTCCATTTTGCATCTTTTTCCACTGCATGTTATCGGTGCCGACAGGTTGGTCATTTTGCACGTGCTTGCCCTTCTACATCCAGGTCCATTCCTCCTGCTCCTTCTTCAGCTGTCAAGGTTACTCTCCCTTCTCCTCCGGTTTCTGCTATGGCTTCTTTGGTGAAGCCCTCTACTGCTCCGAAGCACTACTGGAGGAAGGTTGATAAATCACAGGCAAATCTTCCTCTTGCTGAAGAAGCTCAAGATTGCACCCTTGTTGAGCATCATCAGTTTCCTTCTACTCAGGATAGGGATGTACCCCTTGCAGAGGGCATTTACAGGATGATATGCATGCTCTCTTAGGATGCTGCCCCTGCTCTTACTCAGATTGATCCTCCGAATGAAGCTCAAATGCTAAACCCTGCTTGTTTCTCTGACTGTACGGATCAAATGCTACAGCTGCTTGTTTCTCCCTCAGTTTGACACCCTCGAGGTTCCTTTTGACGTCCGTTTTGTGTTCGTACGCTCTATTAGAAAATCCCACCCAAAAAAAAAAAACCGTATTGTCAAAAATCCGTACGATTTTGTCCGTACAGTCAGTACAGTTTTGTCCGTACAGTCGGGGAAGTCCGTACAATTTGCCTGTCAAAAAAAAATTTACTGTCAAAAATCCGTACAACTTTATCCGTACAGTCAGAAAATTCCGTACAGCTTTGTCCGTACAATCGGGGAAGTCCGTACAGTTTGCCTGTCAGAAAAAAAAATTCGTACTGTCGAAAATCCGTACGATTTTGTCTGTACAGCCAGTAAAAAACCGTACAGTTTTGTACCTGCTGTGCTTTTCTCCTTGTAAAGCGTTGCTGCTTCCAAGTTTTTTCCTTAACTCGAATGGCGGATTATTCCAATGAGAAAACCTTTCACAAAGACAAGTCGGTTTCCAACAAGAAACAAAAACAGGTGATGGATTCAGATGATTCCCTTCATGACTGTGCTGAGGCTCAGCTTGTTTATGAGGTTATGCATGAAGGGTTTGAAGACACCCGTAAAGGTTGGAAAGATCCACTTCCCACCACTGGCATTATGGTGAAAGTGGATGATATATTTGATTCAGTTAAGGAGTATGCAAAGCATGCCATTATAATTTTCTTCCTAGGACGAATGCCTGCTGCTGCAAATGTTGGGAATTGGTTGACTCGAACCTGGGTGGTTCTTATGTCAAAAAAGTTCATTATGCAACGAGGGGCTTTTTTGAGATCATCATGGCTGATGAGGAGCACCGTCAAGTTTTGCTGGAGCACTCTCCTCTTTTCTATGGCCAGCAGATGGTCCATGTTCTACCCTGGTCTCCCACCCGGGATTATCAGGCATTGATTCGGCATCGTTGCCCTATTTGGGTAGAAGTTGTGGATTTTCCTCAATGCTTGTCTTCTCTTCTACCTGAAATTGCAGCTTCCCTCGGTAAGGTGGTATGTCCGCCGCGACCCAATGGAAATTCGAATCGCTTCTGCATTTTGTGGGATACAGATCATCCCACTCCAGCTTCATACTCGGTTACTGTGAATAATGTTTCCATGGGGAGTGCCTTTTACAAGCTCAAGTGGGGGCTGTTTGCAGGTGCTTGCTTTGAATGCAAGCAATTTGGGCACATGGCTTCACAATGCCCTTCCCGAGCTCCACGGATGCCAGTGCAAGCTGAAATGGTTCAGCCTTTGAATAAGAATGCAAATGCCTCTTCTGTGGTCAAAAACAAAGGGGTCAAACAGTTTTTCTCTGTTCAAGACAAAGGCAAAGCCCCGACTGTCTCACATGGTAATGCTTCTTTTCCTGTGCCTTTGTCCTCTCCACCTCAGGGGAAGGGGGAAGTTTTTGTGACTGATGGATGGCAAACTCCTCGCAAAGTGATCTCCCCCAGGCAACCTTTGCCTCCTCGGACTTGGAGTGGTGCATCCTCTCATGGGAAAACACCTGCTGAAAACTCTGGTGTTGGCTTGACCTGGGCTGCTGTGACTGCAAATCGGACCTTGTTTCCTGAAGAAGAAGTTGCTGCACTTTTGTCCTCTCCTCAGGCTGATGCTTCATCTCAGGATAGAGGCCCGGACATTGAGGTGGAAATGCAGACGTAGACAGCCTGTTAGTTGCTGTACATACCTGTCCCATACTGTAAATATGCCTGAACATCTGCCATGGTAGATGGATTATTGTTCAATGCCTTGTTCAAGGGGAAATTTTTGAATTTGCATCGGTTTATGCCCCCAAGTCTTCTCGTGATAGAGCTTTGATCTGGGCTGCCATGCATACTTATCCATGGCGACAACATGCCTTCGTTTGTGGTGACTTAAATAATGCCCCTCAATCGGGTGACAACACCTCAGGCCACACTCATATGTTGGCTTCTGAAACACAGGCATGGTCTGATTTTTTGCTTCAGTTGCGCCTGGTTGATCTCTGGAAGGAATTACAGCCCATGCTTCCGGGTTATACCTTTCAGCATAATGCTCAATCTTCTTATCGGGCACGCTTGGACAAATGGTATCAGATTGATCCACACCATTGTGATGCCTTGACTTGTCAAATTTGGGTTGATCATGCTTTCACACATTCGGATCATGCTCCTCTTTGGTTGAGGCTTTCCTTACATGAATTTCCCACTGACAGATTGCCTTGCCGAAGGCTTTTGCTGATTAATAATAGTTATCTGGAGCATGCTGACTTTAAAGCCTTGGTCTTTGATGCTATTCAGCCTCTCTCTCGTCAGATACGCATTGGTTTGGATTATGCCTCGCACGCTTTTGTTGCTCGGATGCAAGCAGTTATTCGAGATTATCGCAAATCCTATATGCAAGCCACAAGGGAGACTGTAGCACATGCCAAATTTACATGTCAGAGTTTGACTGAGCTTGCTCATCTTCGCCCTTTGTCTTCAGAGAAAAGCATGCTCTTATGTCAGGCTCAATTCTCTCTTCAATCTAATGTTCGCAGAAAGCTTGCTAAATGGGAAACTCAATCCAGACAACGCGCATTTTTGGATAAAGGCTGCTCTTCCAAGCAATTTTTTAAGAGTTTACACTACAAAAGACAGGCTGCCAATATCTATCGGATCCGGATGCCTGACGGTTCTTGGTCAACATCTCGTTCAAAGCTTGATGATTTATGTGTGCAGCACTTCTCCACTCATTTTGGGCATCTGGATACTCTTTCTCCTCGGGTCGTGTCTGCACGTCAGCTTCTTTAGCAGCATATTCATCAAATTCTGTCTGATGCTCAGGCTTTGGAACTTGAACATCTCTTCACTGAAAGGGAATTGTCTGATGCACTGAGATCCTGTGGCAGATGGAAATCTCCAGGATGAGATGGTCTCACTGTTGAATTTTTTCTTGCATTCTGGGATCTTCTTAAATTCACCTTAGCTGCAAATGGTAAATACAGCATGGCGAAATCAGCTGATGCCTTTGTCATGGAAAAAGGGTCTTCTCAAGCTGATTCCAAAAAAGCAGCTATGTGATTCATTGGGTGATTGGAGGCCAATCACGCTCATGCCAGTCATTTACAAGATCATTGCCAAAATGGTGGTTGATCGGATTAAAGGTTATTTGCATGATGGGTTGCATCCCTCCCAATATGGCTTTGTTCCACGTCGCCGTATCACAGATAACATTGCAAATGCTTATATTGGGATTGAATATGCCAAATACATGCAGCAGGATGTTCTACTCTTGCAGGTAGATATTGCAAAAGCCTTTGACACAGTTCAATGGGATTTCATCTCGCAAACTATGCGAGCTTTGGGGTTTGGACAAAAAATGCAGCAGGTTATTTACTGGCTTTACAGAGATAGCAATGCGGCTTGCATTATTTCTGGGGATATCTCTGATGAGTGGACTCTTCGTTGTTCGGTCGCCAGGGATGCCCTCTCAGTGCTTTACTCTATGTCATTGCTACTCATCCTATGCTGCAATATATTGATCATCTTGTGGCTACAAGATCACTTCATGGCTTGGAATTAGATGCTAATCGCAGCATGGTTGCTCAAGCTTATGCTGATGATTCTTTCTTTACCCCGAAGAATACGCCCCATAATCTTGGTGCCTTGATGCAGGCCCCCTCTATTTATGGTTAGGCAGCTGGTCTTCATGTTAATTTTCAGAAGTCTAACCTGCTCCCTTTGCATTCCAAAGACTGGCATAGTCTATTATGGCCCGGGGATATCATTCCACCCACTCAGTTTGTTCGTCATCTTGGTTACCCTTTGGGGTGGGAACTCACTCGCCGACAACAAACTGATTGGGTTTTGGCTAAGTATCGAAAAAAGCTTGAGTATTGCAAACTGGCAACCTGGCCTTTGCACGTTCGTCTTCGAATAGTGCAGTCCATCCTTGTGGTAGATATTCAATCTTACTTGCCATTGCCATTCATGTCTGTCTTTATGGAACTCTTCTGGCGATCCAAACATGGCAGAAAAAGTCTCAGGCTGCTTTCGATGCATCACATTTGTTCTCCCAAGATGCATGGTGGATTAAACATCACAGATATTCATGTATATATTCTTACCCACAGGGGGAAAATATTGCTGCAATTTCTGCAAGGTGATCAGCCTTGGGCTCTTATGATTAGGACTTTAGTCACTCATATCAGTATTTCTGCGTTTGGTCATTGGCAACTCGATCACTGGGATTTCTTTTTTGGCTGCACTGATGGCACTTTTCCTGGATGCCCTTTTGTCTCCCGCTTGCTTCTTCTGGAAGCATGTTCTTTCTCATCTGGAATGGAATGGACGGCAATCTTTGCTTGGGAATTCTTTGAGAGCTGAAAGCATTCACTGGTCGAAAGTCTTTCAGCCTCCCTTGGCTTTACAGGAACCTCGACGTTCCTACTTTGTCTCGTTTAAAGGCATCACCTCGGTTGCTGATGTTATAGATGATGCTGGTACTGTGCTCCCCTTTTCTCTAGCAGCCACTACATATGGATTGGGCTCTCATTATTGTCCTTTGTGGCGACAAATTACTTCTATGCTTTCGCCCTTTGTTCCGATTCCTCCTTAGGAACTCCAGGACCGACTGGAAGATTGGACTTTGACTTCTCCAAGGTCCTCTTCTCGTCCTTTGAGGCTATCTCATATTACTGTACTTGAAGGTACGAAATGAAGAGAGAGAGAGAGAGTGCAGGTACAAGACGAGTCGATACGTCAAATCTTAGAACTTGTACCTAGACCTAGGACCAAGTGTCCTAGGTGTCACATAGTCCTATGTGGCCTAGAAGGCACTAACACTATAAGTGCCTACACTTATGCCCACAAGGCACATACCATAGCCTATAGGGCATCACTAGAACGACCAGAAGATGGCCTACAAACCCCCCTCCATGGGATGGGCCAAAGTACTCTAAAAACGTCTCAGAATACCTGGTAGTTTCTGGTCATGATGGCACATGTTCATCCAAAAGGATATAGCCACCTATGAATGTACAAGGAATGTCAGATCATGTAACAAAGGGAACCAAGTGTAAAGCCTGTCGGAAGACTTCGAACTTGGGACGAGGAAGTGCCTTTGTAAACATATCTGCGATGTTGTCCTCTGTGGGAAGATAGGACAACTCTATGTCTCCTGCTGACAACCGCTCCCGAACATAATGATAGTGAACTTGGCACTCTGGCTGTCAGTGTAGACAATAGTGGATGATGTCTGGCAAATACCAAGATCTGTAAGTAACTGTCGAAGCCAAACACACTCTACTGTAGCGGTGAAAGTTGCCCTGTACTCAGCCTCAAAGCTAGACGTGGCAACTGTCGGTTGCTTCTTGCTGAGCCAAGAAATACATGAATTGCCAAGCAAAAAACAATTGCCAGTATGTGACACTCTGGTGTCGGAACATCCTGCCCAGTCACTATCCGTGTAAGCATGCACGGTAAGTAAACCCTGATCACCGTAGAAGAGGGCTAAATCCTGAGTGCCTCTGAGATATCTGAAGACTCTCTTCACTGCCTGCGCTGAATCTGCTGAGCTGAGATACTGCATACTGCAAGTCAAGTCTAGTATGACATAAATAAATAAGCCATCCAGCAGCCTGCTGATAAAGAGTGATATCACATGGTGGGCTCCCATCATGAGCTGAGAATTTGAAGCCAGGGTCCAGTGGAGTAGAGATTGGCTTGCAATCCTCAAACTGAAAACGATCAAGGAGCTGTCCAATATACTTGGACTGAGACATCATGATACCCCCTACCCCCCTCAACATGAGCAAACTGAATGCCCAAATAATAATGGAGCCGTCCCATGTCTGACATGACAAAAATCTGCTGCAAATCAGCCTTGAAAGCTGCAATTTGCTGAGTATCCGGGCCCATGATAAGCATATCATCCACATATAAAATCAGCACTAAAAAATCAGATCCACTCCCACGGAAATAAAGAGTGGGTTCTGTGGGACTATTCTGAAAACCAAAGGATAGTAAGTGTGCATGAATTTTGGCATACCATGCCCTGGGTATCTGCTTCAAACCATAAAGGGCTTTTCTAAGCCGGCATACCTTATTTTCAGAATTAACAACCTCAAAGCCAGGACGTTGTGTGACATAAACTTCTTCCTGCAGATCCCCATGAAGAAAAGCAGTCTTGATGTCAAGTTGGTGCACTTGCCAATGATGATGATGGATGTGGGAGCAAATGTCTCCTCAAAGTCAATGCCTTGTTGTTGGGCATACCCTTTTGCAACAAGACGGGCTTTGTATCGATCTATGCTGCCATCAGATTTCCTTTTTAATTTGTAGACCCACCACGTTCCAATGGCATGCTTGCCAGGTGGGAAATCTACTAATTCCCATGTGTCATTTTTGGCAATAGATTGTAACTCAGCTTTCATTGCATCCATTCACTCTTTGCTGTAAAAAGCATCTTTATGGCACAAAGGCTCTTCACTGCAAGCTGTAGCAAGAAGTGCAAACTCAAGAAAGTGACCATGCTGTCTATTCCCTGATCTTGTCCGGGCAGCAAAAGGCTGATCTTGTTTGCTGTCCCTCAAGGTATCAAGAAGCCATCTGAGAACTTGCCTTTGCTGTCTATTGACAGCTCTTTCTTCAATGACTGCATCATGAGTAGTGGGATCATTTTGTGCCGGAAGAGAAACCTGCAAATCAGCATGAGGTTGAGGCTGGTTATTGCTTAGTGGAGGGCCTGCAGGAGGCTCATGTTGCTGCTCAAAATCCTCCTCTGATGATGGCAGAGGTAACCAAGAGTCAAAGGCATCAAACATGTCAACATCTGGCTTTGCTTTGCAGTCCACAAGAGGAGAAGCTGAATGTTCAGCAAAGATCACATCTCTACTGACAATAATCTTCCCAGTATTTGGTTGATATAACCGATACCCTCTGCTCTCTTGGCTGTAACCAATGAATATGCATTTGATTGCTTTGTCATCAAGCTTATGTCTCAGCTGAAATGGGACATGAACATATGCAAGAGACCCAAAAACTTTCATATGTGAAAGTGAAGGCTTCCTGCCTTTCCATGCTTCATAAGGTGTAATAGTCTTTAATGCCCATGTAGGTGATCTATTCAGCACATAGTTGGCACACATTACTGCATCAAGCCAAAATTTATCAGGCAAAGACTTGGCCTTGAGCATGCATCTGACCATGTCCATTGTGGACCTGTTTTTCCTTTTAGAAACAGGATTTTGCTGAGGAGTGTAAGGAGTAGTGCATGAGTGAATAATGCCCCGTGAGGATAGAAATGCATCAAACTCCTTTGACATATACTCACCCCCCCTATCTGTGTTGAGGGTGACAAGCTTGTTTCCTGATTCATTCTCAACCATATTCAGCCATCTCTGAAAGCATAAGAAAACTTCAGATTTGGCCTTTAAAGGATATACCCAGCAATACCTTGTGAAATCATCAAAAAGAGCCATGAAATACTTGTATCCTCCAATGGCATTTGTCCTCATTGGGCCACAGACATCACTGTGTACAAGCTGCAATTTCCTTTGTGAGAGTTTTGGACAATTCTTTTGAAAAGGAAATCGATGCATCTTACCCAAAAGACAACCCTCATACACATGTTTGGAAACTGTGTGAGTCTAAGGTACATCATTTGCCATCTGTTGTGAATGTAGCTTGAAAGAGCTCTATTGAGATGGCCCATTCTCTCATGCCAAAGATGAGTTTCAGCAAGCTGTGAATCTGAAATAGCCAATGCTTCAATAGAAAGTGCAGCTGAATGATGATCAAGGTAATAAAGCCCTTTTTCCAAAGTGCCACTGAGAACTATGGCATTGTCATCACGAAGATCATATACTAGGCATCTGTAGCCATCAAAAATTACTCTGAAACCTGAAGTAGCAATTGCTGAAATTGAAATCAAGTTGACTTCAATGCCAGGCACAAAAAGAACATTTGTCAGAGTGACAGGATGGCTGGAAATGGATGTGAGCTGCACATCTCCAACTCCTTTTACAGCATATGAAGCATTATTAGCACATGTAACAGTCCCCCCTCGAGGTGCATCAGCTAGAGAATGAAACAACTGTCTGCAAGATGTGACATGCTTGAAAGCACCACTATCAAAGTACCAGGACTAAGCATCATTAGCAGTAAAGAGTGCATCAGCTTTGGAGGGATCAAATGAGCAATGGACAGCCCATGCCCAATCATCCTGAAGAGCATTTGCATGTGAAGCATTTGCTGGCTCATGGGATTCAATGGCATGTGAGGCATTAACTGTCAATCCTGCTTTCTTTTTCTCCGAAGCAATGCGCTTCCTGCATTCTGAAATGTTATGTCCAGGCTTGCGACAATAGTTGCATCTTTTTTTCTTTCCCTTATCTGCTGTATTTTTAGATGCATGGGAGGAATTGCAGTTGCTATGCGTAGAGGAATTGCAGCTGCTGTGCGCAGATTTTGGCTTGCCCATAGGCTTGGAAGCCTTGCCTCTTCCTGTCTGCTGTGAAGCAAATGCATGATCAGGAATAATGGCTTGCCTGTTAGCTCTACTTTGCTCTTCCTGCAAAAGCAAAGTAACTAGCTGGTCAAAAGAATAGTGGTCTGGATTACCCATGGCCACTAATCGAAGGGCTGTAGCAAACCCTTGATATGTATCTGGCAGTCCATTCAATGTGGTACTGACAAGCTGTGAATTTGGCACCACCTCATCAATGTTGGCAAGATGTTCCATGAGGTCCTTGACCTTTGTCAAATATGCATCCATTGAGTCACCTTCATTCATATTCACTTCCTGTAATTGCCTTCTCAAATATGCAACACGAGCTTCATTGCGTATCTGATAGAGAGAAGCCAATTTATCCCAAGCATCCTTTGCTGTCTTGCAAGACCGGATGTGTGGAATAATGATTCTCTTGCATGATAAAGCAATGCATGAATGTGCATTTGCATCTCTTGCATCCCATCTTGACTGTTCTTGAGTTGGAAGAGCAGCAGCAGGAGTGCTAGAGGAAGAGGCATCAGGAGGAGTACCCCCTGCAGAAGAACCAGCAATAGAAACAACCACTGAAGCATTGGCTGGCCTCAGATCAGCCCCAGAAACAATATTCCACAAATGCTTTGCAACAAGAATATGTTTCATGAGATAAGACCACATCGGATAGTTGGTGCCATACAACTTATCATCTTCACGAAGAACTCCAAATAAATCTTGATTGTTCCCAGCCATAGCAACTATGATACCCTGTAAAAGACCTAAACACCCAAAAGCCTCAAGGCTATCACTGCAAAAAGCTGGCTGTCCCAAAAATGACAGCAAATAGCTGCAAATTTCTGACCCAAATCAAAGGGGAAATGCAGATCTTATCCAAATGTGACTGTGACATGCAATGTTCACTGCAAAAACAGCAAATTTGGCAAAAGCCCCATATTGAGGGCAAATAGGCCAAAAAGAGGGCAAATGTAGAAAAGCCCCAAATTTTGCTGAAATTTGCAAATGTGACCCAATGTATGATAATCTGACCCAATGTCCTGCAAATCTGACTGAATGTCCTGCAATCTGACCCAATGTACTGCAATTTAAACAAGAAATTGCAGACTAAATCCCAAAACTCCAATATTCTTGCAAGAAATTGCAATCAAAGGAGGTGAAAGGAAATTAAAGCCCCAAATTTGCCAATGTCCTGCAAAAGCCCCAAAACTGCAAATGTTTGTAGATGACTGCAATGAGACCAAGAACCTGATTCAAGCCAATGCCAAAACATGTACGGAACCTGTGGTGAGACTGTACGGAATATAAGTACAAGTTGTACGACTGAAGGTACGTGTGTACGAGAAGCTGCTACAAGCTGCTGACGACTGATATGTAGGTACGGTGCAAGTACCTTGTACAGAGTTCCTACGCATGTACAGTTGTACGGCGTAGGTACCTTGTACGGAGTTTCTACACAGGTACAACTGTACGGTGAAAGTACCTTGTACTCCTACGCAGGTACAGTTGTACGGCGTAGGTAGCTTGTACGACGAACTGAAGGTACGGCGATGCAAGTACGGACGTGCAGTACGGCAAAGCGACGCGCAGGTACGGACGTGCAGTACGAACACAAATACCAGGCCTTCCGTATGACTGTACGGAAGGGAATGCAGTTACAGCTTTTGTTTGGGAAGCTGGACGCCTGGATCTTGGACAGCAGCTGAAGAGCCTCGAACAGGCTGGGAATGTGTCGACCAGCAGAGCAGAAAACTCCCAATGAGCAATGGAGGACTCGGGGGCTGAGGAGACCTGAAAGACTAGAGCAATACCTGCTCTGATACCACTGAAGGTACGAAACAAAGAGAGAGAGAGAGAGAGAGAGAGAGAGTGCAAGTACAAGACGAGTCGATTCAGAGTAGTCACGTCAAATCTTAGATAACTTGAAAACACACAGGTACAAAGTACTTGTACCTAGACCTAGGACTAAGTTTCCTAGGTGTCACATAGGACTAAGTGTCCTATGTGGCCTAGAAGGCACTAACACTATAAGTGCCTACACTTATGCCTACAAGGCACATACCATGGCCTATAGGGCATCACTAGAACCACCAGAAGATGGCCTACAGTACCTGCATTGTATAAAATCCTTTTGCCTCAACCTTGGGTTTCAGAGAGAGGTGATTTTGTTTGGCGAATGCATCGCCCAGCCAAGTGGTGGAGGAAAAGATTACAGCAACTTTGGGCCTATAAAGTACCGCTTCGGCAACAAGTTTCCTTTTGGCGAGTTCTTTTGGGAGTGTTTCCATCTGGACGGCTATTAGCTCATAGACACATTGCTCCTGCACTTTGCCATAGATGTTCTGCTTCTTCAAAGACTGTGCCTCACTTGTTTTGGCATTGTCTGTGCTCTCGTGAGTTTTTTGATCTGCTTCAACAGCACCTGCGAGCGAGATTCCCATCTGTTCCGTTTGAGAAGTTCTTCTGGCTATTTGGGTTTCATCCATCCAGACCGGAGTTTCATCTTTTCTTCGTTTGGGTTTGCTACTGGGCACTGTGGACTTTATGGACATATAGGAATTGTAAAGTCTTTGCTGATCCTACTTTCTCTCTGTTTGGCTTTTTTAGGCATTCTCTGCAGCAATCTTTCTTTGATTGCTTGCAGACCCGCTGCATAGATCATGAGGTCTTTTTGGCATATACTGAAATTTTCAGTTAATGTAATTGTAGCACCTTTTTTTGAGGTTGCTACTCATATAATATAATCAATCAAAGATTTCACCTCAAAAAAAAAAAGTGTGTGTATGTGAGAGAGAGAGAGACAGAGACAGAGAGACAGAGAAAGAAAGTTTTATGAATGTCTTCGGGAGGCCTTGCAAGCCTCTGAGAGAGAGAGAGAGAGAGAGAGAGAGAGAGTTTAAAAACTTCAAGAATCATATTTTATCCTTTATCATGCATATGGCTACCTGGTATTTAGCAGCTGCAAGAAGTTTTTTTCTCCTTTCCTTCAGGGCAATCTCCAAATCAGACTCATTTTCCAACAGGATCTCTCCGATAGACTCCCACTTTGAAATAGGTTCACCCTACATGATAAGTAACATCAACAATATTCAATCCTGCTAGAGAGCATGACGCTAACTTATAACAACCATGACTAACAAGGAAAACTAATTGGATTTGAGAGAGATTCAAAACATCATGTATCTAAATGCCCATGAAATCAAAATCTGTTAAAATCCGGTCATTTGCATGTGTTTGAAGTTGATACTGCACATACATTTGTAGCCAATTTCTCAACTAGGGAATGATGGAAAGCTAGAGGAAGAGGGAGGGCCTTGTATGCTTCGGGGTGTGATCAAAATCTAGGATAGTGGATGAGTTGGGGAGAGGTAGAAATTAAATGTGGATTGGAGTTAATCATGTAATTAAATATTTGGGTGTTGATGTTTCCACTATTGTTCATGGTGGGCAGCATGCAAGTGGAGGCTGGTGCGGCCTTAGTACTCTAGATGAGTTCTTTTACTATGGATGGTAACTCGGAACCTTTTGTTTTTTATATAGGTTAATTTGTGTTTCTTGGGAGGTTGAGCTCATGCAGTTGCTAAGTACATTCTGTGTACTTCGCAGCCACGTGGAAAGACTCCCGTGGTGGAATAAGTGACTATTTCATCTTCCATCTGCAAAGCATGCTCTCATACTTGGCGGCCAGGGGGAAACATGTTACACTAAATTTTAGTTTGTGTAAGAGGGCGCTTTTAAATGGGTAGTTATAACCCCTATTCGCTATGGCGTCCAAAGGAAGAGAGGGTGTTGTGTGTTTTGGGGTGATAAAAATAAAGGAAATTGGATGAGTTGGGGGGGGAGTTATGTACTTAAATGTGGCTTGGAGTCAATCATGTATTAGGGGTAGGGGGTTAGAAAGGCTCCTTGAGCTCCCCAAAACACCCCCCCTAGCTCCCTTCTCCCAGCCTTCCCTTTAGTTCGCCTTCCCTTTCGCCCCTTTCCTTCCCCTGTTTTCCACCTTTTCTCAGCTCCTCTCCTCCACCTTTGCCTGGCGAAGGTGCTGCGATTGCTGCTTTCCCAGCCCATGTGGCTGGATCGAGGTATGCAGGACACAGTTTGTGCCTCCACAGCTCCCCCTTTGCACCCTTGCCAATTCATGCTGGCCTTTGGAACCTTCCCCTTCAGACCACGAAAATTTTTGGAGGTGGCCTGGCAGTGAGGCGCTGCAGGTCTTCTTGCAGGCCTGTTAGTGCCTTTCCTAGGAAGCCGGCTTGTAGGGTGCAGCTGTTTTCAAGTGGCCAGGGAAACTGTTTAGTGCACTGGGCTATCCCTTCAGCCAGGTGAGCACTTGGAGCCACTCTCTTTTGAGCCTGGCAGCCTTTTCTTTGTATTTTTGAACAGAGTTTTCTTGGGCCCCTTTGCAGCTCACTGTTCTCATCTTGGTGTGGCAACTTTAGCTCCTTTTTGGACAGCCCTCCCTTACCTTTTCTGCCCAAACTCGTGGCTGTCTTTCCTTACTTTCTCCTTTCCTTCTCCCTCCTTCTTCCACCGCCTCCCCCCCCCCCCCCCCTCCCCCCGTCCCCTCTTTGTAGCAGTGTGTTAATTGTCTTGCCTCGGAGAGGAAGTTTCTTGGTGGTGACCCTTGGTCTGCTCAGAGGAGTATAGGGCCATCCTTCCGTCCATTGGTTGCACTTTTGGCAAGATGCTGGAGTCTCCATCAGACACAACATCTTTGGTCGTGGTGAACGACAAGGTTTCTAGACTCGGGCTGGTTGTCAAGAGCCCAAAGTCCCTCCCGCAGTAGATTTATCTTGAGACCCTAGATGGGAGAGAACTCCGTCAGGGAATTGAGGTCTCAAGGTTACCAGGGCAGTGCCTACAGTGTAGATAGATGGGTGTCACCTCGCACGTGACTGCCCTATAGGAAACAGAAACGGGCCCCTCCCCCCCCCTCGCAAACTCGACCGAGACAATAGAGGGAGTGTCGGGCAGATAGGGCCCAACGTCCTCATAGGCACCAGTAGGAGTCCCAAACTCCTTGGGTGGATCCTCTGAGGGAGTTGAAAAATGAAAAAACCAAACAAGCACACCACGAACAAATGGGTAAGAGAATTTTGCATCCTGAACTAAGGAATGTGATGATTGCTTTTAATATTTTTGAGAAGTGGGGAATTGATGCTATCGGTCCAATGCCTATGACTGCCAGAGGCAATTGCTAACTACTTACCGCTATGGATTATTTATCTCGTTAGGCTAAAGCAAGAGCAGTACGGGCTGTAAATGCTAAATTTATTTGTCAGTTTGTGTATGAGGACATCTACTGCCGCTATGGGATGCCTTTGGAGTTGGTGTCTCACATAGGGCCTGGCTTTAGGAGTGAACTCATGGATTTGCTTTGTGTCAGATACATTTTTTGTTCTATCATATTTTGCCCACTCCCCCTGGCTGCAGACATTCATGTCTTGCAGTTCCAAGAACATATGTTGCAGTTCATCTGATGTATCTTCATTAACAAGACTCTCACCTTTGTCCTTCATCTTCATAGCAGGTCCACATGTGCTCACTTGCATGATCCACACAAAATATTTCTTCAACCTTAAGCCATTCACCCTGTTTCTATGCTGGCTGCCATCCAAGTCTGCCAGCTGATATGAACCATTACTTGTTCACCACACAAATAAAACCCTCCCACTTAGTCACAAACCTTTTCCTAGGTATGATCAAGCTTACTGTTATAACGAAGGACCATGTCCCCTTCCTTGTTTCAAATTAGCCCTCAACTGGTTACTTTCCTGAGTTAAGGCATCCTGTCCATTTCAGCCTCTTGTAAATCCAGCAGCCTATTCTTCAAGGCTGAATTTGGCTGGTCATCCATTTAATTAACATCTGCAAAGCTGGTATCTCAACATCTAGAGGTATGAAAGCCTCTTTCCCAAATACCAAATGAAAAGGGAAGAATTGAGTGCCTTCCTTCACAGCAACCCTGTAAGCCCATAGAGCAACATGCAAAGCAAGATCCCAACTCTCCCATGCAACCTCATCATTTTGCCTATAATATTTGAGACTTCACCATTGAAATGCTCATTCATTGCAAGGCACTGAGGATAGTGAGGAGTGGCATACATGTGCACTATCTTGTAGATATGGGTAGGCACTCAGAGTATGCACTGAGCCAAGGGATAGGCTTTGGGGGCACTAGGAGCTTGTTTTTCTCATTTGATCATGTTGGACATAAATATTTCGAAAAAAAAATAAATATAATGTGTTTCTTGCCGGGGCTTGAGGGACATGATGAGCATAAGTGATATCGCCAAAAAGATGACAACCAAAAAAAAAACACTATCTCTACTTTAAAGCCAAGCCAACCAATTAAAGCATCCATCATCTAGTCTTCAATGAAGATTAAAAAAGCTGTGATCCCATTTAGAAACGAAGCTCAAAAAACAAGGGTCTCATTCGGGATCAGAAAAGTGATGTGAGCCCAAGGTCTCCAATGTATAGGGTTTTTTTCTTCCAAAAAGATTACTTCATCAAGTATGAATGAAAGCCGCAAGAGCAAGCTCAGATGTGGGAGTACATCATGACATGCATGAAAGAAAAAACAGCTCAAAAAGAGCTAACAAAAATCCAAGGTGGAGGCTGAAAATGCCACCTCAACCCTGAAGAAGACTCAGAGAAGAAAGGAGACCCTGTCCAAACTCTGAAAAAAATATCTCTCCTTGCTGTAGCTACTCTGGAGGATCCCTGCAAGCTCACCCAGATGGCCATCAACGTGTGTATAATATCAGTACAAATACTGGCCATAGACTGGAAGGGTGTAAAAATGGTTTTTCGTTGTTTGGGTGTTGGTTTGTTAGCTAGTATGTAAAAAATGGATAATGATCTATGTGTGGGGTGTGTTATTTTGAAAGGGTTAGGTACCTTGGAGTTTTTCTTGTCAAGGACATGTTTGGAGGGGTGAGAGGGGTGTTATGGGTTGTGCATGGGATTATTACGTGACAAAAAAATGCTATCTTGGTGGGTGTATGTGTTGATGGCGTTCATGAGCTTGGGTAATGGGGAGAGGCTTCTGGATGATGAGTTGGCAATGGTACATGGAGCATATGTGTGAGATCATTCCAGATAAGAATTGGAGCAGAGCAATCGCCTGGGTGTGAGGTACGGGCTGTATGCACACAGGAGCTTTGAGGCTTGGGAGAGGGATTACGTATGGATCTCTCACAGATTGGAGCATCATGCTGGTGTATGCTTGTATGACAAGCTGTACGGATTTGTTTTTCTGTGGTACGGACTGCTTCCGTTGGTTGGTACGGATGGCTCACATGCTTCTTCGGGTCTGATTCATGGTTGTGTACGGACGCTGTATGTTGCTCGCACAGCTTGGAACCTGAGTATAGTTGTACATAGTGCAGCCACTTTGCATTGGTGACCACCTGTATGTAAGGGGGGAAGGGAAGTGGAAGAGAGCAAGAGAGTGAGAGTGAGAGAGACACACTAGTGCGGGTGTGAAGTGATAGTGAGCCACACCACAAACTCACTTATGTTTTATTAGGATTAGGTTTACCCTATGACTGTCTTAAGACAGTCATAGGTGTCCTATCTTTAATTCTTTAATTAAGGGTTGGCAATGTGCCTTTACCCCCAACACTGTATGTACGGACAACAGTTTGGCTTTTTGTGTTGGGTTTTTTTGTGTGTTACACAAGGAGACCTTGGACTGTTACATCACTTTTCTCATCCCGAATGAGACCCTTGTTTTTTGAGCTTCATTTCTAAATGGAATCACAGCTTTTATAATCTTCACTAAAGAGTAGATGATGGATGTTTGAATTGGTTTGACTTGGCTTTAAAAGTAAGATAGGTTTTTTTAAATCATCTTTTTGGCGATCATCACTTATGCTCATCATGTCCCTCAAGACCCTGCAAGAAACACATTATATTCTTCTCTTTGTTGAAATATTTACATCCAACATGATCAAATGAGGAAAAAAAACTCCTAGTGCCCCCAAAGCCTATCCCCTGGCTCAGTGCATACTGAGTGCCTACCCATATCTACAAGATAGTGCACAAAAGCCAAGTACAGTTTTTGTCCTATCAGTGCCTAGGATGATTTAGAGTAAGCTCTTAGACCCTCATCAGATAGTACAGGCAGAGTTCGCCATGACAACTCTCTAGGTTGATGCCACTTTTCAAACACCGACATTTATCCATAGAGTTTGGGCCTTACCCCACTAGAGACTACCGAGGCTGGATCTAGAGTCATCATCTACACGGCTAGCACAAAGCGGGTTTGATACAATATGGTTTGCATGCATATCCACATGATTTGCAAGTCATTGTATTCATATGCACCGGATTCCCCCCTTTCAGTACAGCATGGATGCACCTCTGGAGTCGAACCCACGAGACCATATCATACGGTTAGATCTAAATCCAACTTCTTACGCTCGGACTTCGGGGAGGGAGACTAGGAGTTCCCCACCAAGATCCAGTTCTAACACAACCACTTCTTGAGAGTATGAGAGGATGGATTCATCTTCAAACCCCAGTATCTCGAGGACAGAGAAGTCTCACATGCACTGAGGATTGCCATTGGACAGATGCGGGTATCATCCCACCAGCTGAGGATTGAGGCAGGGAGAGTTGCACGTGTAACCAGAGAGCAACGGATCTACAGGTTATGCACGTTGGGGGAGGTCGAGATAGAGGAGCATTTTCTATGTGTCTGCCCAGCCTACTATGAGCTCCACGGACAATTCCATTACTTCTTTCAGGAGGGGCATGGCTTTGGTCCACACTCATGGCTCATCCACATCCAGGACCACGTTTGCATTCGGCTTTATCTGAATGAGATGCAACAACACTGAGAGATCCTATTGCGTCATATCAAACAACAGGAGGAGGAGACCGCGCCACAAGATATTGAGGTAGACCCAGCACAGAGACATGTCACAAACTTTTATGCATTTAAGTCAGCTCCAAGACACAATGGGTGCAGGACGAGCTAGCTGATATGAGGCTAGTATGGATCAACAAAGATAGACATGACGCTAGCGAGCAAGGGATGCACAGACCACACATGACACGGAGAGTGACCAGAGCGCACACAATCGAGGTTCGTCCTATCTCAGCTCTCCTCATACGAGACAGCCAAATGAGGCGGCCTCTTGACATTCTCATCGGATCCATAGCACGAGACAACTCGATAGACACAAATAGGGGAGATCTTCATAGCCCAATGTAGAGCCACTACGATGCCGGGTTTCGGCTTTTGAGTCTTAGCTTTCAGTTTGCACTCGCCAGCTGAGGATCAAGGCAAGGAGGGCCGCATGCACACCTAGAGAGCAGCTTACTATAAGATCTGAGGACGATACCATTGCTTCTTCGGGACACTCTCCCGTTTGATCCATTTCCACGATCACATGTGTGTTGGCCTCTTCCTGGTGGTGATGTGGGACAGAGAGAGTCCCTGCTACACTAGATCAAATAGCAGGAGGTGACAATACCACAGGACACCGAACGGGCACGGAGACACATCACCGACTTCTATGCCTTCGAGTCAGCCTCAGGACACAAAGGGGAAGAGGAGGAGGACATGGCCCACATAAGGGCAGCATGGATCAACGGGAAGACACAACGCAAAGCAACGGAGAGTGAGCCACAGAGGATAACCGAAGCACGCGCGATGAGGTCCAGCCCATCGCTGCACTACTCAGAGGAGACCGACCAACCCAAGGTGTCACCCTTGATATGGCTCATTGTATACAAAGATCTTGGAGACCACGCCCCCCGCCCACTGTGAGAGACAACTCGACAGCTAAAGATACGTGACATCTTTGCGTCTCATCAGAGGGCTACACGACTCCCGGATATGTCCTTGGAGCTTTTGCACTACCTACTGAAGTCGCCTAAGAGTTTTTGAGATTTTGAGATTATTAGCTTAGCTTAGAACTCAACAAGGGCCTTAGTGAGCCCTTTGCTTCAGCCCATGGTAGCTTGTATGAGCTACTCTGCTAATTGTACTTTGTCTCATCCTTTTCTTTTCATTGTTACATCCAGATGTATTTGATTATGTATGATCAGACTTTGGATTCAGCACGGGTGATGATGCTCGTTTCAATAGCTCCACCCTTACTGTGATTTGTATCAGGTTTTCTTTCAGTCTCATAGACCCATCGGTCTTCCGAAGACTCTAATAAAATTTCTTTCTTTCTTTCTCATAGGCCCGCGAGGCCTTCTGAAGACGTTAATACCCTCTCTCTCTCTCTCTCTCTCTCTCTTTCTCTCTCTCTCTCTCTCTCTCTCTCTCTCTCTCTCTCTCTCTCTCAAATGCCCTTACTATACTCACATCCGAAAAGCATTTAGCTCTCTTCTCGAGGGACATAACAGACTGGCTGATATGCTACATAGCGGGTCAACCCCAGCTTTAGGAACGTTTGTCTATAAGCTTTTCAAGCACAGGAACTCACCTAAGACATAAAGGTAGTTTCTCTTAATACCCTCCCCTCCAAGGGAGGAGTCTTTGTGTACGAGGATTTTGTATTGCTCAGGTCCCATAGGCTGATTTTTGGTCTTCAGAGGACGATAATATCTTCTTCTTCTTCTTCTTCTTCTCTCTCTCTCTCTCTCTCTCTCTCTCTCTCTCTCTCTCTCAAATGGACACATGCAACGTCCACCTGATGGCCAAGATGTATGGGTCTGCTCTTGAAATGCACATCTATGAGAGGGAGGACATGAGAGCAACTACGCAATGAGGCTTTGGACGAGACCAATCCACACTAGATCACATCTTCACTCTCAGAGCCATCATCGAGGAGGCCAGATATCAGAAACAAAAAGTCTATGGATTCCTCTTTGGAGATTCTGACGAGCATTTTGGTGTGGCATATCAAGAGAGTCAGATGCACAAAGGCCTTGGATCATTCCCACGTCCACCCCTCTCACACTTTGGCCAGAATTTGGTCAGATACTATAAATACGTTGATGGACACTTGGATGTGCATGCAAGGGTCCTCCCGAGCGGCCTCTGCTAGGAGGGAATGGAGTGGCTCCCCCTTCTTCTCGAAGTCTTCTATAGGGTTGAGATGGCATTTTCAGCCTCAAACTTGGGATTTTTTTCTACCTCTTTTTTAGGAGCTTTTTTGGGTCATTTTGAGGCTTTATTTCATGCACTCCATGTTGTATTTCTGCTTTGAGCTTTCTCTCACAGGTTTTGTTCATACTTAATAAAAACATGTGTCCCCACCTTATTGCGCAACTTCGAGCTTTAGATATTCCATAAGAGGTTATATGGGAAGTCGTGGCCTTATATAAGAGTTACAGGCAAAGTACGAAAGACACATGACCGTCAAAGGAGGTAAGCGACTCCATTGAGGTGAAATGGGGATGCCTCCTCTGCCCAACCTACTTGTACATTGACGAGTTGGCCTCCTTTGTCAACACACTAGGAAGCCACAGCTTGACTTTGGCACAAACTGCCATATCTGTATTGCTATATGGCAATGATTTGTTCTAAACTCTGACAAAGCAGAGGGACTACACATGCATTAACAACATTGTAGGACTTTTGCACTACACATGCATTAACAACATTGTAGGACTTTTGCAAGAGTCAAGACATGAAGGTCAACCAAGGCCATGGCCTTTAACACCAATGATGCTCAGCTTCAGCATGAGACATTCCCATCTGCATGGGAGACACTTGAGATAGCCAGATCCTATGTATATTTAAGATGCACCTTCATAGGTCCCAAGTTCATCATGAAAGCAGCAGCGCAGACACTTGACTACAGGTCACACTTCACTGGAGAGACTCATAAGTAGTACTTCCCATAAAGTCACTCTTGTTTGATTCATTAATCCGACCAACTGCCCCAAACACAGTGGTTTTTGGGCAGTAGACCTTAAAGAGGATGAGTGGACCGGTTTTGATGGACTACAAGTCACTATGTTATCTCACGTCATCCGAGGGAAGAGCTGCACTCTGCATGACATTATCTTGGCAAAGTTTGCTGCGAGACCCCTCGACACAAATGCCTCATTCTAGATTATCAACTATCTGGACCGAGTCAGACAACTCAGCTAGACTGATGTAGGCTGATAGAGACTCGCATGCAAGGCCCTATCATTATCTATGCAGCTTGCAGCAAAGGGAGATGAGCACTCCTTGTAAGGGGGGAAGGGAAGTGGAAGAGAGCAAGAGAGTGAGAGTGAGAGAGACACACTAGTGCGGGTGTGAAGTGATAGTGAGCCACACCACAAACTCACTTATGTTTTATTAGGATTAGGTTTACCCTATGACTGTCTTAAGACAATCATAGGTGTCCTATCTTTAATTCTTTAATTAAGGGTTGGCAATGTGCCTTTACCCCCAACAACCTCCCACCTAAAGGCCAATGTGCCTAAAGGGGAGAAAAGAATAAAAATTACAGCAATATACAGTTATTGTATACAAGACCATAAAGTAAGAATGGTCTCATCCTAATCCCATGATGTGGCGGCAATGTGCAAACCGCTCTGTAGGCAAGCTCTTAGTGAGCAAATCTGTAGGATTATCATCAGTATGTACTTTCACAAGCTCAAGACACTTGTCTTCCAGTACCTCCCTGATGAAATGATATTTCACTTCTATGTGCTTGGTCTTCTGATGAAAGACCGGATTCTTTGCCAACATGATAGCACTCTGACTATCACAATGCAAAACTGGCATATCTCCTGTAATGCCCAAATCTCCCACCAGCCGAGTAAGCCATATTGCTTCCTTGCAAGCCTCAGTGGCTGCAACATATTCAGCTTCTGTGGTTGACAGTGCAACGCATTTCTGCAACCGAGACACCCATGATATAGCACCTCCTGCAAATGTGAAAATATAACCGGTAGTAGACTTCCGGTTATCTGCATTCCCTGCATAGTCTGAATCTGTAAAACCATGCACCAATGCATCCTGCCTACCATAGCATATGCACAAGTCTTTGGTACCTTTGAGATACCTCAAGACACCTTTCACTGCTTCCCAATGCCGCTTGCCTGGATTTGCCATATACCTGCTGATGACTCCCACCGCAAAAGCAATATCCGGACGAGTGGCAACCATGGCATACATCAAAGATCCAACTGCAGATGCATACGGAACCTTGGCCATTTCAGCCTTATCATCATCTGATCTGGGGCTGTCCTTACTGCTGAGTTTTAAATGTGGAGGCAACGGGGTACTAATGGACTTTCCCCCCTCCATTTTAAACCTCTGCAGTACTTTGTCAATGTACTCTTTCTGTGACAAAAACAAAAGTCCCTTGGACCTGTCACGAGTAATACGCATGCCAAGAATATGATTTGCATCACCTAAGTCTTTCATGTCAAAAGACTTATGCAGTTGTTTCTTCAAAGCACTAATCTCATGCTGAGATTTACTGGCAATAAGCATGTCATCCACATATAGAATGAGTAGCATCAAACTACCATCCTTTGCCCGTTTGGTGTATAAGCAATGATCGGTCTCACACCGATGATACCCTTGGGACTGCATGAAGGCATCAAACTTTTTGTACCATTCCCTTGGTGCCTGCTTGAGTCCATACAAGCTCCTCTTGAGCTTACACACAAGCTGTTCTTTCCCTTTAACAGCATATCCCTCTGGCTGACTCATATAGATCTCATCATGAAGATCTCCGTGAAGAAAGGCTGTCTTCACATCCATCTGACATAAATCCATGTCATCATGAGCAACAAGAGCTAACACTGCTCTCAAAGTAGTCATCTTGACTACAGGTGAAAAAATCTCATCAAAGTCAATGCCCTTTTCCTGCTTAAATCCCTTGGCAACCAATCTGGCTTTATACCGAGGTAAAGCATTTGAATCCACTTTGACTTTGTAAACCCACTTGCATGGCAAAACCTTTCTGCCTGCAGGTAACTGCACCAAGTCCCATGTATCATTCTGAAGTAGGGAGTCCATTTCTGACTGCATGGCTTTCTCCCACTTCTTTTTCTCTGTTCTTCCCATAGCTTCCTTGAAGCTAGAAGGCTCACCACAATCTGTCAGCATGATAAAATCAGCCACATTATTGGCTCCTGGAACAAACCTAGCAGGAGGCCGTTGTGCACGGGTGCTCCTCCTCACAAAATGTTCCGGATTAGGCTGCTGTCCAGCCTGTTCTTCATGCATGACGGGTGGCTGTACCACCATATCTGGCTGTTCTACAGCCCCATCTGTTGGCACATCCAGTGGTGCATCATTGGCAAAATTATCTGGCTGATTTTCAGCCTGTATACCCTCTTGAACAGGGTGATCTGCAGCAGGCTGCTGCTGCATATAAATGGGCATTCTTTGCTGTCCAGCATCATCATAAATAACCCTCCTGTATTCCACAGGTTGCACGGGTTCCTTGTGTACACTATCTTCTTTAAAGATGACATCATTGCTGCGTATAATCTTCCGTTTAACGGGATCCCATAACCTGTACCCCATTTCACCTTCGTCACCATATCCCATAAAGATGCATCTGTAGACTTTGGATCCAGTTTGGTGCGTAGATCTTTGCGTACATGAGCAAAGCACTCGCAGCCAAATACCCGTAAGTGCTTATATGAGGGTGGCTTGCCAGACCACACCTCCTCTGGCACTTTCAACTCCAAAGCCTTATTTGGTGACCTGTTAATAATGTGAACTGCTGTTTGCACGGCTTCTGCCCAAAAGCCATGGGGTAATGCAGCATAAGACAACATACATCGAACCTTCTCCTGAATAGTTCGATTCATCCGCTCACTTGCACCATTTTGAGATGCATTATGAGGGGCTGTGAGTTCCTGTTTGATGCCCTTAGCTTGGCAAAACTGCACAAAAGCATGTGACACATACTCACCCCCATTATCGGATCTGAGGCATTTCAGCCTACGACCTGTCCGATTCTCAACCTGAGCGACAAACCTCTTGAAAGCATCTAGGGCATCTCCCTTATGCTTCAAGAAATAGACCCACACCTTACGTGTGGCATCATCAATGAAAGTAATAAAATATTTTGCACCCCCTAGTGATAACTGTGGCATCTCACACAAATCAGTGTGCACTAGATCAAGTGGTGCTCTATTCTGGGGAGATCTCCTCTTATGAGGAGTCACAGAATGCTTGCCAAAAATACAATGATCACAAGTAGGCAAATCTGAAAAAGAGAGAGGCGGCAGATAACCCAAACGTGACAGTTCTTGCATTCCTTTAACAGACATGTGTCCCAACCGGCTATGCCACAATGAAACCTTTGGCAGCTCGGTTATGGCAACAACATGATTACCCACACTGGAAACATAAAGAGGGTACAAGGTATCACTCTTAAAACCCTCAGCCACTACTGTCTGGCCATCAGTAATCACCCATTTGGAATCCCCAAATGTGGTGTGGTAACCACTGTCATCTAATAAGCCAGTGCTAATCAGATTTTTCTTGATTTGCGGCACATGGCGAACACCATCAAGCATAAATGACTGTCCATCAGGAAATACTATCTGTATACTGCCAATCCCTGCAATCTGACATGCATAGTTGTTCCCAAGATGAGCAACTCCATGAGTACCTGTGTAGGAAGTAAACCACTCCCTATGAGGTGTAACATGAAAAGAGGCACCTGAATCCAAGAGCCAGGTGTGCATGTCATGGCCATCAATAACCAAAGCATGTGCTATTACAGCAGAAGAGCATAAAACATCATGTATGTCACTGTCACTGTCCTCTGCTGCAACATTCACTGCATCCAAGTCATCTGCCTTGGCCTTGCCTTTGCCTTTGCTTGCATTTCCTGCATCCTTTGTTTCAGCCTTCTTGGCTTTCTGATCCCGTATGAACTTGAAGCACTTCGACTTCACATGTCCCTTCTTGCCACAATAAAAGCATTCAATGTCCTTTTTGCCACGGGACTCACTACGGGATTTGGACTTACTAGCAGATCTCCCCTTCTGCTGAGTCCTGTCTCTGTCCTGTACCTGCAAAGCACTTGAAGACTTGCTGCCCGCATTATTCTTCCTGCTCATCTCCTCCATAAGGAGAGAGCTCTCTACATCAGCATAAATAAGAGTGGCATTTGAGTTTGACAGGGTGGTCTTGAAAGTGTCCCAACTCTCAGGGAGGGTACACAGCAAGAAAGTAGCCTTGAACTCCTCATCAAGGTTCAACCCCTGTGCAATCAGCTGTGTAAAGATAGCATTGAACTCACTCAAGTGTGAGGTCATAGCTGTACCTTCCTTCATGCGAAGATCAACCAGCTTCTTCAGCCAATAAACCTTACTGGCTGAGCTCTTTTGGGCATATAATTCTTCTAGTCTTTGCCATAGACCATAAGAGGTCTTTTCAGCCTGTACATTGAACACAAGAGTGTCTGAAATAGTGAGCATGATAGCTGCCCTCGCGGACAAATCAAGCTCTTCCCAGTCATCAGCTGCCATATCAGATGGCTTGACACCCTTTACCCTTATGGGCTTAGCAATCTTCTTTAACAGAAGTACATTCAAGCACTGTTCTGCCCATAATGCATAGTTATGTGCTCCTTCCAGTTTCTTTATGTTCAGAATTGAAGAATCACCTCCTCCTGATGCCATATCAGATGAGGAAAGTACCTGACTCCCTGGAAGTAAAAAGACTGAATAAAAGTTCTGATTTCTCAGAAAAGCCTGCTCTATTCAAGAGCCAGAAGCACTCTCAATGGTGCTGTTTTTACTGTCAGTAAAATCTGCAGCAAAACAGTAAATGTCCCTGCAAATACTGTACCTTCTGACAAACTGTTCTGAGCTCAAAGAGGCATAAAAACAGTAATTTCAGACTGCTGCTGCTGCTCAACAAGTGCTTAACAGTGCATAATCATCTGACAAAAAAACACCAACACTGCTGTAAACACTGCTGTACTGACTGTACTGATCACTTCTCCCACCTCAGATGAGGTATTGCACTGAGTTAAATTGCAGAAACCACTTGACAAACACCCCAAAAAAAACAGTAAATGACCCTTCAGCCTGTCACAAAACCTGCAACAGTAAATGGGATAAATCCCAAGCAATCACCCTTATACCAAGGGGAGAAAATGCATCTGAAGATCTCTGTCGGTAACCCAAGTGCTATCAAACAAAGTGTGGGCAAAAGCCCCTTGATCTGACACCTGAATCAAGTGGAGAACACCTCAACACTGAGGTAGCATGCAATATGAAATCTCTTTGACACTTGTACCTGACAATGTGTAATGCATAGGCTGCCCCTGTGTACTCAGTAACAACACAAATCACAACGTACAGACACCAAGAAGAAAATCTTTTGAGCACTGTCAACGATGGGCAGTTAGGGACCGAGTAAACTCGATGCGCCCTGACCAAACGTGGCTCAGCTGAGATTTTCAAAGTGCGCACAAAGAATGTGACCTGCAACAAATGTCACCAAATGCACTGCGGAAATAAAGCAAATGTGTGCTCCCTGGCTACACACTGCCTCAAGGCATATACTGCAAACACATCCAGGCAAAAGCCCTTTGATAAGATCACCCAAAACTGAGAATTGCACTCAGTAAATGCATAGAAGCTTCTGCAAGCATCTGACCTTCCTGAATGACAAGTAACTGCACAAACACCACCACTGTGGCACAAGTCACCTCAAGCGTGAGTGACACGAGAGTACCTGCTCTACCTCAACAAATGCACAGTATACCGCTGAAATGCTTCAGGAATGCATCAGAATGCTTCATGTACTGCGTGAACATGCACAAAGCAGAGTGCTTCAGCACTATTTCTCTTCCAACAAAAAAAAAAATGTCTGCTGTACTTTCCAGTACCTGCAAACAACCTGCTGTACTTCTGTCCCTGTAGCAGGTACACTTCCCCCCAAAAAAAACGAGTCTTTGCAGCAAAAACGAGTCAGCAAAAAACGAGTCCTTGCTGTGAAGGACTGTCGTCCGTACAGTTGTACGGTAGGCCGTACGACTGTACGGCAGTCCGTACGGCGGTCGTCCGTACGGCTGCCCTTGGAGGAGATGGCGATGCTGTGCGACCCCCGAAGAGCGTAGCAGCTTATGCAACTGCTGTGCAGCTGCCTTAGCAGCTCCGCCCTGACCTACTACGCCGCTTGCGCTCTGGTCTGCTGCGCCGCCTGCGCCCTGAACTGCACCGCCCTGTAGCTGCCCTTCGAAATGCAACGCCCTGTGTCGCCGCCCTGCAGCCTACGAAAACGCCGCCGCCCTGCAGCCTGCGTCGAGCCCATCCGTACGGTTGTACGGACGACGTACGGCCGTACGGATCTGTCCGTACGTCCGTACGGATCTGTCAGAGGAGGCTGGGTAGGAAAAGGGGGGGGAGCAAGGTAGGCTCTGATACCAGTTGTAAGGGGGGAAGGGAAGTGGAAGAGAGCAAGAGAGTGAGAGTGAGAGAGACACACTAGTGCGGGTGTGAAGTGATAGTGAGCCACACCACAAACTCACTTATGTTTTATTAGGATTAGGTTTACCCTATGACTGTCTTAAGACAGTCATAGGTGTCCTATCTTTAATTCTTTAATTAAGGGTTGGCAATGTGCCTTTACCCCCAACACTCCTAGTATGTACGAGTCTCTAGATGGTTCCATTCATGGGGTATGGACATTGATAATTACCACGATATCAATATTCACTTGATACCAGTTGACACAACAAGAAACTCATCAGATTATCTAGGATCATTACCACCATATCAATACTCACTTGATAGCCCCTTGCGTTTGACACAGCAAGAAATTCATCAAATCATCTAGGACCATCTATCGCAAGTATACATCCATCAGACCCTTGTAGCTACTTGCAACCAAGATGGCCTTCTATCGAGAGCATTCCCTTCATCTAAGCAACGATGGCTTCATCTAGACACCCGGATACCTACAAACTCACCTTTCTCATGCAATATGGATCATCATGGGCCAGCTCAAGACCTCACCCCACACGTTTCAGATTGAGACATGGCATGAATTATGAATACTCAACACCGTAGAGACTTAAGGCTCTTTATAATTTGTAACACACATGAGGTGGAGACAAAGAACCATGATTGATGCGATGTTCCATATACTGTGATATTTACAGGAGGTATCATTGCCTTCATGGATACAAACTACACCGACCATAGATGTGCTATACTCTTTGTAGTACACCTTCACCTGACTCAGGTGTAGACTCATCATGGGAGGACGGCCATAGATAGCAAGAGATCACAAAGTTCTTCACAGCTTGGAGATGGTCAGAAGACGCCAAGATCAAGGCCCTAACTTTCAAGCACATCCGATCAATATGAGACTCGATGGAGGCACTATGAGCACAAGTCCCATCAGGGGGTACCATCATTGCAGCATCTAGGCCCAGCAGCCTCACGAGAGAGAAGTCAATGATAATAGTAGTTGATCTTAGATATGCTCCAAAGACATCAATATTCCCAATGGGACCCTAGTTAGGCTCACACATAGTTGACACTACTCATGACTTGTGATCTCAAGTAGTAACCTAAAGTCTCTACCACATGAGGTCAAGGATAGGACTTTCTTATGTGCTCCAAAATAGGAAGTTGCCTCATGCTGCCTACATATGGTCTAAGATGCTCTAGCCAACTCATGGTTGCCTTTCAAAAAGGCCGAATCCACCTTATGATAAGCCTTTTCAAAATACAAAGAGGCTAAGGGTGCTGCTATGCTCAGAGCGTGGCTTCCCAAAAAGTACCGATGTTGTTAATGAGATAAAACACATTAAATCTCAACCAATTCAATGACCGAATTCCTAACACAATTACCATAAAATGCATCCTTCTTTGTGTTGCTATAGTTTAAAGCAGAATTCAAACAACCTAAAAAAGAAACCTCCCCTATTCAAATTAATTCCTTTTAAGGAAAATGCTCAAAAGACAATAATGAAGTTGCATTTTGTCAGTCTTAAAGGTAACGAGTAGAGAAGACTGTGCTTACGACCTCTGTCATCAATACACTTCATTTTCACTAGCAAGCAACCCTCAATGTTTTGCAAAGATTAAACAAGGGAAAAGAAGTCAAAAGCTCACCTCTTTGATTTTCCTTGCAAAAATGTCAAACTTCTTTACCGCTTCGGCTTTTAATGGATCCAAAGTTCTGTTTACATACAACAATAGTTTGATAACACCAAATTTAAGTTGTCAATGTGCTAAAATTTACATTAAAGTGCTAAATTTCCCGCATAGCTACCTATCACCTCTCAACATAGCACAGCAGTTAGCTAAATATATACATGCAGCAATAGCATTTTAAGCGATGTAACGATACTGGTCACCAACCCCATATATCATAAAGGGTCTCTAGAGGACCTTAATACAATCATATCATAACCTACCTCTCTCTCTCTCTCTCTCTCTCTCTCTCTCTCTCTCGTTCTCTCGTCAAAGGCCTCTATGAGAGAGAGGGAAAAGAGAGGGTCAATAATAATTTTTCCATGAAAGCTGTAAATGATGTCATAACAGAGGAAGATGTGGGAAAGGGTTTGAAAAAGCTCGCAAACGGAAAGGCTCCAGACACACAAGGGCTAGTGGCTGAAATGCTAAAATGGGAGGGTGAGAAGACAAAGAAAATGCTCACTACACTCATGAATCGAGCCTTAGAGGAAGGCTTTCCCAAGGAATGGCAGCTTAGTAGGATCGTACCAATCCATTAGAGCGGGGACAGCAAAGTGGCCAAAAACTACCGCACCATCATGGTGAGTAGCCTAATGGCCAAGTTATATGGCACAATAATTGAGTAAAATAACAGAGCCAAGGCACCATCCCACGCAGGGTTTCGTCCTAAACATTCGACAATAGACCACTTGGTTGCCATATGGAAGGGGGTCAAGAATACGAACGAAGTAGTCTACTATTGCTTGTAGACTTTAAGAAAGCATTTGACACAGTTCCACACAAAAGGCTATGGGAAAGATTGGAAAAGCTGAAGTCCCTTGGGAGATCAAAGACGCCACATACAGGTTATATGAGAGAGTATTAGCTGCATTAGCGCAACCACTTGTAGATGGCTCATGGTCTTAAGGAAAAGTCATCATAAGCAATGACATAGGAGTCAAAGCAAGGCTGCCCCCTCTCACCAACTCTCTTTGTTCTATTCATCGATAAATTGGAAGAGTGAATGAGAACACACAGCGGCGAAGGTGTCCAGCTTGCAGGCTATGCCCTCTTATTGCTTATTTATGCAGCTGATGTAGTCTTCTTCGCAAAAAGCAAGAAAGAGATGCAAACACATTTGGATACACTGGGAAAATTCTGCAAACACTCAGGAATGCAAGTCAACATATCCAAGACAAAAGTGATGGTGATTGGGACTCGGAATAAACACGTTGATTTCACTTTTGAGGGGGAGCCTCTGGACAGTGTCACTGCACACAATATTTGGGGCTGGAATTTGCAGACGCTTACAAGTGGAATGGATGTGTGGAAAGAAGAATCTTGGGAGGTTTGAAAGCTTTATATAGCTTCCAAAACAAGTGCAAAAAGGCACACCTATGGAACTGGGAAATGAGAAAGTTTTTGTATACCATGCTCGTACAAACAGTGGTCCTTTACAGGTGTCCAGCCTGCGCACCTGGGCTCTCTAGGGCCTACTGGAACCGAATAGAGACTTTGCATAAACGATTTCTCATAGAAGAGTTAGGGGTGAAGGCACAAACACCGTACCCCATCTTGTTGGCTGAGACAGGTATGATACCTCTCGAAGGAGAGGCATTGTGCCAATTCATGGCATACCTCAACAAAGTTAGAAAGATGGACACCAATAGGATACAACACAGAGCAATGGAAGCTATGCGAATTGCTGGATGGCACAAAGAGGGGCTGAAATGGATGGAATTATGGGGTATATCCGCTGCTGATATCCCCGAAGATGCATGTGAAATCAGGGAGTTAGTGACATAGAGAGAGCTACAAAAGCTATGGCAAGAACCGGGGGCAAAAATGCAGTTTTATAAGCAGGAAATCAATCCGATGGACAGCTATGGAATGCAGAAATACCTCGGGGAAGACATATCAATAAAATCAGAACCAGCTCACATGATCTTGAGGTGGAGAGGGGAAGATGGGCAAGACCCAGGGTACCAAGAGAGGAAAGAGTATGTAAAATCTGCCCCGCAGGAGAAGTAGAAAATGAGCAGCATGTACTCCTAACATGTCAAGCGTATGCGCAAATCAGAGAATAATATGGGGGCAATAGAAGCAACCTGAAATCCCTACTGGAGTGGCCAGTCAAAGAGCTAGGCAACTACATAAAGGAAATTTTAGAATATCGCAACAAAGTACTTGGTCTAGCACACAGGCTAGCACAACAAGTACTCACTGCATAGCACATTTATGCTTTTACTTATGCTATTTTCTTTCAATGGATGTAAACAATCACTACTTGTTGATAGTGATCACTGTCCCATAGATCCTAAAGGGTCTCACGAGGACGTTAATACAATCATATCATATCATATCTCTCTGAGAGAGAGAGAGAGTGGGGGTATTAAAAGTCTCCAAAAGACCAAAGCATCTATGAGATTGAAAGAAAGTTTATTATAGTCTTCGGAAGACCGATGGGTCCTTGAGACTGTGAAAATCTTGGTACAAACGAGCTGTGAGGGTGGAGCTACTAAATGAGCATTCACACCAATGCAGAATGCAAAAAATGCAGAATGGTAGTACTAAGTACTAAGTGCATCATAGTCATGTCAGTGGTCGACTACATATCAATCTCATCATCATCATCATCATCATCATCAGAACATCAGGGTGGATGAGGCAATAGAGGCATGAAATCGGCGATGGAGTGCTTTCGGCCACTCACGGGTGCGCCATGTGATGTCTCCTAGTCATAGCTCTATGCCTAACAAGGGGCTACAGTAACCCCTGTCGGCCAGGCTCCGACTCTAAACAGGTAGGGGATATCCCCAAGTGTAATCTATGCATCAACCCTCTGTCTGAGCTGTCGAGTCACTAGCTCTGGGTCACGATCATGTCAAGGCCTCGTCTCGTGGGGATCCATGTGATCTAGCTGAAAGAACTCCATGATAGAGCTCTGAGAGGGATCTGCCAAGAAAGAAGTATGCTCCTATCTCCGTGACAAACGTATCCTCTCGCAGTAGTATCTCATGAATGAAGCCTCCCAAGCATCTCTGGTCTAAATAGAAGAGAAATAGGGACAAAATCCCATAGCTATCTTTGAAGAGGCAGTAGAAACGCCCTCGGATCTCATAGTAAACATGCTCCTCTGTCTCAACCTCCTGCATGTCACATTATGTGCATATGTGCCTCTCCCTAAGTAGGCGCTCTGCCGTGCCGCTCTCGATACGAAGTCTATGTGAAGAGACCCAGAACTGCCCGATAGAGATCCTCAGTGAGTGGGGTAAGTGGATCTGCGTGTATCCTGGTGGGTCAATGAAACCCACCTCTATGATATGTAAGCACTGATCTCTATAGAAGCTAAGCTTCACTGGGAGTTCACTCGGTCCCAACCAAGTCCGGAATGTGTGTAGCTGTAAGAGATCCTCACGGATTATCTCGTTGACCTTGCGTGACAAGAGGGGAGAAAACGGGACATCCATGCTGTACTAAAAGGAAGGGAGTCTATCCATGTGGAGCCCTAGTCACTCAAACCATCTCTTTGCACGTGCATATCAGCATCTCTGGTCACCTCCTACTGAAAGTGCCATAGAGAAGGACAATGGTAGCCATGGTAGTTTGCTGCGTCTAGAAGTGTAATCCCCATACTCCTTGACTGGTATGCATCTAGCTGTAATTGGGTTTACCCAAACTCAGCCTGAATGATATGGTGAGGAATGGATGGCTTACCACGAATCATCCGTGATAACATGAGAACCTGTAGCCGCTCCACATGAGCCAACTAAAATGCGACAAGTTTGGCCTTCAACAAGGCCTGCCATAAATCCCCACTGGGTGGACCAAGGAGTCCAAAAGCAGCCCCTTGGTCCGTGGATCCTGAAAGTGTGAGCGGAAGCACTGCCTCTCTATTCTAGCCAATGAAGTGTATCCTCTGTCTAAGCGTGCCTACATTGGGGGTCTCATAGAGAAGATGGGTCGGAGAAGACAACCCCAAGATACGTGTATGATGAAACTATCTCAACAAGTGACCCATCAAACGTGAATTGCTCCTGGCGCATGATGGCTCGAGATGTATTGAAGATCATAACCTTGGTTTTATCCAGATTGACCTTCAAATCATGAGACTCGCAAAAATACTGTAGTGCATCAAGGTGTCTCTGGAGCCCCTCTGCTCAGAAACACAAAAGAGCCACATCATCTGCATAAAGCAATATCCAGATCAGCATGCCAGCAAGAGTGCAACCATCCCCCCCATGTGTCTGCATCATTGTCTCGATCTCGCCTATGTAGACGCCAAATAGGGTAGGTGATAAAGGACACCCTTGTTTGACGACAATAGTGTGAACAAAAGGAGAGCAAGAGTGAGCAAGAGAGTGAGCTGAAGTAAGTCTGCTGAATAGTGTACTGAAATGAAGTAAGCACAAAAGAGAAATGAGGGGTTTTGTCTAAGTGAAAGAAAGAAAGAAAGAAAGATATATTAACATCCACGGGAGACCTCGCGGGCGTATGGGACAAAGCGCACAGAAAAGCGAACTCAAACAAGCCTCACTAGGCTGAAGCAAAGGGTACACTAGGACCCTTGCAGAGTACTAATCTATGCTAACATAATCATAATCATATCATATCAATCAATCTATCCAGGCGCTGGGACGAAACCGAAGCCTGGTACAGTGATGGCTCTCTGGTGGGCTGCGAAAATATCTCGTATCTGTGTCTATCGAGCTGTCTCGAGCTATGGCGGGGGGCGCGGTCTCCTCGCTCTCTGGACTCTCTAGGCTATGTCTAGAGTGATCCCTCATCTCTGTCGGTCTCCTCTGAGGAAAGTTGTGATAGGTCGGACCTCAATAGAGCGTACTCTGGGGGCTCTCTGTCGCACATGTGGCCTCTGCATCCCTCTCTCGATGGTACTGTACCGGCTGCTCATCCAGACTGCTCTCATATCGGCTAGCTTCTCTTCCTTCACTCCAATGTGTCCGAAGGCTGACTCAAATTCTGTCTATGACATGCCACTGTGCCCAGTCACCCTCTATGTCTTGTAGTGGTCTGACTAACCCATGCTGCTCTTTGATCTGTCGTAGAAGCGCCTCCATGTGTCGCCGCATCTCCATCAAATAGAGTCCGATACAGACCTAGTCATGGAAATGGATCAGTCGTGACAAAGGACCGAAGCCATTCCCCTCTAGGTAGAGACAGTGGTAGTGTCCTCGAATCTCATAGTAGGCTGGGAAAACACAAAGGAAATGCTCCTCTGTCTCAACCGCCTCCAGCGTACATAGCGTGCAGATCCGCTACTCTCTAGGTATACCCGCTACTCTCCCTGCCTCAATCCTCAGCTGATGGGATGAAACCCGCATCTGACCAATGGCAATCCTCAATGCATAAGATACTCCTCTATCCTCGAGATACTGGGGTCTGATAACGAATCCCTCCTCTGATACTCACAGGAAGTGGTTGCGATAGAACTGGGTCTTGGTGGGGAGTTCCTCATCCCCCCCCCAAGTCCGAGATGTGTAAAGCTGGAGGAGGTCTAACCGTATAATACGGTTGATCTCATCCTGCGGGATCAACTCAGGAGGTGCATCCATGCTGTACTGAAAGGGGGGAAGCCTATCCATCTGGATATCGTGCCTGGCAAGCCATGTAGATATGTGTGCATACCATGTGTCTATCCCGCTCTCTGCGAGTCGTCTGGATGACTCTAGGGCCAATCTTGAAAGTCTCCAATGGGGTAAGTCCCACATCCTATGGATGGAAGTCACTGTCTGAAAGATGGCATCAACTTGGAGAGGTGTCATGGCGAACTTTGCCTATACTATCTCATGTGGAACTGAGGGCTTACATCGGATCATCCTGGATCCCATCGTCACCTATAGCCACTCGAAGCTCCTCCAATCTGTCCTCAGAAGATCGCACCCCAAGAAAGATGCTGCATACATGACAGTCGATCGCACTAGTGTGTCGAAAAACCAGCCCTTCGTTGGTGGATCCTGGAAGTGCCCCTGGAAACACTACTGCTCTAGTCTAGCCAAAGCACTACGCCCTCGTGTGAGTCGTGCCTGGACTGCATGTTTCATCATGAAGATGGGTCCTATGAAGACTACTCCCAAATATGTGTATGACTGCACTATCTCCACCGGTTCAACACAATAGGTGAAAGTGAGTCCGTTAGTCACTGCTCGTGAGGTGTTGATTCATAACCTTAGTTTTCCCAAGGTTGACCGTCAGATCTCTCTCTCCTCTAAGGCTTCCAGATCTCTCTGTAGTCCCTCCGCTGAAGAGGATATGAGCACTATATCATCAACATATAACAGTATCTGTATGAGGAGATCCCCTAGTGATGAGCCCTCACCACCTATGCGATCTATGAAAGATCTGATCTCATCAATGTAGAGTCCAAAAAGAGTTGGTGAGAGAGGGCAGCCTTGTTTCACCCCACAATGGTGCTCTCGACCCACTCCGATAGGCCGCCTGGAGCACGGACCCTGCCTCTGACTAACTCATATAAGCTCATCACACCCCAAATCAGTATCTCTCGGATCTACATCTCCTGTAGTCTCCTCATCATGCGGGATCGTGGACCAATATCGAAGGCCTTTCGAAAGTCTACGAAGCATGTGTAGACTTTCTAATGTCTAGACCTTGCCTCCTCAATGATAGCCCTCAGAGTAAAAATGTGGTCCAAAGTAGAGTGCTGCCTCCTGAATCCTGCCTGCCCTAGTGCTCGTTGCCCCCGTGCCTCTGTGTGACTGCTGATCTCTCTCTCTAGCACCGATCCATAGATCTTCGCCAGTGTGTGGCCAATCATGAGGGTACAATAGTTCCCGGTGTCCATGGGGTCTCCTGCTTTATGTATCGGTACGATAGTAGTGGTGCTCCATGCTAGTGGGAAGCCGTGGCAAACTGCAAGGTTAAACATATGTGCAAGGATCGATGCTAGGACCTCCTACCCATGTGCGAAGTGCTCTGTCCGAAGGCCTTTGTGATCCTGTGCTTTCCAGTTGTGGAGCCGGCGAAGTGCAGCCCACACATTCTAGTGAATAGATGACAAGTAGTTGGCCTGGGCATAGTGGACATGTCTGGCGATGTCTACCTCGGGACGTCATATAAGGAGCATGCATAGGTGTGCCACACGCCCGGATCGGTGATGGGGATGGGTGGCTTTCCCTCCGCAAGGAATCCCCACCCAATGGTTGGGTCCCCTCTGCAAAATGATCTGATGATCTCATCCATCCTATGTGTGAGGAAGGCTCGTCTCTTGCGGCGTGTCGGCCACTGAAATATCCTGTGTGCCTCATGTGGCGTCAACTGACCCAAGGCTCGCTCCCGTGTGAGGTGGGCTCGCATCTCTCTGCACTCATCATCAAACCAGGGGTTCTGAGGCATCTTCCCATCTCGTACCCGTGAAGATTAGGTCGTAGGAAAGGATCTGGTAGCAGCATCCTGTATCACTGTGACAAGGGTAGCTGAGGCGTGGGTGAGGTCTAGATAAGCCTCCAATAAGGCCGGAAGCTCTCTTACTAAGTGGCACACATACACTGGATCAAGAGCACGGTCAAAGTGAATCTGGGTACGGGTAGCGGTAGGAACTCTCCCTGTGCCTGGTGTCGTAACAAGAACATCGAAGGCCAGGTATGAGTGGTCAGCTCCAAGTGGGGGGGGGGTAATGGTGAGGTCATGTATCCGTGAGACAAAAGCCAGTGGGCCTAGTAGGTAGTCTACTGTGCCAGTCCCACCTCCATGTGGGAAGCATGTGAAATGGCCATCTCTGAAGGCCATTGTAGATGATGAGGTCGTGGACAGCTCCCAACTCAAGCAAGTGTCGCCCATATGCTGTCACATGCGAAGTAACTACAGAGAGTCTCTGAGTCCCAAGTTCTAGTGCATCTAACTCTGGCATCATGTGGGAATCTCTCTCATATGTGAAGTCAAGTAAGCCCACTTGCCTATCGCTTGTCCTTGCAATAAAATCCCCCAAAAGGAGGATGTCTCCCTGTCTAGAGAACTCTATCATATCCTCATGTATCATCTCACAAGGGCTGTGCCCCTCTGTCGTGACATCATGGGCATATGATGACGTGTGCGGAGGGAAATAGCATACTGCAATGAAGATAGGTCGGGCATCTAGTGGCTGCACTCGTATCCACATGTGACGTGCATGTTCCTCTCTTCGTACCACAGATATGAGTGGCCTCAAGTGTGTTTTGAAAACAGCTACACCTCCAGAGCCTCGTACCCCACTCTCTCTCCTCATTTCCTTCCTATGGGCAGACTCCCACGCGTATCCTATCATTGTGGACAGCCCTCTCTCTCGGCTCTCATGTGTCTCAGTGTAGAAGATGATGTCTCTGCCTATATATGCCTCCGAGAAGCCACCTGGGTCGAACCAAAGTGTGCCATTACAGTTCCATACAACCATACTCAACTTGTTTTGTGCACTCTTCTCCCGGCTCTGGCACCGTCTTATCCACTAACCGTAGTTAGGCAGTAGACTGTGGTTAGGGAGAAAAACCTCAAAGAGGGAAAAGTGCCCGTAACCCACTTATTACATTACATTGGCCACTGCCTAGAATATGATAATAATTCTAACACCCCCCTGCAGTGCCAATGTGGTGTACAAGGTAGTGATCAATCACCAAAAGGAGATAAGTTTAGGGCACTGCAAAATGCCTCAAACTTCTCTGGTGGAAGTGCTTTGGTGAAGATGTCTGCAACATTGTCATGTGTTGACACATAGATCATACTGATCTCTCATGCATGCAACTTCTCTCTGACATAATGTTAATGAATCTCAATATGCTTCGTGCGAGCATGAAACACAGGATTCTTTGCCACTGCTCAGACTATCAGTGAGAATTGGAGAAGGACCCTCCAATAAGAGACGAAGATCAACAGACAAACATCGCAGCCAAACACATTCAACTATCATTGTGAAAGCTGCCCTATACTCAGCTTCACATGAGGAAGTAGCCACGGTAGATTGTTTCTTGCTCAGCCAAGAAATGCAAGCTTTGCCCAAAAAGAAACAATTACCACTAGTGGACCGCCTAGTATCATAGTCTCCAGCCCAATTTGAATCACTGTAAGCATGCATCTGCAAGTCACCCCCCTGGGAAACATCAAGCCATAAGACTTTGTGCCTTGCAAATAACGCAAGATGAGTTTTACAGCATGCCAATGTGTTGTCTTTGGGCTGTGCATACATCTGCTCACTTGAGATACTGCATACTGAATATAGCATAAAAACAGCTTTCCTTAATGGGGACTTGCAGGAAGAGGTTTATGTCAAACAACCTTCTGTATTTGAACTTTCTGGCAATGCACTTCAGGTTTGCAAGCGAAACCAAGCTTTGTATGGGCTGAAACAAGCCCCACGTGCATGGTATGCCAAGATTGATGCATTCCTGAAAAGTAAGGGGTTACGTAATAGTCCCACGGAAAGCACCCTCTACATCAAGAAGGATGCGGGGGGATATTTTGGTTATTATTCTTTATGTAGATGACATGCTGCTCACAGGGTCAAATGAGGAAATAATTGCATATTTCAAAGCTGAGTTGAGAGATGAATTTGACATGACGGATTTGGGAATGTTAAATTTTTATTTGGGAATCCAGTTTGTACAAGACAAGCATGGCATCATTATGTCTCAATCCAAGTATGTGCAGAAGCTCTTGGATAGGTTCAACATGCATGATTGTAATCCTATAGCCACTCCCATGGAGCCGGGGCTGAAGCTTACTATGTATGATGCAGGTGAATCAGTGGATGCCACACTTTACAGCCAGGCTGTTGGATGCCTCATCTATCTGTGCAATACACACTCACACAAGACTCACACATAGAGACTAGTACTAGATCACCTAGTACTACACACCAACACTTCACACCAATACACTTTTTGGCTATGATATCTCCAACAAAGCAACTCTTTCTTGATTGTTCTGTGTACCATTTTGTGCAACAATCACCCAAGTTGACAACCCCTACGAAAGCACCAACATCATACAATGTACCAAGCCATGGTCACAACATCCTGGGTCACCACTAAAGCTCTTTGTCCACAAACAACCTGGCTGAGCTACAATAAAGGAGCTTACGTCGCACACTCTTTATAACCAGAGCCATCTGCTGCTCTCAACTAAGATCCAATCCACCTAGTAGCCTAGATATCTCACCATCTAACCTCTAGGTATCTACCTAAAGCCAAGATCCTTCCCCCATGTAAGCACCTCCTTTGAAACTAGGTGGAAGACAAATTGATTTGTTCCAATTGAACATGGTCCTTGATCAATAGTCACCCTTGGGAGGACTGCCTATGTAATTGGGTCGACTCCACCAGCCCAGAAGTCAAGTAATGTCGACCGAGATTGGCTACCTAGACTAGTCAATTCTTATTTTCGTTTTGATACCCCATGAAAGACCTTGCCTAAGCACCAACCTTGTCTAAAGTGTCTATGCTATCTGTGCCTTGCCTCTTCTCAGAAAGGGCCTACACATGGGCATCTAATAGACAAACATATCCAACCCATGGGCACTTCTAATAGAGTGTTCTTCACGAATACACAAAACTCAAAGAATAGTAAATTACTCAATCTAGGAATTCAAGATGACAACATCTACGAGAAAAACTCGAGGATCCAGTGGCTGGAGATGGTAAACCCTTAGCAAAGCCCCAAATTTGAGGACAAGAAAACTAATGTCGAAAGGAATTGACTATGCTCAATCTATTAGCAAAGATATGATATCCCTTATGGGCAAAGCGAGGTAACTATTCAAAAAGGTTGGAGGTTATGCAAAATGCATATCCAACAAGAAATACACCAAGAAATCCTAGCACTAAAGACATGCCTAATGTTTGTAAGGCAAAAAGAAGAGACCCCATTAGTGAAGATCAGTTAAGGATTAGAGAGTTGGAAGGTCAACTCATTTCAATTGGAAACATAATACTTGTTAGAAAGCAAGTAGATAGCTCATGCTAAGCATATAGCGATCAAAAAAGTGCCAAAAGAATGCCCCATACCCGTTTTTAATATAGCTTTGAAATCGGAGTGAAAATGGCTTTGTCCAAATGAGATTGCCTCACATGAAGGATTTTGCTATAGCTGCATGTTTGCAATGCAATTCTTCCAATATAGATGCATGCCTCAATTATAGCAGCTTCAGGATTCTCTAGTGGCGTTTTGCCTTGATGTAAGAGCACCACTCCTAAGCGCTCAATCGGCAATCCAAATATACTAGAGTGCTACGCTTTGCCTCATATGCGATGCTTGATGGAGCTTGATCCTCCCCTGCAAAGGGTCTCTTTAAAATTTAAAGCATGATTTTTCGTGGGAGTTGAACATGGTGCCAACAGCAAATGTGTTTGAGCTCCTTTATCAAACTTTTCTCTTTTCTTGATTTCATACATCTGTGCAAAGTGGCAAGTTCCAATCAAAAAATGAAGGCTCTTCTACAAGCTCTAAACTCACTAAGTTCTCCACTCTCAATACACCAAGATGGAGAGAGGGTTGTTTCCTTTATAGTATTCTGTGATCTCCCATCAACTATCAAATCTAATGAGAACGTCATTCTCACACCACATCAAAATCTTGGATCAAAAGAGGATAGATTGAGAGAGACCAGATAGGCAAGATGTGCAATACTAACCTCACATTATCAAAAATGAATATTTGTAAAGACGATTTTTGTGATATGAACCATCCAATAAACAAATAGCAAGGTAGCAATTCTAACATATCCCACTAAATACTTACAATGAGACATGATAAATAACCCGATTCTAAAAGAAGTAGCCATTACATTGGAAAAGACTTTCTCCTTCCAAAGGTCACATGGGTCTCATTCTTCAAGATGGAATAAGGAGTTTGTACGTTGGCTCACAGTTCCTACCAGTAAAATCTGTTGTACCATCTCAGCTCTTTTCAATTGAATACTCTTGGTGAGTCCTAGAGCCCAAGTCTCATTCCACAGTAGACAGCTACATACAAGACAGCATATTGTACAAGAGTGTCGTCCCTCATAATTTTGTGGGTGTGACCTAGATTTTGCTTGGTTCAGAAAAAGAGGGGCAGGCAGGGAGGGGGCAGGGCAATGTTTGATTGGGGTAAGGAAAGGTCAACCTCCACGTCATGTATTCACAGTCGAATGACCAATTATGTTGCAAGTCAGCTTACCAAAAAGGGTAAGGGGGGGCTGCTGGGTGTGGGGGAGTGGGGATTAGAACCACCAAAACATAAGGGCTGTAGCCATACATGGCTAGCAGAAAAAAACTTGAATTGAATGATCACACACAAACCAAAGGAAGCTAAACAATCAAATCAGGCTATGCACAACAAAGTTACATGCAAATTATTGAAACCACATTAGCAGTAGTTGGGTAGAATAAAGACGCCTACATCCAAGTTTCTCTTTCAATTAGAAAGATATGATATATTATAAACATAATCAACAGATTAAAATGCGGCTAATGACATGTTTTCAAGTCTTTTGTTCTCCTTTTCATCTTAATCTTTATGGAGGACAACTTACACAATTTTGTGTTTTGTCTTTCCTTCTGTACGCTGCTGCCCAAAACCCACAACTTTCTCCATCCGTGCTTGCATCCATATTTGCAGCCCTTGCCTAAATTAACACATCAAGGAAAACCGAATCCATAAATTGATTTGTTAGTAGAGCGTAAACATAAAGATAGAGAAAGCACTAAGAAAAGCATCAGTATATATTAAACTGTGCATATCCAAAGACCAACAAATGTCTGCAGTTCCAATTCCAGACCAGCTTTACCATACATACTATACTATCGGACTACAATGTAAACTCTACCTTGCTCAAAACAAGATTTTCAATAAGTCTATGTACTTTATGGAAGAGCAAAAGATTCGCATGCAAAAGAAAATTTCCTGATGAGATGATGTGTAGATCCAAAAGTGTGATTTTTTAAAGGGGGAAGGTCAGTCCCGCAAAAGGAGAGGTGGTTACAAGCGGGTGGATTGCTTGTGAACTGCATTGCAAAGCTGTATCTCAACCCTCTCCATTAGATATGAAAACTAGCATCTCTAAGAGCTTGACCAATGACTCCTAGATCCCTAACCCACAGCAACTGATCCATGTCAAGCAGATCCATGTCACAGCAACCGATCCATGTCAACCAGTTCCATGTCACATGAGGCACGCTTCAGTCCCACCGTCACCATAGGACCCTATCCCTAAAATAGAATCAAAGACTAGCCCGTTTCTAATGCTCCAAAGGGCCTAGAAACCACAAGCCCTCAGGTAGGGCCGCACAGCCGCCACACTAGAGGAAGAACCGGTGGGGACAACCTAACAAAACCACCTTCCAGTTTTTCATGCAGGAGAGATGTCTCGTTAACCAGTCTTTTGCACTACATTCTAAGTCTAGAACCACAACCCTCTAGCCACCAAAAAGAATGAAAGAAAGAAAGTTTATTAACGTCCATGAAAGACCAAAGCGTCTATGAGACCGAAAGAAGTCGGCCAGCAGGGGGTCGGTTCATCCCCCAGCTGGGTCGGTTGATTTTGGGGCAGCCTAGCCCTATAAAAGGAGGGGCCATAGGCCCCATTTTGGCATCCAGCAAGCAGCCACCGATTGAGCAGGAAGGAGCAGCAAGAAAACCTCTACTTGGGCCTACATCGAGCAGGTCAAGAAGGGTTAGGGGAGCTGCAGGCTTAGCTCAGGAGAGGCTGAAGCCTAGGCTGTATTCCAAGGCAGTAAGGCGCTGAGATCTGGACAGAGAGTATACATAAGCTCGAGGTGGAGCACGCAGCCTTAGGGATCTAGATGTGCTAGGCATATAGTAGGAGAACCTTTTGGTATTGTACCTTCTCTAGTTTGTGGACGGATGGAAACATAAAGTGTTGCTTCTATATTTGTCTCTGAGCACAATCTATTTGCGAGTCTGCACATACACATGAATGCTGTTAAGTACACACACTTGATGAAGCATTGATTCCATACTGAAACACTTCCGCGTGTAATTCCTAAGCTAAATATCATTCTTTTGCTGATGTGGGATACCATCTGTGCGAAAGTTCGCTTTTCTAACATGGTATCAGAGCCCTAACGAATATTCAGAGGAAGTGGAACTTGAAGGCAAGGACCTTGATTCATTGCTCGGAGGAATTAGCTTTAGTGTTTGAAGGATTGTACCCAAACGGGATGCTTAGGTTCAAGTAGCCACTTGCACCCAGGTGGGAGGCTCAGGTTCAGACAGGTGTACGACACTCTAAACCATTTTACTATTTCAGTTTATTATCATGGCCCATAGATACCAGATCCCAAACTTTGGTGAACCGTGAGACAGGCAAGCTCAATGGGACCAACTACTACCCACAAAGTTTGGGACAGGCAAGCTCAACAGGACCAACTACCCGTTGTGGAAAATGAAGGTCCCGAGCCACTTGGTGTTGAGGGATTCGTGGGGGATTGCAACGAGGATGGAGCTGATACCTTAGGCCACTGTGACTACTCCAGCCGCAACAACCTTGGCGACAGTAACAACGTCAGCATCAGACCTTATCTTAGCAAGAGCATGGCATATCTAAGATGCGGAATTCTTGGCTATCATAGTGGGTATGACAGCGAACGCGGTGCTGCCGCGTATTCATATGGCGGACACTTCTTTTGAGGTCTCAACAACTTTGAGGGATATGTAAGAGCTTGACAACGAGACAAGAATCTTGGACCTCGAGATGGAGCTGTACAACAGAAGTATGGATGAGGGGGATCGGTGCGGGAATACATCACCAAGATTAAGGTCGTGCGGGATCAACTGGTGGCAATTGGTCAAAGGAGAGCTCGACCAGGACGGTAAGGCTGTTGCTGGGAGTGCTCCTTTGGAGCTACAATAGTTTTGTGACTACGATGATTGCAGGGCATAGGGCGACATCAGTGACTTTTGAGGAGCTGGTTCCATTACTGTTGCAGCAAAAGAAGCTCGGGAAAAGAAGTATGATAGTACAAGCAAGGGATGATTGCAAGGCATAGGGCGACATTAGTGGCTTTTGAGGAGCTGGTTCCATTACTATTGCAGCAAAAGAAGCTCGGGAAAAGAAGTATGATGGTACAAGCAAGAATGACGAGGCCCCGATAGCTCAGGACAAGAGCAAAGCCAAGGGCAAGGGTAAGCCTAGCAAAGGCAAGCCCAAAACTAATGACATAGCGGACTCTTCAAAAGAAGACACCAAGAAGAACAGAAGTGCTTCTACTGCGATGAGCCAGGACATTTTGTGAAAGATTGCAAAAAGAAGAAGGTTGATCAAAAGAACAAGGGCACCAGCTCAGAGTTAGAGGAGTCAGCTCAAGTAGCAATAGGGGAATTTTTCTTGGTGGCCACTCCGTGTGCTGCTGAGATTCGGTACATGGACCCCGATGTTACTGTCAGGATGTTAGACATTGAGGGATGGTCAGAAGAGGAGTCAAGATCCTTTGTGAAGATGATGGACAGAGACGAGTGCCTGGAATCATCTGGGTGCTTGACTAGCATCACTGAAGCAGAGGGGGGCTCTTCGACAAGACCTGAAGACTTAGTGTTAAACGGTGGCTATAACTTAGAGGGGGACAACAACACAAAACTGCAATTGGAGCTTGACGGTCTAGGTGAACTGGATTTTGTGCCTGGGATATGATGTCTCATGTATGGTGTTTGGTTGCAGACCTAGCCAAGTGGAGGACGGGTTGAAACAAACCCTGAGAGCTTGGTGCTTGGAGGACTTCAAGCTGTTCACCCATCATGAGGGGGACAGGTGGAGGATGCTTGTACTTGGAGAGCTCGAATCCAAAGGCACGTTCGTGACAAAAGGTGGTGGTGCCATCAGGTGCTGCCAAGTATGTACCTTTGTAACAGACTAGTGTGCGAAAGTAGAACCGGACATGGCAGAGCAAGAGCCACTGGTTGAAAAGCCAAGGAGAGACTATGATGACACTGGAATGTTTGTCGAGGAACCAGAGTATCATCATCAACGTGTTGGTGTTAGGCCAGAAGGGGTCGGTGAGAGGGGTGTTGGCAATCGTTAGCTCTCCTGCCCCTGATCCCCTGTTGTCCCTAGCACGAATCACTGGAGAAAAAGTCCATGATCGTATCTGACTCGGCTAGGCCAGTCCCTCATGTGCTCTCATCTGTGCTCATATGAGCTGATCTCTGTGTCTCTGAGCCTCAAGAAGGAAAATAGCCACCCTTCACTGATCTGGATGTGCTAGGAACTCTCTGAGTCGGCCGAAACCGGTACGGAAAGGATAGTTGTGTCGTCCATAGATCTCACAGAAGCATAGTGATCATTTGACTCGGCCTCCTACATATCACATAAAGTGCAGATCCGTCTCTAATATGGGATGTCCTCTGCTCGTCCTGTCTCAACTCCTAGCCTATGTGAAGAAACCCGAAACTGACCCATTGGCATCCTCAATGCATATGGGAGATGAATCTAGATGTAGCCTGGCGGTTCGATGAGGGTGGATTATGCCTTAACGCATTCCAATCGTGCCCCCTTATGGTTGATGATTTATTTTCATGAAATGCCAGATGATAGGCTGCCCCAAAGAAGGCTGCTCATTGTAAATAACAGTTATTTGGAGCATGATGCATGCAAGGCAATGGTTTATGATGCTTGTCAGCCTCTTTCGCATCAGAGTTTTATTGATATAGATTATGTATGGGATGCTTTTGTTGCTAGAATGCAATAAGTTATTCGGGATTATGGCAAAAATTACATGAAGACCTTGAGGGATGCTGTTGCTCGGGCCAAAAACACTTGTCAATATTTGGCAGAGCTCAATCATTTTCGGCCTTTGTCTAGGGAAGAAAGCACATCTTTCTGTCGGGATAGACACTGTCTACAAAGTAATGATCATAGACAAATCACTAAATGGGAAACAAGAGCAAGACAGGGGGATTTCTTAGATAAAGGTTGTTCATCCAAAGAATTTTCCAAAAGCCTACATTACAAGAGACAATCTGCTAGTACTTGCTGAGCCCTTATGCCTGATGGTGTTTGGACTTTCTCTCAAGCTCAACTGCTGCAGCCTGTGTTGCTCATTTTTCTAGACAATTTGGGATTGCAGCATGTCTCTCCTATTGTTTCTCTGCACAAGCTTTGGAGCTAGAAAGTTCTTTCACTAGAACAGAATTATCTAATGCAGTAAAATCTTGTGGTGGTAGATGGAAATCTCCAGGATGGGATGGTCTCACTGTTGAATTCTTGCATACTTGGATATCCTTAAATCAACTTTGCTGCGTATGATCAATACTGCTTGGGAAAATCAACTAATGCCGGATTCCTAGAAAAAAGGGCTTGTAAAACTTCTTCCCAAAAAGCAAATTTGTGAATCCTTGGCTGATTGGAGGCCTGTCACTCTCATGCCTATTATCTATAAGATCATCACTCAAATGGTAGATGATCGTATCAAAGGGTATTTACATGATGGCCTTCATCCCACGCAATATGGGTTTGTTCCTCACAGGCATATCACTGATAAGTTGCAAATGCCTATGTTGGAATAGTATATGCCAAATACACAGAGCAGGAAGTCTTATTATTGCAAGTTGACATTACCAAGGCATTTGAAAACAATCCAATGGGATTTTATATCGTAGACAATGCATGCATTGGGTTTTGGCCACAAATTGCAGCATATTATTTATTGGCTCTACAGTCACAGTAAAGCTACTTGCATACTATCTGGGGATATTTCTAAAGCATGTTGTTCAGTTCGTCAGGGCTGCCCACTTAGTGCACTTTTATATGCCATAGCCACACATCCCATGCTTCAATACATGGATCATCTAGTGGCAACACACATGCTGCATGGGTTGGAGATTCATGGAAGCCATGCTCAAGCTTATGCTAATGATTCATTTTTTATTCGTCAGAATATTGAGCAAGATCTCTCCTCCCCGATGCAAGCTCTATCTTTATATGGTTTAGCAGCTGGTCTTCATGTGAATTTTCAGAAATCTACGTTGTTGCCGTTGCATTCCAAAGACTGCTTTATATGGTTTAGCAGCTGGTCTTCATGTGAATTTTCAGAAATCTACGTTGTTGCCGTTGCATTCCAAAGACTGGCATACTCTTTTATGGCCGGGGGAAATTGTCCAACCCACTGAGTATTCAGCAACTAAGCAATCCCCAATTTACGGGGCAATCAAATAGCTCACAGGCCAGCCAAAAGGCCAGCCCTCTCAGCCAAACAAATGGCCAGAAAGTCCAGCTGGTCTGGCCGACCAGAACTGGCCGACCAGCTGGCAGGCCCACCGACCAGCTGGCCGACCAGCTAGGTCTGGCCTATAAAAGGCCTCTGCCCTCACACTTCTTGGGACAGGACAGGACCTGCAGCTGCTCCTCATCTCCTCCATCTTTTGCTGCAGGCCTGCCTGCTCCATCTACCTCTCCACTTCTGCCTCCTCTGCTGCCTCCTCTTCTGCCCTCCTTTCTGCTCCAGATCTGCCCTCCTTTCTGCTCCAGATCTGCCCCAACTTCTACTCCTCTGCTCAGATCTGCTCCTCTACTTCAGATCAGCTCCTTCTGCTCCAGATCTGTCCCATCGTACTCCAGATCTGTCCCCTTTTGCTCCTCTGCTACAGATCAGCTCCTTCTGCCCCAGATCAGCTCCTTTTCTTCATCATGTTGCTATTCCAGATAGCCTGAAGGTTCCTTCCTCAGAGCATGCTGGTTTCAGCCATTTCCTAGGGCAGCTCCAGCCCCCATCATCCTCGTCATCATTGAGCTACACGGAGGACTGCGTTACGCTCCCTCTGCTGCTATCTTTTCTACTGTCTCTCTACATGGAATTATCTTTCTGATTCACCTCAGCCACGGTCCTTCAGACACGACGGCTTGAGGTTCCTGTATTCAGTTTTTCATATTACCGATAGGCACTATGTTTTCTGAGTTCCGTTCTTCAGTTGTATCTGAGTATTGTCTATTTTCTGATCGCTCCACTGCAAACCCTATCGCTTTTCTATCGTTTCTCTATATGGTATCAGAGCCATGGTGATCTAAAGACCCCAGATCTCAGGTGATCTAAAGATCCTGCTTCTTCATGGAGGCCATAGGTACAGGGAGCATCACTCCTATGAACATATCAGTTTCCTCTTCATTCCGCTGCGCACTAAGGGAGAGAACTCCATCTTCTACTCCCATCCCTCCCTCCCTTTCAAGCAATCCATCTTCTACTGCCATCCCTCCCTCCCTTTCTTACCTCCATCTTCTCCTACCATCCCTCCCTCCTTTTATAGGTTTCTGGCTTGACACTCCCCATTCCTTCGAAAGAGGGGGTCATGATCCTTCACCTCTACCATCATCGGCATCGACTTCCAGGATCTACAAGTTCTCCCAAGGCGGGACCCTTTCAGTTCAGATGTGTCTTGATGACTGTTGCTTCGAATCTTCTACCTGCATGGAGGCGGGGATAGACTCCTCTCTCCCGAGGTCCAAGATCGAACACACACTGGCTCACTGTTCAACTCCGACCTCTCTGGATTATCAGTACTGCTACGACAAATTTGTTCTTTCCCTTTGCACTTTCCTCCACCTTTCGGCGGTGAGAGAGGGTGGCTTATTCTCTCAAGCTTCACAGTGTTCTTATTTCTATCTGGTATCATAGGTGTACCTACGACACTTGAGGAAGTGAACAATTCCCTTGCAAGGGCACTCCTCTTGTGATCTTCTATTGGGCATTTCACAGGGATAGCCAGCACCACCATCGACATCTCTACACAAAGCTCCAAGCACACAATGTTTGCCCCTCAAAATTGGCAATTGAGAGGGGGTATTCAGCAACTAAGCAATCCCCAATTTACGGGGCAATCAAATAGCTCACAGGCCAGCCAAAAGGCCAGCCCTCTCAGCCAAACAAATGGCCAGAAAGTCCAGCTGGTCTGGCCGACCAGCTGGCAGGCCCACCGACCAGCTGGCCGACCAGCTAGGTCTGGCCTATAAAAGGCCTCTGCCCTCACACTTCCTGGGACAGGACAGGACCTGCAGCTGCTCCTCATCTCCTCCATCGTTTGCTGCAGGCCTGCCTGCTCCATCTACCTCTCCACTTCTGCCTCCTCTGCTGCCTCCTCTTCTGCCCTCCTTTCTGCTCCAGATCTGCCCTCCTTTCTACTCTAGATCTGCCCTTCTTTCTGCTCCAGATCTCTGCTCCAGATCTGCCCTCCTTTCTACTCCAGATCTGCCCCAACTTCTACTCCTCTGCTCAGATCTGCTCCTCTACTTCAGATCAGCTCCTTCTACTCCAGATCTGTCCCATCCTACTCCAGATCTGTCCCCTTCTGCTCCTCTGCTACAGATCAGCTCCTTCTGCCCCAGATCAGCTCCTTTTCTTCATCATGTTGCTATTCCAGATAGCCTGAAGATTCCTTCCTCAGAGCATGCTGGTTTCAGCCATTTCCTAGGGCAGCTCCAGCCCCCATCATCCTCGTCATCATTGAGCTACACGGAGGACTGTGTTACGCTCCCTCTGCTACTATCTTTTCTACTTTCTCTCTACATGGAATTCTCTTTCTGATTCACCTCAGCCACGGTCCTTCAGACACGACGGCTTGAGGTTCTTGTATTCAGTTTTTCATATTACCGACAGGCACTATGTTTTCTGAGTTCCGTTCTTCAGTTGTATCTGAGTATTGTCTATTTTCTGATCGCTCCACTGCAAACCCCATCGCTTTTCTATCGTTTCTCTATACTGAGCTGGTTCACCATCTTGGTTACCCCTAGGGTTGGATGATTACTCGCCGCCAACAAATTGATTGGATACTTGCAAAACTGAAGAAAAAGCTTGAATACTATAAATTAGCAACTTGGCCATTGCATGTCATGTTATGAATTGTTCAGTCTATTTTGGTGGCATATATTCAGTTCTACCTACCTTTGATTATGTTTAGCAAGGGAGATCTTACATCTTTTACGTCCACTATTATGGAAATCTACTAGCGCTCAAAACATGGCAAAAAAAGTTTGAGATTGCTTTAGGTGCAGCATCTCTATTCACCAAAGATGCATAGGGGTCTGAATATTCTTAACATTCATTCATGTGCATATTCTTGCCCATAAGGGAAAAATGATGCTGCAATTCATGCAAGGTTCTCAACCTTGGGCCGCCATGATGCGCCATTTGCTCCTACAACTCACCACCCATGATTTTGGACACTGGCAGCCCACTCAGTGGGACTTTCTTTTGGGTTGTATTGATGGCAAGATTAAAGCTTGTCCTTTGATCTCCAGCATGTTAATGGATTGGAAACATATCCTCTTGCATTTGGAATGGCATGGCTGGGATTCATTGCACGGAAATTCTATGAGAGCTGAGAGCATACATTGGTCAAGGGCTTTTTCCCCTCTGCTGGCTTTGCAGGAGCCTAGACGTTCCTATTTCCTTACTTTTAAAGGGATCCACTCAATTGCAAATGTCATTGATGATGATGGAACCCTCCTTTCTTTTCCTTTCGCTGCTGCAAAATATGGTCTTGGCATGCATTACCGGTCTATATGGCACACTATTACTCATATGCTTCAGCATTTCCAGTCAATACTGCCACTAGAACTTGAAGGTCGGCTTTAGGATTGGACTCTTCATTCACTAGGGTCGTCACGCCGTCCTCTAAAACTCGCATTATTGTCTTCTTTATATAAAGTTCTCTTGCCCCCGCCCTGGGTTTCACATAGGGCAAATCAGCTTTTGCAAATGAATCGTCCTGCAAAGTGGTGGCGAAAGGGATTGCGGCAGATTTGGAATTCTAAAATTTCTCATCAACAAGAAGTTTTTTTGTGGAGAGTATTGTTGGGAGTTATTCTGTCTGGGCAACTTTTGGCACGTAGACATATTGCTCCAGCTGTTTGCCGTAGATGTTTGGCTCCGCGGGAGTCTGTGCCTCATCTTTTTTGGCATTGCTCCCACACCCGTGATTTCTTGGGTCTCCTTGGGCAACATTTGAGAACTAGATTTCCTATTTTGGGAAATTTTTCTGGCTTTTTGGGATTTACTCACCCATACAGCAGTTTGACATATTTGTCACTTGGGTTCGACACTTGCACTTTGGACTCTATGGAAGAATAGAAATCATAGTCTTTTGTGATCCTACTTTCTCCTTTTTCAGGCGTACGTAGAAAGAAACTAGATTTCGTTCGCCAGAACGAGGAGGAACTACTAAACATTTTGTTTAGTAACTACTCTAGTACTTTTGGCAAAGATTTCTAGAGGGATGGTCCCCCTCACCTCTCACTAACACGCAGGTTTGGCATAACTATGCATGCACACTATATGACATCCCAAATCAGCCAGTCCCTTACCTCACATTTACCACGCCCCACTTCCTGCACCCTCTTCACTAGGGGGGAGTGAAGGATGCCGTAATGAAACTTCATAATGGCCAAGCAAAGGATCATGAGGGGCTATGCACTTGTTACGCTCAAGTTGAGGCAACATGACCTCGAAAGGGTCAGTCGAAATTTTCCTTTAAAGGATCAATGTTTGTATTATATTTGTTTGGGCTTCACGTAAATGATCAAAAAGGAATCAAGGTCAAGGTCCTTGGTGAGGGTGGCATGGCACAAGACTAGGTGGATCTCAGGCTAAGGGGTCTAAATGCATTAAATGTGCCAAGGGGCAAATGATTTCAATGATATCCCAAGAGAGAGGTAAATGATGCATTGAGGAGATGCCCTCAATTGTAGACATGTGGCATACTAGATCCATCTAGGGAATTTTGGGCTTTGGTATTTAGCATGCAGGTACTTCTCACATGTTAGATTTTTTTCGATGAGCTTGCTGTACCAGAGATATGGCTGGGCGGTTATTCATCGTGCCGTCACCTGTTATCTTGTATTCGTCAAATTCATGGTCTTGGCTGAGCTTGTAGTTTTTGGTTGTTATAATTTGGTATCAAAGCGATCAGGCTAGATCGTGGGTTCATCGTAAGATGGCGTTGAATGCAATCGATACACTAATATGTGATGTGCCGGCGAAATATTAAATGAAGGGGAGACTTCCAAGTTATATGCGTGACATTGATTCCTGGATTAAAAAAAGAGAATAGCGATGCTAACTTGCGCTTAAAGCAGGAATTGGGGATAAACGCACAATAAAAGGAACAATCTTCGACCAACGGGAAAAAGGAGAAAGTCGCCTCTTTAGATTTGAAAACTGAGCTGTCACTGGGAATAGCAGGTGTAAAGAAGGTCGAAATCAATAAAGCTTAGAAAATTGCGATGGATAAGTGGCCACTAGTGTGGATTGACCTTGAAATGACAGTTGCTCTTGATTCGAATTCAACTATCCTTGGGGACCCCTGGGGTAGGTTCGCATCAGCTTGTACTATCCTGAAATGCGCTGGAGGTTCTTTGTGATCAGATGGGTCAGTTATAGCTGTCCCATATGTACCTGGGGCAAGCCTACTATCTGCAAGTGGTTCCACGTAAGGGCCTGGAGTAGACCCGCTATCTGCCTAAACTAGGTGCTAGAAGTAGGTCAAGGCAATTGACAAGGTTTTTGCTGAGTTGTGGGTTGCACCTCGATGTGTTGCAAGTAGCCTTGGCAGAGTTGATCGTTATATTTTGGGCAGAGTTGATCACTATAAAGGGTTCTGTACGGTTGCAGTTAGCATATGACGCACCATCCATAAGACCACTCTGGCGTGTGTTGATCATGTGGAGATACCAGGGGGCTTTCGATTTCTTTTTTCCCTTTGTTTTATTTTGTGGTTAAATTTCTAAAGTTTCAAGGTGTGTGAGCTGGATTGGGAGCAAGATTATGCTTTTGGAATTACGGATTTTGGAAAGGATTTGAGGTTTCTGAGATTGCATGAGTTTCCCTAGCACAGGGAAAAGCAGTTTTGGTTTGCACTTTGATCTATGTCTGGTTAGCTGTAATTTCGGGAGTTGGACTTTCGATTGTAAAAACAATTCAAGTGTGTTTTTAGAAGCTTCTAGGGTGGATTCCGTAGAGTCGGGAGTCTGGCCGACCCCGCCGGTGTCGCGCCCAGCAGGCCATACACTATCTAGTAGAATTGCATTATTAGAGGATGCCTTGCAACAGATTTTAGCGCAACAAATACAAGCAAATGTAGGGCAATCCGAGCTCAGGAAAATGGTTCATAGTATGTCTGCTCGACCATCTCGTGAAGAGAAAGGTAAATCTCCAATGGGGCCTGAAACCAGTGTTCATACGGGCGACCTAGGAGGGCTAAGGTACCTAATATTGCTAATTATAGGCCAGAAAAGTATTCTGGTCGGATGTCTAACTGTAGTACAGAAGGTATCCCATGAGGATGGCAATGAACATAAGAGAAATATTGCCTTAGTCTCCACATCAAAATTCATCTTCTGAGCCTGAAACTGGCTGAAAATAATATTGAATTCATTCAAGTGAGAAGCAATGGAGACCCCTTCCTTCATCTGCAGCTCAAACAACCTCTTCATGAGGTAAACTTTATTAGAGGCAGTTTCCTTCTCATAAGTGGCACACAGTTTCTTCCACAAATCTTCCATAGTCTGCTCATTTACTACTGAAATAAACTGACTCTGCAAGATGAAGTCTAATAGTAGACTTTGCTAATGCATCCAACTCCATCCTCAGACATATTTGCAGGCTTAGCTTCAATCTGCCAAGGGTTTAATCTGCTTCTTTTGAATAAGCACATCCCTTATTTGTTCTTTCCACAAAGAAAAGTTTGTCCCATCAAACTTTTTAATGCTGAAAAACTCCTTTTCAGACATGGAAGAGGATGCCATGATGCAAATGAAACAAAATCCCAAATGCTAGTGCCTGCAAGAGAGAATCACACCAAATACCAAGTGCACCCAAATATCATGGAGACCTAGTTACACAAATGGGACGAGACTTTCGCCATTTGTGAAATCATGAATGATATGAAGAAAATCCACAAGGCCACCCATATGTTTAATGAGGCAGTGGATAGGTGGTGGATAAAATAGCAGAAAGATGGAGTGGCATCTACTACTAGGGAGGGGTTTAAAAAAGAATTTAGAAAACACTTCTTACCTCCTGACGAAGCATCCCGAGCTTGGGATCAGTATCGAAACCTTCGTTAGAGAAATTTATCAGTGGCGGAATACACTGATAAGTTCAAAGAAAGTGTAATGAAAGTTTATGAACCTCTACCTCAGTCAATCCAGGTAAAAGATTTTATCTTTGGATTGAATGATCGGATCAAGATGAAAGTTCGGGCTAAGTATGCGAACACGCTAGATGAAGCAATTGCCATAGCCCTGAACTATGAGGATGCAAAAGGGAACAGACCAAGTGGGTTTGTGTAGGTTGAGACTTGGTATGAGTACCCAAAGAAAACCGGGTTTAAGAAGAAGTGGATTAGCAAAGGGAGTGTCTCACAGCCTAGTGGTCAAGCCAAGCAGGCGAAGCCAGTTGAGACTCCTAAACCAGGTAAAAGATTTTATCTTTGGATTGAATGATCGGATCAAGATGAAAGTTCGGGCTAAGTATGCGAACACGCTAGATGAAGCAATTGCCATAGCCCTGAACTATGAGGATGCAAAAGGGAACAGACCAAGTGGGTTTGTGTAGGTTGAGACTTGGTATGAGTACCCAAAGAAAACCGGGTTTAAGAAGAAGTGGATTAGCAAAGGGAGTGTCTCACAGCCTAGTGGTCAAGCCAAGCAGGCGAAGCCAGTTGAGACTCCTAAACCAAGTACCACCATTGGAAGGAAAAGAAAAGTAACACCAATGGCAGCCCGGGCTTGGTCGAAGTCTTCTTTGAAGCCAGAGCAAATAGAAAAAGCAAGGAGAGAAGGCTTGTGTTTTGGATGCCTTCAGCCTCATCGGTGGAAAGATTATCCACGAAACAAGGATCATCGGATGGCTGAGATGGTAATCTCAGAATGCGATGTGGAAATGGAGGGAAGCCCCAAAGCAAAACAGATGCAGATTCAACTAGCGGGATCTTCTCAAAGGTCGGTACCTGTTTTGTTATGTGTGTCTGTTGCTAAGTTAGTAACTAGTGCACCTGATAATGTCCTGTTAGAGCCCGCAGCAACGGGGTATACAACCTTTAACGATACGGAGTTAATTAGGATGAAAGGGCAAGTAGCCAATCATGATGTCATTGTGTTATTTGACTCAGCGTCACGCACAATGTAATTAACTCCAAGCTTGTAAAGAGGCTGAAATTAAAAACTAGCCCATCTGACTATGCATACACAGTCAGAATGGCAGACGGAAGTTCAATTGAAGTATGGGACCAAAGGGTTACCCAGTTCGAACTTTGAATTCAGGATTATGCTGAGCAGCTTAATTTTGAAATGACAAAGCTTGCTCATGCAAACATAGCCCTGAGTAAGGCTTGGCATTCTAGGAAGAATCCAACCATAGATTAGAAAAAGCACATTTATCAATTCAAGATAAATGATGTGCTATATGTCTTACGAGGTGAAAAAGATATACCTCAAGAACCGTTGGTTTCCGTAATGGAAGTTCGAAAAGCTCAAGAACAATTTTTGTTTCTTTGTACAGCATCGGTAAAGCCGATTGATGGTCCTTCGGCTAGCACTAATGTTGCCCAAAATGGAGAAATGGTCAAGTTGGCTGATCAAATAGCAGAGGAGTTCTCTGATTGTTTTAGGGATGAGTTACCTTATGGGTTACCTCCAAAGCGGAATGTTCAGCATAAGATTGAACTAATCCCAGGGACAAAACCTGTAAATAGACCTCCCTATAGGTTAAGTTTTACCGAAGAAGCAGAGGTACGAAGACAACTGAAAGAATACCTCAAGCTGAGGCAGATTCAACCCAGTTTCTCACCTTTTGCTTCACCAGTGATATTTTTTAAAAAAAAAGATGATACTTTTCGCCTCTGTATAGATTACAGAGCATTGAATAATATCACTACTAAGCACAGGTATCCGATGGCTCAAATCAATGATTTGCTAGATGCGTTATATGGGGCCGTAATTTTCACTAAGATAGATCTTAAATGTGGCTACCATCAGATCCGTATTAGAGCCGAGGATGTGCATAAAACCGTTTTTAGAAGCAGATTTGAACACTATGAGTTTTTGGTAATGCCGTTTGGACTTACCAATGCTCCAACTACATTCGTCATGCTTATGAACGGTTTACTACGTCCGTATATCGGAAAGTTTGTAGTACATTATATTGACAATATTCTTGTGTTTAGCAAAAGTATTGCTAAGCATCACGAACACTTAAGAATAGTGTTCAATACTTTGAGGAAAGCCAGTCTTTATGTAAATAAAAAGAAAACTGTACTGTGTATGCTAAGACTTAAATATTTAGGATTCATTATTACTCCTGAGGGGGTAGAAATGGATCCAAAGAAAGTGGCTGCGATACTAACCTAGCCTATCCCTCAAAGTTTGACCGCTTTGCGATCATTCTTGGAATTTGTCCAATTTTATCGAAGGCATATCAAAGAATATTCCGAAATAGTATCGCCATTGACTGATCTGACCTCAGATAAAGTATCTTTTATATGGGGACAGAATCAACGGGAGAGTTTTAACACCATATAACAAGCTGTGGTCTCAGGAGCGGTGTTAAAAATAGTTGATCTCCAGAAACCGTTTTTCCTTGAAACCGATGCAAGTGGCAATGCAGTAGGAGCAGTTCTCCTCCAAGAGGGAAGGCCAGTAGCCTTTGAAAGCAAGAAGCTTTCTCCCTCTCAACGAAATTGGCCAACTCATGAATTAGAGTTGTATGTTGTTGTCCATGCTCTGAAAACATGGAGACATTATTTGTATGGGTCAGCGTTTTATGTTGATGTTGATCATGATACTCTGAAACATTTTTGTAAACAACCTAACTTGAGAGGCCGCCAAGCTAGGTGGGCAGAACTCATGCAAGAGTTTAACTTGCTGATTCGGAACCAAAGAGGGAAGGATAATAAAGTTGTTGATGCGTTGTCACGCATTATGCATAATATGAGTTTCACGGTATTAGAAAGTGCTTTAATGACCAAGATAAGAGAAACTCAAAAGATGGACGAGTTCGTCCAGAGCCTTTGGCCTAAGGCTCATGTATTTAAACCCGGGGAAAAGGGTAACTTGGCATCCAGAAAAGGCCAAACTTATGCAAGATATATCATAAGAGATGGTATGCTGAAAAGAAATGGCAAGGTAGTGGTACCTAATCAGAATGATCTCAGGCAGAGTCATTCAACAATGCCATGATAGCCCATGTGCAGGACATCCACGAGTCGAGAAAACATATGATCTCATGAAGCAAGATTTCTTTTGGCCAAAAATAAAAAAAACATATTCATGAATATGTGACACGTTTTTCGTGTCAGGTAAGTAAGGCAGAACGGGTGAAGCCACCCGGACTTTTACAACCTTTGGAAATACCACTAGGTAGGTGGGAGAGCATTTCCATCTACTTTATTGTAGCTCTGCCTACGACACAAGGTGGATATGATTCTATCCTTGTGGTAGTTGATTGTCTTACCAAGATGGCTCACTTCATTCCAACTAGAGAGTCTGTTGGTGCCCCGCAACTGGCGAACTTGTTTATTAAACATATATTTCCTTTGCATGGATTACCCAAATCCATAGTGTCAGACAAGGATGTCAAATTTACCATTCATTTTTGGACTACAGTGTTTGAGACACTAAGGACTGAATTGGAAATGAGTAGTGGGGATCATCCAGAAACGGATGGTCAGACGGAAAGAATCAACCAAATTTTAGAGGATATGCTTAGAGCATATGTGTCATTGAGGCAACATACATGGGACAAGTGGTTGCCACTGTTAGAATTTGCCTACAATGATAGAAAACATTCCTCTACAAGGTTCAGTCAGTTTGAGCTGAGCTTGGTTATAGACCAGCGAATCCAACTACAGTTGGAGTACCTCAGAAAGTGCCTAGTGCCGCGAACTTTGTGGTTCAGATGCGGGAGATGCTAGCACTTGCGAGAGCTAACATCCACCATGCTATGGATAGAGCTAAGATGCATGCAGATGAAAACAGATCCGTTAGAGAATTTAAGGAAGGAGAAAAAGTTTTCTTAGAGTTCCTTCGCACTCTAAGTCTTTGACTGCAGGAGAGTGTGCTAAGTTATCACCTCGATATTATGGGCCGTGGTTAGAATAGGCAAGGTAGCCTATAAATTAGAGTTACCACAGGGTTGTAAGGTGCACCCAGTGTTTCATGTTTCTCGTTTAAAGAAATTTTTGCATACAGGTGAGAGTCACTAATCGAGGGTGTTGTTTTGTTTCAAGAGATAGAGGATAATGCAAGACGCAAACCAACAAGAATCCTGGACCGAGGAACAATGCAAGTACCTCATCCAAAAATATTCTCGTTTGGAACCTTCTATGGCAATTGCACGTACCTAAACCTCTTGCAACTCAAATTGTTTCGGAAGATACCCACGGTATTGGTTGCATGGCATGCTTTACCTCTATCAGAAGCTGCCTGGGAATTTGTATACCGGTTACGGTGAGTGTTCCCAGACTTTATAATCGAGGATGTTGATGCCTCAAGAGGGAAGGAATGTTACGCTCAAGTTGAGGCAGCATGACCTCGGAAGGGTCAGTCAACATTTTCCTTTAAAGGATCAATGTTTGTATTATATTTGTTTGGGCTTCACGTAAATGATCAAAAAGGAATCAAGGTCAAGGTCCTTGGTGAGGATGACATAGCACAAGACTAGGTGGATCTAAGGCTAAGGGGTCTAAATGCATTAAATGTGCCAAGGGGAAAATGATTTCAATGATATCCCAAGAGAGGGGTAAATGATGCATTGAGGAGATGCCCTCAATTGTAGACATGTGGCATACAAGATCCATCTAGGGAATTGTGGGCTTTGGTATTCAGCATGCAAGTACTTCTCACGTGTTAGATTTATTTCGATGAGCTTGCTGAACCAGAGATATGGCTGGGCGGTTCGTGCTATCACCTATTATTTTGTATTCGTCAAATTCGTGGTCTAAGCTGAGCTTGTGGTTTTTGGTTGTTATAGCACTAAGTTCATTGCATACGAGATTAGCAATCTCTCTTTGATTGTCTGCAAACTCATTACATAGACTCTGATGTATACTTGTCATATAGTGAGATCTGCTACTGATGTACTTTGGCACATCCCAAGTCTCTTCTTCAAACTATTTCTCATGTGCAACAGCTTGGTGTTTGCCTCTATTTTATGGGACGAATTATGACTTCAGCTTCGTTGTGTGCTTGGTCATCGTTGCAGTTGCTTTTGATCGAATTAATTCATTTGTTTTTCTAGGAAAAGGTTTCTACTATGCCAATTGTGCTGATGTGGATACTGTTTATAAGATCATAAATAGGGCAAGGGTCCCTCATGCGGGTTACTTTGCTTATGTTATGCCTTGGGATCCTCCTTTTGATCTAGCCAAGAATCTTATGAGATTTTGCCCGATCTAGGTCTCTTTGAAGTCCTTGCCAATACCTCTGCTCTCGCATATTTCTGCTATTGCAACTTTATTGGGGAAAGTGCTACATCTTCCCAAGCGAGAATTTTTAGTTTCCAGCAAGGACATCCGAGTTCGCTTACTATGAGATATGGATCAACCCATACCTTCATGTTTAGATATTGATTATGGTTTGCCGCATCCTTTTACAATTTGCTTCTTTCCCAAACACGTGCTACAAGTGTAAGCAGATTGGTCATTTCACTCGATGCTTTCCTTCATCCTCGTCTCCAACTCCTAACGTGAAGGGCAGTGTGCCTCTCCCTCGGGTTTCTCCTCCTCTCCAGTTGTAGCGGGAGATAGACTATCCTCACTCTCTCCTGCCCAATACTAACTGCAACTGCATGATGATGCACTCAATACACAAAGTGAGCTGTGGATGTAAGTGAGAGAATCAGAGGGAGAGAATGTAGTGGAACTCCGAAGAGAAAATAGATACAACTGAATAATGAATGCCCAAAGGGCTGAATACAACTGTATGGAGGGGCTGAAACCCTTATTGCAAAACTAGAAGACTAGACTACCTAGAGGAGGTGAATCCTTACTAGATCCCTGAAGAGGCTGAGGCTACCCTGCTGGTCTGCTGCGGGGAGGCCTGACTCTTGCTGCTCTAAAGGCTTGAAGGCCTTAGGAGTGGATGAAGAATGAGGGCCAAAGGCTGCCCTTTTATAGGCCGATAGGTCAGCCAGGCCGACTTGGTCAACACCGACCGTTGACCTGGTTAGCTGGTCAACGCCGATCGTTGACCAGGTCAAGAAAAGTCAACATTAACCAAAAAGTCCACCCTGACTTTTGACCAAAATCAGCCTCAACCTCAGCTCAGTTTCAGCTCCACTTCCATCCACAGCCTCTACATCCGCAGCTGCAGCTACTGGCACTGATATACCCCTACCCATGACATCGATTGCTCCACCCTCCCCTATAGGGACTTTTGACCAAAAAGTCCGCGTTGGCTTTTGACCAAAAAGTCAACTTTACACTTTTTGACCTATGATGATGTGGCGCTAACTGCCTGTTGACTGTGTGCTGATTGCTGATTGCGTAGGGCTGCCTGAATGGTTGTACGGACGTCTACGTGGCCATTGACTTGGCTGCCTGCACTGGCACTAGCTAGCATGGCCACGGGCATGTGGATGCTCGTGACATCCCCTTCTGCTGAAACTCAAACTAGGGTACGAAAGAGGCTTCCCATCGTGCTGACGGAGGTGACTGTCTGTGGTATACCTGGATGATAAATCTTAATCCGAATGCCTGGTTCCTGAATCCGAAAATGGTTGCTGAACTCATGAAACCTGATCTGCAAGTACTGAATGCCTGGATTTGGTGTTAACTTCTGGTATGGATATTTCATGTGGGTTAATATTCCAAGATAATGCTCCCTGTGGTTTTCCTCGGAGCATATAGGTGATAGGGACGGAGGAAGACTCGGTTTGAGACAGGCATCCCGGTCTTGGTGTAACCCTGTTGCCTGCTGTAATACTATATCCTGTTGTAACACTGTATCCTGCCGTAATACTGTGTCTTGTTGGCGTCGGCCTCGAACCCCTTGAATGACTGATATCGAAGGTCAAGGTGAAACACCCTTACTCCAATCGATGAACTTGGACCCATGGCCTGGGATTTTGACATCCAAGCCTTGGTGCTGATAATCTGGTTGGACTTCGAACTGGTGCCACCATCGTGCTCCCAAGATGACGTCCGCTGCCTGAGTAGGTGCGACCCTGAGTGGTCGACTGTGTACCCACCCTAAGATCTTCACTGTGGCTGAAGCTACCTGCATGTTGCTCTCTATCTGCTGCCCTGGAAATGCACCATTCAAGGTCATTGGTTCCATTGGCGTAAGAGGCAACTAAGCCTTTTTAGCTGCTTTGGTGGAGATGATGTCCTCGGAATTGCCTAAGTCTACTACGATCAGGACCTTCTGACCACCGACCTATCCATAAAACTGGAACATATTGGGAAACTGACAAGGCTCCCCTTTCTGCTGAGCTTCAAGCTCCTGGATGACTACTGAGGTTGTCCCTGTAGTTTGTTGTTCATCAAGCTCCTCAATGACTATTGACGTTGTTGAAGCTGTTGTTGCTGAACCACTTGATGCGACTCCTGCTGTGAGAAGCTTCTGGTAATGCGAGCAATCTTTCTTATTATGACCCCGCACATGACAATGGGAGCATCGGTTCTCCTTGGCATAGAGTGCTCATGTCGTATCCAAGTACCCACCATAGCCATTGCTATCCTTCGCCATCCAGCTCTTCTTCTGCTACCCATTCCCACCATCACTTGGTGTGGAATCTTGGGACTTCTTACTATTGACTTGCTTGGATCCTTGACCCTTGTGCATGAGCTCAAAATTCTGAGCAAGCTCACACTCATAATCCTGTGGCCTGAAACTTCTGACATACCACTGGATGTCTATACGCAGCCCATAAAGAAATTTGCTCAACTTCAGACTGTCCTCCAACCGCAACTATACAAACACCTAAGTGAACTTGTTGGCATAATGATTCACCATCTCGGTGTCTCCCTAGCGTAGCTCGTAAGACTGGACTCTGGAGCCTATCCAGGTACTGCGGTGGCAAGAACCGTGATCGAAAATCTTTCACGAATTCCGTCCAACTGTAGAGAGGTGTCTCCTCGTCTACATCATAGTGGTCCTTCTGCCACTTGAGCCACCAGGCGCCTCGCCTGTGAGATGCATGGATGCTAGGATGCACCGTTCGTTGTCCTTCGTAGGCATCACTGAAAAATAACTTTCAAACTGAATCCTGATTAAGCCATGAAGTCAACACTAAGGGTTCCTGCTTACCATCGTACCGTGTGAAGTTGAGCTTCCCAGGAAAAAAAGGCTTGGCTGGAGGTGGAAGTCTCTCCTTTTCTCCCCCCTCTGGTCGAAGTAGAGAAATGAGAAGCTACCAATCCCGTTCTTCCTTCTCTTCACGAGCAGTACGTTCTCGGAGCTCCTTGGCTTCTCTAGCCTCTCAATCGCGTTTGTCTTTCGCTTCTCGAGCTTCCCAATCGCGTTCTTCTTTTGCTTCCCAAGCCTCCCGATCGTGTTCTTCTTTGGCCTCCCGAGCTAGCCTTTCACGCTCTCTGGCGGCCTGCTCACGATCTTTTCGCATCTCCTAAAGTTGGGCCATGCGGGCGAAGAGAGCCTCGGACTATTGCTGCTGCATCTGCATCATAGCCTGCAACATGGCTGTCATGGCAGACATGGAAGTATCTGCAGGATTCTGTGGTGGGGGTGGTGGTGGTGGTGGTGCTGAACCCTCACCCCCCCCTCCGGTATTGAACTGCTCACTAATGCTCGTGGTATCCTTGCCGGATCTAGTCTAGACCATAAACCAATAGAGCTGCCCCTAAATTGACCCTCCCTATCTCAAGAAAGAAAACTGGCTGCCATGGCTGTCATGGCAGACATGGAAGTATCTGCAGGATTCTGTGGTGGGGGTGGTGGTGCTGCTGCTGCTGAACCCTCACCCCCCCCTCCGGTGTTGAACTGCTCACTAATGCTCATGGTCCTTGCCGGATCTAGTGTAGACCATAAACCAATAGAGCTGCCCCTAAATTGACCCTCCCTATCTCAAGAAAGAAAACTGAAGCTCTGATACCAATGTAGCGGGAGATAGACTATCCTCACTCTCTATCCTGCCCAATACTAACTGCAACTGCATGATGATGCACTCAATACACAAAGTGAGCTGTGGATGTGAGTGAGAGAATCAGAGGGAGAGAATGCAGTGGACCTCCAAAGAGGAAATAGATACAACTGAATAATGAATGCCCAAAGGGCTGAATACAACTGTATGGAGGGGCTGAAACCCTCACTACAAAACTAGAAGACTAGACTACCCTGAGGAGGTGAATCCTCACTAGATCCCTGAAGAGGCTGAGGCTACCTTGCTGGTCTGCTGCGGGGAGGCCTGACTCTTGCTGCTCTGAAGGCTTGAAGGCCTGAGGAGTGGATTAAGAATGAGGGCCAAAGGCTGCCCTTTTATAGGCTCATAGGTCAGCCTGGCCAACTTGGTCAATGCCTACCGTTGACCTGGTTGGCTGGTCAACGCCGACCGTTGTCAACGTTGACCAAAAAGTCAACACGTTGACTTTCGACGAAAAAGTCAACTCTGCACTTTTTGACCTGCGATGACGTGGCGCTGACTGCCTGTTGACTGTGTGCTGATTGCTGATTGCGCAGGGCTGCCTGAATGGTTGTATGGATGTCTACGTGGCCGTTGACTTGGCTCCCTGCGCTAGCACTAGCTAGCATGGCCACGGGCGTGTGGATGCTCGTGACACCAGTCTGATACATTAGACGAGTGCGGCCTAAAGAAAATGCTCCAATCACAGTGTCTCCTTTGACTCCTTTGTCAAATCCATTCCACACTCTTTCATTCCAAGATACCCTTGTGCAAATATCTCCAAGTGGCTCCTCTTGATGATCCTTCTCCACCAGCTCTAAATTACCATCAGTAACTATATCCGAAGGAGATATAGCCACCTCTAGCTCAAAGAGTGTGATTCAATGACTGGAGTCTAAATGTGGATTTGAAAGAGCAAGATACCCGGGTGCGTTCTCCTAAATCTCAAAGTAATTTCTCTCTCCAGGATATGCATCCTATGTTGCAACAAGTTTTTGACCCAATGATTCAAAAGTTTCGTCTTCCTGCCTTTGTAAAGAAGAATCGCAAGGGTCAAAAGAAATTGCATATTATTGATGGCACCACTACTTCGCTCAAGGGTTTTCTGGTACAACAAGGGATTACGTTAGAGGGTATTATCTTATGTCGCCACATGTTGGCATGTAATTTTGTATTCTCCTCCTTTCCCTTTTGCTACTTTTTTCTTGATGTCCTGTCTTTTTTGGTAGGTGTGCTTTGTTTATTTTTGTACTTCACGGTGGGTTTTTACCTTCTTTGAGGTTTCCCATGCAGTAATATTTAGTATTACCCCCAAAAAAAAGTGTGCGCGCAACAATTTGTTTAACAACTTGTATGTACATACTACATCTACACCATGTAGTGGATCACATTGACCCATATTGCAGCATGTGTATAATAACACCCACAGAGCAGTAAAATGTGTTATGTACACAACCAAGTCAAATGGGTTTAGAGGGGCCAAAACAGCCAAATAGCGAGTGAGATAACAAGTGAAAATTTTCACACCTTTTTGCAATGGAAGTGCCTAGTTTGATAAATTTAAGCAGCCCTCCAAGAGGGTAGCTTGGGCTCACCGATTCATACCTGTGTGAAAACCAATGACAGGATTACATTCAAAAGAACAATTAAATATATCAACTGAATATAGTTATAACCATGTACAGCCTTTAAATTGCTTGTGGGCAAAACTCTCATTTATTGACATGGAGAGCAAACTAAGACTAACACCTTTTTACCCGTCTACCACTCTTTACTTCCCATCTTTTGTTAGCAATTAACATGAAACCCTTCAAAGCAAATATTAATAACAAAAAAGTCTCATCACACCTTTAAAATCAAAGGTTCTATGCATTTTGGAATTTTATGCGCAACCCAAAACTCTACAGCTGTAAGGGTTTTGTGACAGTGATTTGGGCAGGTAGCAAAGGCAGAAAATCTAGTATAAGCTACACTTTTTCACACTAGGTATTTCATGGGTGAGCAAGAAGCAAAACACTTTTGCTCTTTCTTCCACTGAGACTGAGTACATGGCAACCAATGCAGTAGTAGGTGAAGTTCAAAGTTTACTTTGTGATCTTGGCATAACACAAGAGGGTCTAGTCCCTATTGGTTGTCACAATCACTCATGCATTGCTTTGGCCAAAATTCCTATGGATCATTCCAGGACTTGGCACATAGTTATTAGATATAAGATACATGTGCCTCCGGTGGTGGACCACCATTCATTATCCATTTGCAAGTCTTCATTGCTTTCAGCTTACCATCTCCTCTCTTGTTATCCAGCTTCCTTCCATCCCGCACCCAGTCTAGAAGAATATAACAAGAAATTTTGGGAAGCCCTGTTGCTAGTTAGTTCCTATCGGCATGTTCCATTGTCTGAGCAAGTAGAGAAATATTGATGTGGATTGCGAAGGAAATCTGAGACTTTTCCACTAAGTCCAATAGCCTTTACTTAAGCCTTCACTCCCTAGGGCAGGCCAACAATGTTTAACACTGATATGTCAAAATGTACAAGAAACAATATCAATCACCAAGCGGATGTACGTTTAAAGCTTTGCGAAAAGCGTGAGAGTTTGGACTAGGCAAGGGTTTGGTGAAAAGATCTGCCACATTTTGATGTGTAGAAAAAAATACTAAGCCGATCTCCCCTGCATGTAGCCGCTCATTGATGTAATGATCATCTATCTCTATGTGTCTCGTACATGCAAGAAACACAAGATTCCATGCCACGAAAATGGTGCTCCAATTGCCAGTGAGAATTGGAGTGGGCTCCTCCAATCATGCATGTACATCTCCCAACAAGCCTCTCAATTAGACACATTCCTTGAGGCTGTGAAAGCTGCCCTGTACTCACACGATGTGGTAGCAACCTGCAATTGCTTCTTGCTCAACTAAGAAAGCATGAGTAACCAAGAAAGGAAAATCACCACCACTTGACTACTTGGTGCGAAAGGTCAACAGTCCAATCTGAATCGTTGTAAGCATGTAAATACAAGTTACCTCACCTAGGACGAAGCAAACCAAGAGATCGAGTACCTTGCAAGTGTGTGAAAACGCACTTCAAAGCATACCCATATGAAGTATTTGGGCTATGCATAAATCTACTCAATTGGAATACTGCATACCAAATGTCCTGCCATGTATTACACCGGTAAACTAGGCATCCCACAGCCTAGCTATAAATGATGGCATGAAATGGCTCACTCACATCATGCATGGAGGATAACTTAAGCCCTACCTCCATAGGACTTGAAATGGGCTTGCAATTCTAGAATTTGAACTGTTCAAATGGTTTCCCAATATACTTGGACTGCAACAAACCAATGCCTTTGTCATCTTGCACAAATTAAATGCCTGATATTTTTGCAGCATTAGTACCCGTGAGAAGCATGTCATTGACATACAAAACAATAATCTGTAAATCAGCCCCTTCTTTCTTGACATAGAGGGTGCTTTCATTTGGACTGTTCTGCATACCCTGGCTCATCAAAAAGGCATCAATCTCTGTGTACCACGCTCTAGGAGCCTAGTTCAAGCCATACAAGCAAAACTTGTCTTCCTTGCTAAGTACAACAAAACCAATTGTTTGAGACACAGAAATGTCCTCCAAGAGGTCCCCATTCAAAAATGCAGTCTTTATGTCCAACTGACGGATATTCCATTGTAACATGCAACGGTAATCTTATCGTGTAATTCACAACAAGACCCTCTTTAAACCTTTAGCAAGGAATTAGCGTTGTACACCATAGAGAAAGAAAGGAGATGAGGGTAGAGAGAGAGTAGAGTCAACAGATTGGGTTGTTGTACCCACTGAGGGCCCCCTCCCCCAATCAGGGGAGAATTTGCTTTATTCTTGGAGAACTGAGAAATAAAACCTTGGAACTCCTTCTAAACCTTGGAACCTCCTTCTAACCCTAAGACCTCTTCTAAACTCTGGAACCTCCTTCTAAACTCTAGAACCTCCTTCTAACCCTTAAACTCCTCCTAAACCACCCTGCAACCTCCAATGAAGATGAAAGTCTTCATTACCTCAATCATGATGACACACATTCCTTTTTACACATGCATGCACTATGTTTGCTTACCACACTTAAGCCTATGTCTCTCAATGAAACACGACTTGAGGTCCTAAGCTACACGCTCTTTGAGAGAACACGGAAAACGTGCTTCTGAAGAGCTCACTGTGCACACATATAGCAGACCCAAAGAGCTGAGAGGCAACGCTGACCAATACCGAGACCTTGATGCTGTCCACACTGACGATGTAGGACGCTTCTGCAAGGCAAGGGAGAGGCTTGTGCTATCCACCGGAATGTAAGGTTACTGCGTGAGTGAGAGAGTGAAAGCTACAAATGATAGATCCTATAAGAGAGCTGAGAGATGACAGAAATAAAGAGCTGAGAATGAGCTGTGTAAACTGTAAGAGATAACTGAAAAGAGCTGCTGAAACACACCCCAAACCTTACTCGTCTGATGCGCTACCTGAACACCTTCCCAGAGGGCTGAACTGATGCCAAAGGCTGAGGCTGGTCAGAGGGCCATTGGGGGTGAGTGTCAAGCTGTTCAGAGGGGGCTGAGGAGGAGCTGTAGGAGGCTGAAGTGCTTGGAGAACTGAATGAGGAAAGAGGGCCTGGAGGCCCCCTATTTATAGGGCTTTTGCAGCTGGTTGGCTGGTCCCTTGGCCCTGTAAAGGCCGCCCTAGGCCCCATAAAGGCCAGCCCTAGGCCCCATAAAGGCAGCAATAGGCCCCATAAATGGCAGCCCTAGGTCCCATAAATGGCAGCCTAGGGAGGGGGGTGCAAGGTAGCCTATAAAGGCAGCCCTTCCCCTGCCATTCTCTTCACTTGTTCCAGCCTTGAGGGGGCCCAAAAGGGCTCCTATAATAGGCTGGACCTAGACCTATCCCTAAACCTAAGACGGAAACACTACCCTATGGTTCTCCAGTGGGTACTAGTGAACAAGGACTGATCTTCCGACCTTACCTAAGGCTGAGAGATTGACTTACGTGGCTTGTGCCTGACTGTCCCTGGACAAGGGCTCACAAAGGGGTCACAGCATACGACAAAATCTCCTATTAGGGAACTATTACGCACTTCTCAATGTAGCCAGTGTGTCACTTTGCACCCAAGTGCAGTGGCAATCACACACATAATGGTAGTCATCCGAGAAGTGGAAGCAATGGATCGTCACTATCTATGGCCTTCTTCTGCGCATTAGCCATTTGCAACAAGGCGGTCTTTGTACACATGCATCCGATCTATGTCACACCTTACTTTCTTGCCCACAATCAAGTCCACCAAATCCTAATGTAGTTTTTCTGAAGGGAGTCAATCTCCACTTGCATAGCTTGCATCCAATGCACATTATCGCATGCATCATCAAAACAATCAGGGTCATCCATTTCCAGCAAGTTACCGGCCCAAGCTGAGTCGCAACAATTGGCATCCTCAGCATCTCTAGTGTGTCACGACAATTGGAATCCTCAGCATCTCTAATGTCACCACGTGTGTAGGCTAGGAGAGGTGCAGAGAGTTTACTCCCCTAGGAGTTACGGAGAAGCCAACAAGGGATTATCTTAGCTTCCTGCAATGCTGTACTTCCTCGTGCCATCGCATCCTCAACTTTCTTGCTGAATGACAGAACCAACCACAGGCTGAACTGAGGCAATATCATCTTGTGAAACCCGCTGTAAATTCTGATTTTCAACGAGCATCTTAGCACCAACACCTTTATCTCAAGAGCAAACTTTGAAAGAACTTTCTCTATGACATTTAATAGGCATGAACCCTTGGAACAAAAATTGATGCCTTTTACGAAAAGATTCCTTAAACAAGCTATCTCAAGAACAAACTTCACAACTTAGTTCTCTATGACTTTTAATAGGCATGAATCCTTGGAAGACGAACAAAATTGGTGCCTTTTAAAAAAAGATTCCCTAGATTAGCGTTAGGAAGAATTGAATATCAGCATATCAGCAGTCAATGTGTCCTAAAGAATCTTCAACAAACGAAGCAAACTACTTATCACTATAACAACAAAGGCTTGACTTTGTAAGATCTATAGGGTTGACTTTGCAATGTCCTTAAAAATCAATGACTTTGTGTCCAACCAAACCTTTTCTCTACCTTTCAAGCGATCACAATATGATTCCAGATTCCTCTAAGCATTGAGAAGCGCACTCGTATCTTAGGCGACCTCATATAGAATTATTATATCTTGTCATAAGATCAAGGGAATAACTATAGTAATCATAAGCTCCAATAGGAGAGCTGCCAAGGCCATTCATTTCAGAAGCATCACCGACAATGGTTTCAATTGAGAGCAATGTAAAATACTTTTTGGAAGATCTGAATTTGTACAATTGGATAAGATGTTTAAGCAAATAACCCAATAATGAACTTATTAGCAATAATAAACATTAGCAAGCCACTCAATGATAAACTTATAGTGGGTAGATTTCCTTTGCTATTCATAAGGTTTGTCTAGTTGAGGATTAATCTGTTTCTGCCTGAGCTTGCCTTTATCTCCTTCATTGTTGCCACATTATTGCCTCTTTTACCCATATATAAAAGAGCGATGCTTTAAAAGCCTTAGATTAGGGGTCATCTCGTCGGACCGTGTATTAACCTACCATAAGTTAACAAGGATCATGCATCAAACTTGATAATGCTGCTTTTTCCCAATTCAAACTTGAACTATCGTACATCTATCCAAATGCTCTTTGTTGTGCATTGTCACGTGATGCGCACAAACCAGTCCATGCTCAATTATGAGGTCAAAACAACCAATAGCTTTTAAACATGATTCAAATAATGAAGACATTGCAGCTTAAGCATCATAAAATTATTAGAAGGGTAGCTTCATCATAAAATTCTTACACGTTTCTTGTTGACATGCGTTTGACAAGTCATTCATACTAGCTGGCGCCATGCTCAAGTCAAAACAACCAAGAAACTTTTAACATAATGGTTCTCCTTATGCATCAAATAAGGAGATGGGAATGATAGCTTTGTCTCCGGGGTCTAAAATTATGCTTTGAAACACTTGAATGCAGTAGGACCATCTGAAAATCAATGTTAAGATTATGCCTTGAAGCACTTGAATGTACCAGGGTCCAGGACCATCTGAAAATCAGCAATATTCAATGTTCATGCACTTGGACACGTAGGAGCTCTAAAGATGCGTTTACTATGCGGGTGAAAAACTGACTAAATCCTATCTACTCTAGAACCAGAATAACTTCTGGCCAAGCTCGTTCTTACGCCTTATAGTTCGTGCCACTGTCGCATTCACTCACTGTGCTACTTACTACGTTTCACAACGCGTCCGAGTAAATAAAGCAGGCTAAGAGCTCGAAGACAAAAAGATTAGCGACGATTTCCGGCAAATCACCTCCGAGAAAAAACCGCAAATAAATAAGCATGTTATATTTCTGGTCTAAAAGGACGTTTGAGATCATGTTACACAAAAAGCATTATATTCACAACCTCTCAAATGCGCCATTTGTCCCATATCAATAATGTATTTCGCAGAAACAGACTGGAATTGAGATGAAGCAATGCTGATGCTACGAATTACCAAAACTGAACGCAGGAAGTGGGCAGTCGTGAGGAACCAAATCTACTACAAGCTTAGCTAAGCTTTCTGCATGAAACTGGAAACTTACTTGGTGGAAAGAGGTTGATGATAGTTGGCAAATACCGTAGATGCACTAGTCCTGGAGAGCACCACCATGCTCATCTTGCCTGAAAGAGCTCTGCCTAGCAACTGAGTGTTCTTCGTCGATAACGTTAAGTGGATAAAGACGCTTACTCTAAGAAATTTCACCCTAATTTAACGGCCCCTAACTTTCACTTCATTTTCATTAAGGCACCGTTCATCTCGGGCTTTCATTCAGCCTAGCTCCCTTCAATTGTGATGCTTCACCCATGAAAATGGCTATAGTAGCACCGACAGTGAAAGATGGGAACATATAACCATGGATTTTGTGTCGGGATTTCCAAAGACAAGGACACAAAATGAGCAAACCTTACCATTGCAGATAGACTCAAAACCTTACCATTGTAGATAGACTTAGTAAACATGCCCATTTTATCCCATGTAAGAAGAACATCAGTGGCATAGAAACCGCTAAGTTATACATTAAAGAAATCTTTAGATTACATGCATTACCTAGATCCATCACATCAGACAATGATCCCAAGTTCCAAAGCCAATTTTGAAAAGCTCTTTTTAAGAACTTAGGAACTAAATTGCAATTCTCCACTACATATCACCCATCGACTGATGGGACAAAGTGAAATAGCTAACCAAGCTATTATCCAGTTGTTACGTAGTTATGTCCATGACAATCCTACCCTATGGGAATTATATGTACCTCTATTAGAGTTTGCATACAACAACTCAACCCATTCTGCTACCCGCAAGGCACTGTTTGAGATCATCTATGGCCAAGTCCTTCCCACACCCATTGCACATTTAGGAGAGAGGATTTTGGCTGATCAGTTTGCTGAAGATGTGCAAGAAGTACTTACACAAGTTAGATCACATATTCAGCGAGCTCAAGAAGTCTACAAGAAGGCTAGAAATAAGATGCGAAAAGATGTACAGTATGAGAAAGGAGATAGGGTTCTTTTAAAGATCGACAAAAGGCGTATAAAGACAATTCGAGGAAATACCAAGTTTGTAAAGCTAGTAGTGAAGTATTATGGACCCTTCCAGGTTTCAGAGATTATACATCCAGAGGGAACTCCAACATCATACAGGTTTACATTGCCTACTAGCTGGAGTATGAAGAATTGTTAACATCTTGAAGCCATTTAAAGGTGAACCATCAATGAGGCCTATTGAAGAAGAGGAACCAAAAGTCGAAGAGACGGTAGAATTACTTGTTCCGGAATGTAAACTATTTCATGAGGTCAGGAGTTCAAGGAATAGCTATAGATTTTTTATATTTGGTAAAGTTTAAAGGATATCCTATGGAAGATGGTCAATGGTTCGGTGAAGATCACTTGAAGGATTACCCTACACTTGTTGAAGATTATTTGAAGGCACACAGAAGAGGACATCTGCTTCCCTAAGCAAGAGGGCATGTCATGGCATGATTATTGTATTAGATCCTAGTGGATCATTCTAGGGAATCTGGCGATTACCCTATGGTTGTAACATTGTAAATTGGCCAATTGGATATAATAAAGCATGCACATATGCATTATGTCCTAGGATGGCTAGGAAACGGTAGTATTTGCATGGGTATTGCATTAGTCAATGGTAGGCATAAAAGAGTCTAGGCTAAGGTAGAATAATGGGATATGCCCAAAAGGCATGAGGGGTTGTACCCTCTCACATCATTCATGTTGTGTGGTATGAGCATTTGCATGCATATGGATTTGTGGCTTGCAATGAGCATGTAGGAAGAGTCTAGCAAAAATACACTCACATGGGCACTCCTTCCACCCCATTTAGAGGGACAATGCTGCTCAATTTCTGCATCATTATCCACAACACATGAGCATCCAGCATGGAAGTTTGTGACAGTAAACCAAAAACAGGAATAAGGAGATAGGGAGCAAAAGAAGCTAACAAAGACATAAGCAAGGTTCATGACATGCTGACAGAACTAGTGGTGACCTTAGGGAAAGGTCGGTCAAAAAGAAAGAAACTAGGACCTCTGGGGAGGAGGAAGGACAAGGTTGAGGTGGGCTCAAGTAGTGATCCAAGGATAATAGGAACACGAACTACAGAAAATATAAGCCGCAATTGCCAAACAAATACACTGAAGACTGGAGTCTTTAGCTGCTGTAAAGAAATGGATCAGGGAGATGGAAGATTACTTGGAGATGGTGGAGGTACCTGCATGATACCAGTCATCAAGCAATTGTACCTGCATGATACCAGTCATCAAGAGAGGCCTACAATTGGTTTCTAGCCGAGGAGGCTCACGATGAGATAAGAAATTGGAAAGAACTAAAGACAAGAATGAAGGCATATTTCATCTCTCAGAATGAAGTGTTCAAGATTCGTGATGACGAGTGGGGAGGCCTTTGTCATAATAATGGGAAGCTTCATGAATATGTGAATCGTTACAACCAAGTAATGATCCAAGCCAATGACATGATGAGGGTAGACAAACTACATGGATTCTTGTATGGTTTGCAAAATTGGATGCGGTGCAAGATACAAAAACAAGAACCTGAAAAATATGCAGTAGCCTTGAAGATGGTTGAGAGGATAATTGATCTGGAGGACAAGAAAGCCTTCACAAAGACTAATAGTGTGGGTGGCTCGTGGATGAGCAGATCTGCTCCTAAGCCAGAAGGTAGGACATGGTGTCGCGTCAAATACCAGTGTGACCAACTCTAGTGGAGCAATGGTGTCCCCCCAGAACCTAATGAGAGGTGCCTTCGTTGGGAGAGGGGGCTTTGTAGGCAAAGGTGTCAGCTCATCCGGCACTAGACAGGCCCCAATAGGGGGTTACTTTGAATGTGGGAAAATATCACTATGTGAAAGACTGCCCAGAGCGTGGTAGATTTTCAGAGGCCCTGCATTGCATTGGCCTAGGCTGAGGAAGTCAGGGATCATAAGACGACATGGGAGGGGGAGTACAAATCACGGAGATTGAGAAGAGGGACCCATCACAAATGGAGGAAAAGTCTAGGATAGGGGCATGTAGGGTAACTGTGAGGTGCATGGCTACCATAGTGGCAATAAGATTCCCCAACATCTATGTCGACAGACAAATGAATGACATCCCTCAAAGGGTGATGATTGACTGGAGACCACGCACAACATGATCATCGTAGAAACAATTAAGCGCCTAGAAATTACGATGACCGATCTGACAGATATACAAGTGGCATTTGGGAAAGGAAAGCAAGATTATGTTAAAGAAGCATGGAATGTCCCATGCTAGATTGGGGAATGGAAAGCGAGGATAGACTTCCTGGTAGTCCCCATGGATTCATATGAGGCAATTTATGAAATTGAATGGTGGGACAAGTACGTTATTGCAATCATGGTGGATAAGGGAGTATGTTATTGCAATTTACGGAATTAAATGGTGGGACAAGTATGTTATCTTAATCATGGTGGATAACGGAGTGGATTAGACATGTAGGGACGTGGAGTCCAAGTGAGGTGTGTCAGATTGAGTGTATCACCAAAGGATGCTAGACGTGGAGTCCAAGTGAAGTGCGTCAAATCGGGTGTATCACCAAAGGATGCTAGAAGTTTGCTCAATGATGGGAAGAAGCCAGTGGTGGCTCAAAACTTAGCTACCCAAGCAATAAGTAAGATGCCTGACAAGCTGAAGTGCAAAACAACTGAACAAGGAAGTGAAACGAAGGGCATAAGTGCACTTATTGATGATGTGCACGGTGGATGCTTACCACGGCAAAGGTAGTGTTGTTGCAATGCATCTAGGGCCAATCAACGGATGAGTCTCAAGAAATTCAATCGATTGGATGTGATCCTGGAGGAATTTGGCGACATGATGCCAAAAGAGCTTCCAACCAAAAGGATTACCGCCATCGTGGAGACATGTCAACCACAAGATTGAGTTTTCCCAGATAGCATGCCCCCAACAAAGGTGCATACCAAATGAATGATGAACAACTAAATGAGTTGAAGAGGCAATTGAACGAGCTAGTTGAGAGAGGATTCATAAAACCAAGTAAATTGCCATATGGGGCTCCAGTCTTGTTTGTGACAAAGAAGGATGGAACTTCCAGATCATGTGTTGATTACAGAATTCTCAACAAAATAACAATTAAGAACAAGTATCCAATGCCACTATTCGATGACTTGATGGATCAACTAGCCAAGGCTAAGCACTTTAGTCATATCGACCTGAGATCTGGGTATCACCAGATAAGGATTGCATATGAAGATGTGGAGAAGACGGCTTTCAAGACTAGGTATGCGAGCTACTATGAGTCCTTTTGGCTTACCAATGCTCCGACCACATTATGTACCATGATGAATGACATTTAAAGGGAGTACCTGGATTACGTCGTCATTGAGCTGCCACAGGACATGACACCAAAATTCAATCATCAGTTCTATGGGCCCAAGGGGAGACCCCAGGTGGCAATTATTTAGGGTGAAGCCTGGGGGGGTTATTGGCTGAATTTGAGGGGCATACAGCCTCATCCAGACTTCCCACAACTAAGAGAAGGGTGCAGTACCTCACACATAGGGCTAGACACCCATAAATTGGGGTGTATCAAACATTACTCTCAAGGAGAAACTTTGATAGTAGTCTTATTGGGACAACATAACCCCATATAATGAAAGCCACAGCATGGGGCAACCATGTACATCTATTGCCACAAGTATTTTGGATTAGTTGGAAATTGCCTTGAGAGTGGGCTAAGATTGGGAGATGCAAAGGATAAAATAAAAGTCCCTATAAGGTCAATGATCAAGATCATGTATTACAAGAAAGACCTTGTTTTTCAAAGATGTAGTCACTTGTTATTAAATATGTGAGATTTTCTCGAGGTTAGGTCAATTATTGCCAAAAGATCATAGAAACATCCCAAAATGGGCTCTTACTTCATAAGACCATTAAAATTGGTAGCTCCTCACAATTAAAAACAACTATATATTTTTTAGATTGGCTAAAACTGCATTTTTAATGCCACAATGTAGTGCTCATGTCCCACACTAAGGTGAATGCTTAAAAGGAAAGCCAATGAAAGAGAACATAAAAAGAAGCACAACCAACCATGTTCTTGTATGACAGCATCATTTGTAAATTCCTTCAGTTTTAGGAGGTTGGACTCCATGCCCTACTCACTTTCAGCATGAGCACCTTGCACCATATGCTTGAACTTGTGGGAGAAAATGCATTTTAGCACATGTCACAATGCTTGTGAGATGGGACATAAAACACACTTGTATCTGCCACTTTTTTGCCCTCAATGCATTACATGTTCTTCTGAACTAGAGGCTCTAGATCCTCAAGCATTGTCGACAACTCGGTGCCTGTAAGAGAGACGCCTTGGTCGCGCATGAGGGCACTCGTTACTAGTTTCTTGGCTAGTGTCATTTGGAGGTGTCGTGGACCTGTTACAGTCAAGTCCTTCACCATCGCTTTAGGCCTTAGTTATTAGATAGGGGCTTTAGGCCCTTAGGGTAGGGAGTGGAGTGGCCGGTGAGGAGGGGAGAGAGAGAGAGAGAGAGAGGGGGGGGAAGAGAGAGAGAGAGAGAGAGAGAGAGAGAGAGAGAGAGAGAGAGAGAGAGAGAGAGAAAGAGAGAGAGAAGAGAGAGGTGAGTGAGGGGGGGTGTAAAGAGAGAGAGAGAGAGAGAGGGTTGGGGGGGGGGGATGGAGGGAGGGGGGGGAAGGGGGTGGTGGAGATGGAAGGGGGTGGTGGAGATGGAGGGGAGGGTGGTGGAAAGGGGGGGTGGTGGTGGAGGGGGGGTAACACAAACTCTGCCTACTGAGCACTAACTAGTATGGGATATCTTTGCATGAGAGTCATCTTGGCACTTGGTTATGTATTTTGAGTACTTAGTTTTGAGCTTATTAGCAAAGCACTCAACAAGGAAAACCTCTACTAGCTTCCGTAAAAAGTGCCCCAGCTCTACATCTACATGATCACCTGGCACTGTCATAACATGGGACCTTACAATTCCTCAAGCTATCTTGGTTTTGGCCATAGTCGTTGGCACAAAGTAATTGATGTAATTTCATGTCTGTCATACTCGTTTTCATCTACCCCGAGTAGGCCACCTGAGGGTGTGGATGTAGCACCAAACTCACAACATTGTCAAAACTATCCAAAACAGAGGCCTGATCTTGGAGGGCTTGTATTTCACTCTTCAAGGCAAAGAAAAGAGGGCTTTCTAGGTAGAAATAAAGCTGGTATACTAGAGAAGAGCCACTAAAGAAGAGAGGCAAAATGCCGCGTCACGTCGCCATAGCCAGGAGCTTGAATGTCGATTGGTTTTTCATCTGTTTCTCCCTCCCTGGTGGACCATTTCACTTCAAATCTAGACAGGGGCTAGCTCATCCTGTTGTGCAAGCTTGGCTCAGAGGAATTTTGGAATGGCTGCTCCAACAAGTCATATTGCATGAAATAGTGTCAAGAAGAAGGTAGTTGTTGCACGGGTTTGTGGGCACCATTGCCTAATTGCTCTGACGTGGAAGGTCGCCCATATGAAGGGTCTCTCTAGCCAGAAGGACCCTAGGAATGGTTGCTTGTAGGTAGAGAACTCAGCCCTCCAAGTGTTTGGGCAGAAAGGGGCAAAATGGAGAGGAAGGTGAAGAAGAAGAAGAAGATGATGATGATGACATGGCATAAATGGGCTCAAGAAGGATCATAGTGCTCTGATACCATGTTGAAGAAGTGAAAGGAAAGCATGAAGCTGAACATGAAACAAGAGAATGCTTGCTTGCTTATGGAACGAAGAAAAGGTGAGGTTCATATGTAGGCACCTCTACATGAGCCACTAAGCTCCACAATCATCTCCTCAATCAGCTCCTAGAATCTCTCAATCATCCTATGTGGCATCTACCACCACCTAACAGTGCTTATGGGCACCTAACTGTGCCTCTAGCACACACACATAGAACCCAAGGTGTGCCTGGGGCATACACCTTGAGATATCCCATCAAATACTTCCTCTTGTTGTGGCCCCTTTAGTCTCTCCATCTCCTCTCTTTGCCTTTCTAACTTAGGCTTGGTCGTCTAGGTGCTCCATGCTAGGACCCCATGGAGGAGGGAGGGGCATGACAATGGTTTGTAGTTGTTCGTGCTCATGGAACTTACTGATCCATTGATCACGATTGATGGAACTATTTTTTCCCTTTTCGGAGTCTCTACTTCCACGGTTAGTTGTGTGGAAGGACTAAGAGGACCCCTGATCGTGCTGGAATCCCTCATCATCTTGATATCCCTGGGATCCCCTATGAGAGTCTAATGGTGTGGATTCACATTGCTGGGACTCTTGATTATGAGAAGTTCCTTCAAATCCTTGCTGATCATTGCCCTATTGGTCACTAGGGCTCGTAGTGTGTTCGGAGGCCATGGAGTTGTGAGGAGGAGAGCAGGTAGCGTCTAAACAACGTCTAATGGGTCTAGCAATTTGTTTAACTCGTGCCATAGAAATGAGGGATTTTTGGGTTTTGAAGTGCTTTATATAGTCTTTTTTAAATAACTTTAGGGTTTTTAGTTATAGGCCCTTTTAAATTAGGGTTTTTTGAGTGCCCCACCCACCCCTCCGCCCTACCATGTCGCAGATGCACATTCACATGCAACTCTGCAATTTCCAAACAAATTTGTGAATTTTGGAATTTGTAATTGACTAGAAATAGCGTTAACTTTATTCATCAAACATTTTACATTTGGGGTTCTCTTAGGACCCAACGCCTCCCTTGTCTGACTCTATGTTGCAATCAAAGCACAACCCCTTGACTCCCTATTGAGGACTTCCAAGCAGCACATCTCCTTGTCTTCTTGACATGTTAAACTGCTTTTGCGAGACTTGAGACATATACCTTGTCGCACTTGAGAGTCCTGGCCTCTAGAAATCCATAAAACCAGTCAAACATTTCATGTAGTGCATTGCTTTGTGCGATACCACCCCCATGCCTTGTATTCTTGTAGTAGGCTGTCTTTCCTTTGTAGTGCAATTTCTCCATTCCTTGAGTATTCCAAATGGGTAGAGGCCCCGATCGCTCCACAAACCGCGGTGCATGTGCATAAATAATACTCTATAAAGAAAAACATCGTATAAGAAACATAAATTGACTCAAGGTTAATGCACAAAGTTTCAACCTAAGGAGGATTACCATGTCATGTGTAATATGTAACTCCCCCCATGCTTCTACCATCAATGATATGAATTCTCCCAATGGTGTCCTGAATCTCTCGTAAAATAAAGCTCATCCATTTGACCTTGTCTAAGCAACTTTATAAATGCATCAAGCTTTGTCCACAGTTTTTCTCTCAAAGTAGCAATTTGCAAATGTGAAGCTTGATTTGTAGTGCACTCACACACAAATCTTTCCAGTACTCCCAATCTAGGGTGATCTGAGCCAATGTATGTTTTTCTTTATCAGCATTGTGGTTGGACAAGAATCTCCTTGCCTTGCCTCCACCCATGGACACTTTATATTGAAGATATTTTGTCTTTCTTGATTGTTTCTTATCTTGATTAAGCTTGACATTGCCTCCATGAAGACCCACTAGTGAGAATTTTTCTTCAACTTTTACAATGCATTGTGTAGAGACGTGGCTGTGACCTCAAATTCCAAGCATAGACTAGATGAAGATAGAGTAACTTGTCAAGTATACATAGTTCAGCATGCAAAGTACACACGTGTACCTGCTCCAATGGAATTAGTAGAATGGGGTCCCACTTAGGGTGCTTTTGGTGACGATCAGGGGCTGCACTTTGGTTGCAAGAAAGGATGTCATTTTCCCACTGTAGGCTTCCCTTTTGTATCTTTTGAGAGTGGGTGCAATACAAGCATGTCCATTTTGCATCTGCACCTATTTCACAACCTTCAAATCACCAGCTAGATGCCATTCAACTTGAACCATTCCATGTCCATCCACTGTCAATGTTTTTCCTGCCTCATCTTTGAATAATCGATGGGATGTTGGTTCTCTCCAAAACCCACTTCAATGTCTCGTGGCACTCCTTTGGGGTCTCAAAGGTTGCAAGCCACCATATGTCCTTCTCAGATTGGACTAAGAAACCCTGCTCAGCTTACTCATCCCCTTGAGCAAAATGCAAGGTGTCATTCATAATATAAATGCTCGCCCTCTCTAGCTTATGCTCTTTAATCAACCGAGCTTCATCCATTTTTATAACAAATACTAGCTTGCCATCTGTACAATGAAAGAGAAATACAATAAGGATATAGAAATGAGAAGAATTAAGGTTGAATGCAAAGAGGGCATTTGTCTTACCTTCTTCTCTCATCCCATAGAATTTGACCATGGCTCTGTGCAAATTCTCTACATCCACATAAACATTATTGAAAGCATTCATCTCAAACGTTTGGATGCTAGATTTCTTTTTACTCTTCCAAGTCATTATGCCACTTACACACAGTACGCTTTTCACTAGCACATTGGTTTGTTTCTTGATGTGCAAGACTTACAGACCTGGGTGTTGGCAATGGCATTGTAGATATCTTATACTTTTCCTCCATAGCAAACTTGAAAATTTTAAAAACAGAGTTGTAAGCTTCACGACTTACACCAGTAGCATCACAAGCTCCAAGCACCTCCTTTGCCTGCACGAGGCCTTGAAGTCCTTCATCACCTCCCGAGAGACGTTGACGAAGGGCTAAGGATTTTCATAGCAGAGTACTCTCATCTTGTTGGGGGGACTGTAGTCTGAAAGGAGCATTTGTGCAATGTGCACAGTCTTCGGCCTCTTCATCGTCTCCTCCATTGTCCCCTCCACTGGGTTGGCCGCAATACTTAGGTGTACAAATATTCTCTTGCTATCAAAAATCAACAATATTGAGTTGTACAAATATCCTTTTGCTCAATGAGGCTCATAACCATTCAGTAATGGCTGGATGTAATCTTTTGTTCTCTAAGGCTCTCAATGATCTTTTTTCTTATTGGATGTAATTTTTTGGTATCTAAAGCTCTTAGCGATCTTTTGCTCATCGCTGCATGTAATTTTTTGGTGTCTAAGGCTCTCAGCAATTGTTGAGTTTTTACAAATGCAATCTCTTTGTTCAATTTGAGGCTCTCAGTATAAATTATTGCTAATTTTTATATAAACCACTTAGCAATTGAGTGGTTATGCTCACTAGATGTAATCTCTTGGTCTCTAAGGCTCTCATCAATTGCCAAGTTTTTTTAATGTAAGATCTTTTGTTCAATTTTTGCTCAGTATAAATTGTTGTTGATTTTTATATAACCTTTCATTGGATGTAGATGTAATCTCTTTTGATCAATTTTTACTCAATGAATTGTAGTTGATTATCTCGATGGGTGCCTGTGTTCCCTTTGCTGCTGGATGGATGGGCCCCACATAGCCAATCCCCCATTTTTCAAATGGTTTTTGTGCAATAACTATTGTTAGGGGATTGAAGTCTTTGTGTTGGGTTTTAGTGGTCCATTGGCATACATCACAACCTTTGACATATCCATAGGCATCTGCCCAAAGTGTTGGCCACCAATAGCCTATGAGGAGGACTTTTCTTACTGTGGCTTCCCCTTGGAAGTGTCCTCCTGCAATGCCTTCATGGACTTCACTCAGGATTGGCATGATCTCATGAGGCATTACACATCTTCTTAAAACTTGGTCCTTTCCCATCTTGTGTAGTTGTCTGGCAATGAGTTGATAGGGTGCAGCTTTTAAAATTAGTTTTTTGGCATCCACTGCTTTTATTTCAGGGGGTGGTCTTCCTACCATTAAGTACCCAAAGATATCTCCACACCAATCTAGAACAACATCTTTTTAAAATAGTGTGACATCTGGCAAGTCATCTTCTACTCTAGTGGCTTCTTCTCCTGACTTTACATGCAACATGTGATCGGCAATGTAGTGTTGGGCACCTTTGCGGACCACTATTTTGAAATTGAATTCTTGAAGCAAGACTTCCTGTTGTACACGAATGATTCACAAGATAAAGCAATGCTTGATGGTCGATGTAGAAGACAAAATCATTTGCCAATAGATAGTGCTAAAATTTCTTAACACTATACACCATTGCTAAGGCTTCTCTTTCTGTGGTGGTATAGTTTATCTCCACATCATTGAGTTGTTGACTGGCAAAGTAGAATGGGTTGTGTTTCTTATGTTCACCAAGTTGACAAAGTACACTCCCAATTGCATACTTGGATCCATTAGTATGAACATGAAAATCGATATCCCAATGGGGACCCAATTGGAAGATATAAGGATGGGTGTTGTGATTAGGTGCCACTTTAAAAGCTCAAAGGCTTGGTTGCACTCTTATGTCCATAAGAATTCCACTACTAGTAATTTGGAAAGTGGTTTGGCTACCGCAAGATAAATCTTCGATAATAGTTGGCATGTCCCATAAAGACCTGTATGGCTTTGGAATTTATAGGAGGAGGCAATTCCATGGTGATTTTGATTTTGTCCATGTTAGTTGCAATCCCATGTTGAGAAACGATGTGTTTCAAAACAACTCCAAGGTTACCATGAATTGGCATTTTGTTGGATTTAGGGAGATGCCATACTCCCTGCATTTGATTAGAACTGCTTCAAGACATTTGAAGTGGTCTTTTTTGTCCAAGTGGATGCATAAATCATCCAAGAACACTTGTAAAACTTTTTAGAAATGACTTGAAAGCTATGAACATCACTCATTGGAATGTGGCTGGGCATTACAAAGGCCGAATGGCATGACTCTATAGGCAAAAATACCCCATTCTGTAGCAAATGTTGTTTTTGATTGGTCTGCAGGAGCAATTTGCACGTGGTTATAGCCACTAAAGCCATCCAAGAAGCTATATATCTCAGAACCTGCCACCTTTTCCAACATTGTTTCTATTAAGGGTAGGGGATAGTGATCCCTAATTGTGGCGACATTCACATTCTTTAACTTTACACATATTCTTAGCTTCTTGTTGCATTTAGGCATGATTGACAATGGCCAATTAGTGTGCTTTATCTCATAGATGAATCCGACATCTAAGAGTTTTTCCAATTCGTCATAAACCATGGTGCCATATTTTGCATTTGTTCGATAAGGTCCACATACCTTAGGATGGGCACCTTCTCTTATAGGTATCGTGTGTACTACTATGTCTAGTGAAATTCCTTTCATCTCTTTGTATGACCATGCTAGGCAGTCTCAGTATTCCATTAGGAGTGCTCTGAGCTTGGTTTCATCTTCCTGTACCAATTTTTCGTCCTCCCCTTCAAGGGTGAGGTTTATTGTTTGAGTTTTTGCCAGTCCCTCATAGATTGGAGTTTCTCAATGCTATCGGTTTCTTGAACGAACTTCAGATTCTTTTAGTGGTCTTGGCATTACTATGGGGACACTGCCACGTGTAATTCTTGAAGTACTCCAACACTTCTCAAAGATCAGCCTCTGATGGTGTTGTACTAGCCTGACATGTGCGATGGGTACTGAGTGGCATAATATCATTAACCAATTTGTTAGGCTCTTGGTGACTTTCTTTTTTTGAAGTCTCTTGATCGGAGCTTCATCCACACATGTGGCTTATACTTTTGAAACTTCTTACGTTAAGAATTGTGGGGTAACTTTTCCACTGGTAAGGTGTTCCCAAGTAAGGGTTCATTTGCTGTGCATACTCCTTCAAGTTCATTAGGGGACCATTCAAGAGGAGGTGGTTCAGATTTTGAGGGAGCTAGCTTGGAAAGATACAATTCGACGATCCTTGTTTGGGCTCGTTCGAATTCATTGAAGTATTCAGCCTTGGCTTTTCGGTGATGTTTTCCTTCAGCTTTCTTGCGGGATCTTCTACTGTTATTCAACTTTGAAGGTTCAACTTTGGGAAGCTCGACCACCATTAGGGCATGCTGAATGGCTAAGTCATTGTCAAAAACTTGATCTTCAATTTGAGCATTCTCAGCCTCATTTTCAAGGTCCCAAGGAAAATCTGAGTCATTATTGGTATGGGTATCTTCTTCAAGTTCATTATTCCACTCAAGGTCAGCCATAAAGAATGGCACCTCTAGATCGATTGGTTCTTCATGTGTGAGTGGAGGATCTACCTACATGACCCTAGCACCTATCTGCAAGAAGGTGAGGTCTAATGAATGGCAATTGTCGATGGTTGCCAAGGTTTGTATCCAATTATTGACATTGCTTTGTGTATCGCCCACTATGGCATGCTGTTGCAGGGGAGTTGATTTGCTTGAGATCGTCATTGAAGAGGTTTCATCCAATGCTCTAGGCACAATTGGTTTTATTGCTCCTGTCCCCACATTCACCTTGACTGTGGTGTCACAATTTTGGATTGTTAGTCTATTAGTTTCCAAATCATGGAGGACTAATGTTTCCCGTAACCAAGGATGTCCTAGAAAGATTTGATAGGATTTCTTGGAGAGTTCCAAGATTGTGAATTGAAGGGAAAAGCAGATTCCTGCAACTTTTGTTGACATGCCATTCATTATGCCCAAGGGTTTTGCCCGTGAATCATGAGCAAGGCGTGTATTGAAATTAGCCTTTTGCATTGGTGGGAGACCCCATTCATCATAGAGCTCCTTGGATAGGACATTTACACTTGCTCCACCATCCACTATGACTTGGACTTAATTATATGCCTTGTGGATCAAAGGCATAGTGATGTTGTGTATGTCATCTCTCTCACCTATCCGCATAGGGATATATTGTATGTCTTCCATAGGTGGAGGGGGATTGCAAGTTCAAACCAGCCTTTGAAACTCTCCTAGATATTGGGACAATTCCTTAGTAGTATTTCGATGGGAATTGACAGAGGACAACTTAGAATGCTAGAAAGTGTGGCTCCTTCAAGTTGGCGGGATGGTATATTATGTTGCGGATTCTATTGTTGGAACGAAGGCTCAAGTACAGTATCAATACTCGATGGGGCCAAGTATGGGATTGGATCTTGTGCTTACTTCTCAACCTCAAATTGAGCTTGTTCCTTTTGTACCCATTGTTGAAGTGCCTGAGATTGAGCCTTCTCCACTTCTGCATTTGGGTATGAAGCCTCTTTTATTTGAGGCTTGGGAGCTAATGTGGATGAACTTGGCTGCTCATTGCTTGGCAGAGGTAGAGGCACTTGTGCTTTCTTTTGAAGAAGTCATTTTGATTGAATTATAGTATAAGGGTCCTTGGTGGCATCTTTTTGCTGGCATGTAATTACATTCACAGGTTGTGATATTTCACTTACCAACCCTAGACCACCCCAATAATGCTGATTGGGACGTCAGGCTTAGCCTCAATTTGTTATGGGAACTTATTTTTCATGGTACAATCCATACAGGCATGGCCTATGCCATAATCTCCGTAGAGTGGTTGGAAAGTAGCGGGGCTACCACGATGAGGGCACTCTATGATCCAGTGATTTTCTCGACAAGCGTAGGACTTGATTGGCACTTGATATGTGTTGGGTCAAACTTGATTTGCATAGACTGGTATTAAACCTTCTATGCCTTTTACATAGTACACTGGGTGCTTGGCTTCATACTCAAATGGTGAGTCCACTTCCTCGGCTTGCACTTGTTGTTGTACTGCCTGAGGAGCTAGATTTGACACTCTTGGACATGGTCGTGGATTTGGATTCGTGAGTAATTGTAGGACGTGTTTGAACAGGAATAGGATATAGCCTTAGATTTGGGGGCACTTATGCAAGTGCCAGTTGCTTGTACACTGGTATGGGTGCCGGTTGATATTATTGAGGTCGAGGCGGGTTGTTGTGCATGATGTTAAAGATGCAACTATTTTCATCATGGACATCGGCTACGCAGATATGGCACCACAACCTTGGCAGTGGATTTACTTGTGCAATGATCCTAGATCTTAGGACCAGGCATTCATTTGCTATATGATTGGCCAAGCAGTGTGGGAACCATACATTTTCTTGCCGTGGATAAGTCTGAGGTGGTGGTGGCTAAGACATGTGAAGCTTTTGTTCCATGGCCTGCATCATTTCTTCTTTTGGCTTCATGGTCATGGCTTCTAGGCGATCTTCATTAGACATTTCGGCAGTGGACTTGGATTTTTTCTTTTTAGAGTGCTTGTCTCGTGCATTGGATCTTCCATCATCATTGCTGGTGTCAGAGTCAGTCATGCCATCCTCGATGTCAAAGGTTGCCACATGAGCAGCACTGAATGTTTCGTAACTGCTAATCTTTTTCATTTCTTTGCAGATTTTCTTCCTTAGTCCTATAATGAACCAGGCCATGAGGTACTTAGCATCAGGGCATGGGTCACATTTGGCAATTAATCATTTCATCTTGCCTAGTTACATGCACACATCAGCAGGTCCCATGTGGCTCTTTCTTCCACTAGGAGGTCTAGGTACCACATTCTAAGGCTTCATCAGTTAAGGCAATGGGGAACCAGGAGACCTTGGTTTCATTAGATTGATCTCCACCCGCTCGGCATGCGACATCAAAATGCTGGAGGAATTGGGCTGGATTGCCCCTACCATCATATTTGGGAAGTTTGAGTTTGCCTAGGGGGCGCCTACCTTGATTGTTATTATTGTTGCCAAAATTGTTGCGATTAAAGAAATTGTTCCCCTCTGCATCGAGGTCAAGATCTCCAGCATCGCGACGGTGCTCGGTCATGTGTCATGGAGTTAAGGGATTTCTTGAATTTCAGGGGGGGGGATCGGGGAAGAGGATTGTCGGAGGCATTGGCCGGAATGGAGTTGTATGCGAATTTGGTGAGTGTTGGTGTTGGAGGCATTGGACGGAGCATAGCTGCATGCAGATTTGGTGAGAGGTGCAACGAGTGTCTGCTGTGCAAGTGCAGGTGTTGATGTAGTTATGTTAGGAGGGTTACAGATGTGCTAGTGTTGTAGGTACCATCATGTTAATAATGTGCCTAGGATTTTCCCACCTATGTAGGGAAATGTGCCAGTGCAGATGGATCATCAATCGGAGGTCATGGTGGAAATATATGAGCAAATTAGTGCGAAAAGAGGCCCACACAGGGGTGCAAATTAACAAGTTCTAGGGATGACCAAATGGTTTGTGAAAAGGGGTGGAAAAATGCCCCATAGCATGGTGTTTCTGTGTGTGAAACGGTGCTTCAAATGGGATCTAGTTTGGGTCCCATATGAAGGGTTAAAGTACGGGTTAATTGTGCCCTTTTGTGTGTTTGAGGGGGGGAGTTCCCTTGGTCTAAAGTGTGGTGTGAATGTGCTTAAGTCTAATTGAGGGAGAGTAAGTGACACTCAGTCCAGTTACTCTAACCTAACTGTTGGTGGTTAGCCACAATTAGTTCAGTTACTCTAACCTGTCTAACTAATCACAATTATTTTAACTAAGTCCAATTAGTCTACTAACTGAACCTATGCTAAACTAACCTAAAGTTAAAACTAAAACCTATGCTAAACTAACCTAAGGCAATTCTAACCTAACCTAGGTTAGAACTGGTGAGGGCGAAGTGAGGCGGGGGACGGAGGGGGGAGGCGAGGTGGAGGGGGTTGGCGGGAGCGGGGCAAACATTGCCAAGTGGCAGGCACCACAGTCGATGGCGGGCGGAGAGCGGGGCCACCGAGAGTGGGGCCGAGGCACGGTGTAGCACCACTGGAGGCCAGTTGCCTTGGCCTTCAGGATTTAAGCCTTAAGCGAGTAGGTAGGGAGTTCAAGGTGAGAGGGGGGGGTGGAGCTGGAAGGGGGGGTGTGGAGGGGGAGGGGGAGGGGTGGTGGTGGTGGTGGAGGGGGGTTGGGGGTGGAGGTGGAGGGGGGGTGGGGGGAGGTGGAGGAGGAGGAGGGGGGGTGGTGGTGGAGATGGAGAGGGGGTGGTGGTGGAGATGGATGGAGGGGGGGTGGGGGGTGGGTTGGGGGGGGGGGGGGTTGGAGGGGTGGTGGTGGAGATGTAGGGGGGGAGGGTGGAGAAGGAGGAGCAGGGGGGATGGGGGGTGGAGGGGATGGTGGAGGTGGGGGGAGGGGGGTGGGGGGGGGGTGGAGCAGAGGGGGGTGAAGGGACTGGGGGGGGAAGGGTGGAGGGGGGAATGCTGGTGGAGGAAACTTGACGGACGGAAAACTTTGACGGAAATCCAAAGGGAGGAAGAGATGGTCACCTTAACACTCTCCAAGTCTTTCTCGATGTAATAGGATTGTTGAGGGTGAATGGACGGTGGGTGGATGGCTAAGTTATCGCTACAAGAAGGGCTTGAAATAACTCACCGTGTAAAGATAGTAGTAGGGTGGTGGTCAATGGAGAGGGAGGAGGGTCTTGCATAGGGCTCGGAATGGTGGGGATGAGGATGGAGGCTAGATGTGAAAGAAGAAGAATGAGGGATAGGAGTGGGTTTTTATAAGAATGGGTGTAGGGTTAGGGTCAAAACGTAAACTCTTCCCAAGCCATAACCTTTCATGGTTAGCTTGGATTGCTCTTCTGTAAAAAGGTGAAATGATCAAAATTGCAAGCTCTACACATTTGTGTCCATTACCTAGCTTAATTTGTTCTTCAAGTGGCTTCTTTTTAAGAAATAAAGAAAATTTCTTAAGGTAGTAACCCAAGGTTGATGCTTGGGGTTGATATGTTTGGCTAGAGTTGGGAAAAAAATTTACTCTCCTTGCCCTTGAGTGTTATGTTTGTGAAAATTCATTGTAGTTTGTGTTTTACACATACTTGCATATGTTTACTCATTATGTGAGACGCTAGTCTCCATGGCAGTAGTGATGCCAAATGTTGGCTCTTTCCTATGGCTTCTATAGAAAGAGCAAGGTATTGCAAGTATACAGGGTTCTGAGGCTTTTTGTCACCTACAGATACATCAGTGTGGTCATTGTAGTATAAGTGTAGCTTAGGTCCTTGGGTCGTATTCCAGTGAGAGATGTAGGCTTAAGTGTGGTAAGCAAAAATAGTGCATGGATGTGTTAAAGGAATGTGCATCATCATGGTTGGAGTAATGAAGGCTTTCGCCTTCATTGGGGGTTGAAGGGTGTAAGAGGAGTTTAAGGGTTAGAGGGAGGTTCATAGTTTAGAAGGAGGTTCCAAGGTTCAGAGAGAGGTTCTAGAGTTTAGAATAGTTCAAGGGTTAGAAGGAGGACCCAAGGCTCAGGGTAGAGTACATGGTGGAGAACTCATCTCCCTCGTAGATCATGGAGGTCAAAGGTTGAGAAACTAAGGGTTTAGGGGAGCATAGGTGTGGGAGAGGAAGAAGGTATAAGAGCACGGGGGGGAAGGTGAAGGGAGGAGGAGGGAGGAGGGGAGGGGAGGAGGAGGAGGGAGGAGGAGAGGGAAGGAGGAGGAGGGAGGAGAAGGAGGGAGGAGGAGGAGGAGAGGGAGAGGATGGGTTGCAAGGTTGGAGGAGAGGGGAGGAGGAGTTGCAAGGTTAGGACATGCTTTTGGACGTGGAGTGCAAGGAAGCATGGACACCTAGAGACAATTGCTTGGAATACCAAATTAGAACTCAACACAATGCCCCAAAGAGTCCGGGCTTCATTCCATTATGGGGTATTTATATAAGTTGGAGAGCTTCTCTCTCTGCATGTAGGAATTGTAAGACATTCTCTCTCTACATGTAGAACTTGCATATAGAAGTTGCATGTAGGCATTGCAAGTTGCATGTAGAACTTGCATGTTGCATGTTGAATGTAGGAGCTACATGTTGAACTCGCATGTAGGAATCGCATGTAGGACTTGCATGTAGAACATGCATGTACGAGCTGCAAGTAGGACTTGCATGTAGAACATGCATGTAGGAGTTGTAAGTAGAACTTGCATATTGAGGATTCCTAAGAGAGATTATTCCTAGCCTTATGCAAGTACAAGCGGAGCTTTGCTGCTACTCTACACACATTTTGTACTACCTAAATCCATGTTGGCACAGAGACAACAGTCGTTGTTTATCTCTCCATTGTTTGTCACTTCGTTTGAACGTAGAGGAAAAACTTGAACTCGCTCCCATGTCTCCACAGTTGCAATGTTCTCACAATTGTCATGATCCCTTATGATGCACACACTGTAGAAACAAGAAAGTTTTCTTGCTTTGATCAGGTGGTTGTTTGAAAAGCCCCATATGCTTTGCAAACCATGAACTCCTTTAATTTTCTCACAATCATGCCGGCTTCTCCTTTGCGATTCATCCACTTTAACTTCATGGAACATTCTGCACACTACACTATTCTTAAGGGTCTGTTTACTGTAGCAATCTGTTCCTTGTGCCTTGACCAAGGGCTTTAGCTGTCCTGTCTTCTAGCCTCTCTTTGCTTCTCTTGCAATCCATGGTGAGCTACATGTTGCCATTGATGCCAATAGACCCAAAGAAGCTAGCTTGTCAGGCAGACAAAGAATAGAACACTTACCTGAAAGAAGACAATGCCAAACCAAACTCTGTGCAAGGTCACATTGTGATGCATACGGGTCCCAGAGTGCTTACAGGGCGGGGCCAGTTTGCAAGTACTTAATATTCCAAGATTCAATGGGCAAGAGGTGTGAAAATTCACAATTTGTAGGAGTAGCAAAATTTTGAGCCACCGGGTTTCCCCCCTCTAGCGATACACATTAGTAGAATTAGATATCCCAAACAAGTGCAATGTGAGCTAAAATGCTTCAAAACATAAATAGGCCAAAGGGCATGCTATTGGGTTTGATGCTATGTATTATGAAAGGCAACTATCTTTGGCATGCTTATGAGCCATATAGCAAGCAAGTGCATGGAAAAAGAAACAATTCAAAATTATAAATAGTGTTGGATTCTTTGCACATGCACAAATTTCACATTTTTAATTTCTTCCATTTTAGGGTGAATATATATACCAATATTAACAACTATCAATGTTTTAAGACCACCATGCAGTAGTCCCACTAGTTTGGATTCCAAATTTTCAATCCGTTTTGGTTTTCAACAAATCAAAAGAAAGTTATGGAGTGTGCCCTCAAATGTTTGAGCACAACATTGGAGGCCCGTTAACCCATACCTAATGTTCTCATTTAGGTGTGCCCTGAGTTGAGGAGAAGCTCACATAGTGTAGTTTTGAATGATTGCTTGGTTGCATGTATTGACAGTAAAATTTTGATGTTTTGAATAAATTGCTATTTCCTATACTCTTCAAGATGCATGCTTCACATGCAACGTAGTACTTGTCATGCTTTAACGGTCTCGTTCCAAAACATTATTCAATAATTTTTTGGTCTCATGTTCAATTTTCAAATGTGTACTACAACTTGAAGACAAAGATTGCTAAATTACGTTGAGCGTTATGGATCATGCAAGATACCTATATACAGAGAATTCCCTGAACCTCACCAAAAATGGCTACACCCAAGCAAACAATGACCCAGCCAAGGGAGATGGGGAGTTCAAATTCAAATATCACACCTTTCACTGGACCACTATTTAAAAATCCAAGATCAAAGATGTCCTGTCTAGTCTCCCACAACCACTTTTAGAAATGGTTCCATTTGCAAACTTTAAAATGGAAAGTCAACATTTAATACTTATTATAATAATTATTTTTTTAATGGCATTTGAAATAAGTTAATGGTGCATTAGTTTGTGGAAATATAATCCCAAAGATAGGGAGGGAAGAAAGGGACTTCCAAAGTCATAAATGTCCATGAAAGAAAGATGTGGACTTTTAATTAGCATTTCAAGAAGGAAATCCAACATTGGTACTTAGTAAGAGTGGATGATGGCTTAATTTCAAATGTACAATCTAACTTGGCTGCATGAAAGTCCAATGATATTCCATCAGTTCAAAGCATTGTCTGTCATGTTGAAGTCCCATTCTATAATAATATTGTCAAGAAATGTTCTTTGAGAAAGATAATGGGAGAGAAAGAACATGGCAGCTAGGGTAGGGAGAGAGGATGGGGGAACTAGCGAGGCAAAGTTGAGGAGTAGGTGGAAGAATGGAGGACTTCATACCATCATCGAAGAGATGGAATCGTCATTGGAGGTCTCGGTTGTAAGGAAGAGCGACCGTGCACAAGACATTGACAAAATTTGCACCATACACATCTAGGGATGATCTTCGAGATGGACATTATGATGCTATCTAGGTCATTTCTTGCTTTGGGAATTCCTCCTATCTTGCTTCCACATTATGTTTGCATTGCACACCTCGAGGAGGCCACTATGTAAAAACCTCATATAGCACATGCAATCAAGGGGTATTAAAAAAACCCCTTACCTACAGATTGTTATAACCTACATTTACCCCTTCTATAAATTTGATATGATTAAAGTATCCCTTACGTATGAAAATTTTCACTTTTTGAATTTAAAAACTCCTTATGTATGTATATTTTATGTAACTCATAAAAATATAAACCTCTTCCCTCATAAAAATATAAAACCTCTTCTGTTGATCGCACATGCTATCTTATAAATCTCTTAGTGACCCTCGGGTTGCACACACACTTGTTGCTTCAGGTCTCCTTCTATAGGAAGAACCATTTTATGATGAGCAAGAAGCTCTGGCTCCTTCCAACAACCTTTATATTGTCATCTGCTATTCAAATGCTATTCAAATCCACAAATTGTAGCAAATCCACCTACATTCTTACCATTTGGGCTTTGAAATAGCAATTCAAGTGCTCAAGTACAAAAGGGATCTTGAAGTTTTCGATGACAAGTGGTAAAGGTTGCATTGAATTTCGTTGGGCTCAAGCTTTTGAGAGATGATAGATCCTTATGCAGTCTCCTCATTGATCATTTTCTGAGAGGCTACTATGAATTTGAGCATCATGCGTCCTCCCAAGGAGCATCATCTCTCTAGAAATCAAGTTATACTACATCCTAGAGTTCAGCACAACCTTGCAGCTGTACGTATTATTCACAACTTATGAACATTTGCAAATCAAGTGGTTGTTGCATGCAACTCCCAATTGTGGTGCATTGTAGTATTTTACTTGAGTGAATGGTAAGAGATAATTACATAAAATTTGGGACTCTGTGAAAGCGGTGCACATTATTCACACTGTGGGTGGAGGAGCAAGCAATTTAGAGAAAGAATGCCAGTGCAACTTATGAACATTTGCAAATCAAGTGGCTGCATGCAGGGAGAAAACAGCATGGTTATGAATGTCAAGACTAGCTATACATAGGTTTTGGTGCAAAAATTTTGGAACTTCTAGTAGCAATCTAATCTTAGGATGGACTGGAATAATCCACATATGAGAAGCCTTTGAAATTTGAAGAGTTGGAGGCTTTAGTTTGCTCACTTAAGGGCTCATTGTAGGACCGCACTACATTATGCTGATCATCTTGGAGGAAGAAAATGGAGCAAACACTCATAAAATCACGGAAAATAGAACTGCATATGATCATGAGGAATTGGATTGGGAGTTTATATTGAGCAAGCCTTCCATAATCACGTTCTTCTTGTACTCACTTGACTATATCGATCTGTATATCAAAATGGCAGCTTGGTCTCGCAATCTGGGTGTCTAATCGGAGGGGTCTTCCAAGGAGAAGATTTGGGTTTCTCGATCCCCTTGGAGTGCTTGGCATAGTGGCAATTACCTTATTATTCAACTTATGGCATTGCTTGGCACGGTGGCAATTACCTTGTTCTTCAACTTAGGACATTGCTTGGATGCGGCTGTTATGGCTTTAGAATCTTTAATCGCAGTCCTCATCATAGGAGCCAACACAAGAAGATGGGATCCCATCAGAGGAGCTATGGAGGTAGCTTCCATTTTGGGGAGCACTGGGTGATTGCAGGTTGCTCCTGCTTCATCCCTTAGCAGTAACGAAGAAAGCCAATGCTAATAGAAGGGGAAGTCTAACAAAAGTTATGGCTTTGCCTTTGGCAGAGGTTCTACCTGTGACTCCATCGATGAAGGGAAATAGGATAGATAGGATTTGATCTATCTACATGTGGATCTATTGCCCCCTCGAGCTCTCCATGGCCACTCTGGCAGCCTCTTCCCAAATCCGCTCCTTCACAACTCTGGCCCATCCCATCGGTTGGGTCCCTTCTAGTTGTAGGAGAGCGCGTGTTCGGATAGACATGCTGTAAGTCTGTACTTGCAAGAACAACGCCTCCAGTGCCCAGCAGAAACTCTCCCAAATGTGTACATGTGTGTAGTTCCTCAATCGATACTCGCCCCGAAGCCCCTACTCTAAATCCTCCTCCATCGTTGCCTGGCTAGCTCCATCAATCGGAAGAAACAGGAAAATCCTCTGTGAGCATGCACTTTTCTCCACCATCATTTAAGAAGTCATCCTCCACAAGCTGCGCACAGCAGAATAGCTTATGGATGGATCATTTTATGCTCCCAATCGATGCTGTTGTAGCTTTGAATACGAAGGAGACAAAGACACAGGTCCACTTCGCCATCCACCAAGTCGGATAGCGGAGTGAGAGCAAAAAACTGACTGTGAGCAAGAGTTGCGAGCGAGTCACAGAGTAGACGCACAAGAAGCACAAGATGCACAAGACCAAGATAGTGCACGCAAGAGATGCATTTCCAGTACGGAGAATTTGCATGGCGATAGGCGCTACACCCAATGCAAGCCCATCTTGAATCACCTCCCACGTCCTACTACATAAATGGTCATTCAATACGTCCCTCATGATAAACAGGAACGCAAATGAGAAGTGGAAGCACCTGCCCTTTTAGATCTGCCATGAAGAAAGAAGTGGATCCATGTAGATTCATAAAAGATCCAGAAAACTCCTCTAGTCTTGCCACCCGCATCTACTTCTTGACGATATGGAACAAGGCCTCTCCACATCTCCGCACGATACGCCATAGATTCTTGCCTAGTTTGTGACCACATGTGGAAGCTAGGCACAACTCTCAGTAGTTCCACAAGGTGCATTCCATGAACTTCCACAGCGGTAAGCATTGTTTCTTGAGAATTCACATGGCCTGCCGCACCATAGTGTGGACACCATTAGGCCGACTATGTGCAGCTGTTCATGCCTACCCCGAATATTTTTAATGCCTTTACAAGGTCCCGTGCAAAAAATTGTGGGTATGGTTGGAAAAGCTCACCAAAAAGTTGGGGACTATGAAAAAGCTCACCAAAAAATCACACCCAAAATGAGAGAGAAGAATGAGAAAAATAAGAGTAGGGGAAGGAGAAATGCAAAGCAAAAGAGGACACTTAAAGAAGAAAAGGAGAGGAGAGAGGAGGGAAAGGAAGCTACAAACCTTTGACAGAAAATAAGAAAACCAAAAAATGGATTCTTACCTCTTACCATGGATTAGATGAGTCCAATCCCAAGGTTTTTCAATTTTCAAAGACTTAGTAGAGAGGGGGTTGAGAGTCTATTGGAGTGGAAGATGGGATGGATGGAGGGTAGTGTGGAGGGAGGGTGGCCTAGAGGGTGAACCTTTCCCAAAGGAGGAAGAGAATAAAGAAACACTACTAGACCAGGATGCCTTGCACTTAATCTGATTGTCCTAAACCAATCTGGGGCTGGTTCAAGACAAACATCAATTTTACTGATTGAAATTGTGAAATTCGAAAATGAAAAGCAATATATTATTATTTTGTAATTGTAAAATGTTATTTTCTCATTGTGAAATTTAGAAATGAAAAGCAATATACTTGTTATTATCTAATATGTGAAGTTGAGACCGTCGTGCTAAACCAACCCGATGGTTTAAATTGTGACTGTCCTAAACCAGCCCGATAGTTGAAATTGTGACTGTCCTAAATGTGTCCTAAACTAGCCTAGTGGTTGACTGTCCTAAATATGTCCTAAACTAGCCCGATGGTTGACTATCCTAAACGTGTCCTAAACCATCTTGGTGATTGAAATTGTGACTATCCTAAACCAACCTCGTAGTTGAAATTGTCACTGTCCTAAACCAGCACAGTGGTTGAAAATTGTTTTGCTTCATTATATACTTTAATTAGACTACGTTTTGGCACGTACTGTGTTTTGTCTTGTTTTAGTAGTGCAAAAAGGGGGTTCACTGTACTGTTGTTCCATTTAAAGAGGGCTCACTATTCTATTTTTCCCGCATGTTGGGTCAATAGATAGAGTTGTATCTCAAGTTTATGCAGAGGAGCTTTAAGCATTGTAAGCCCTGGTATGTCAGGAAACTCAAAGACAGGAATGTTTGTTGTTACAAAACACACATAGACTTTGACCTGTCTCAGTAAGCTATGAATGACTTGAGATAATTCTAGGGATACAATCAAGTATCTATCGCTACACAGGATCAACATAAAACTACCTTCACAACTGAGTGGGGTGTGTATGTGGCCAAAGTAACGATATTTGGGCTTACCAATGTGCCCATTACATTTCAGTGGTGGTTGATGATCACGGTCTTCAAGGAGTACCAAAGGTACTTCGTAGAAGTCTTCTTAGATGACACGTGTATGTGTACTCAACATGGGATGATCACCTGAGATACCTAAAACTAGTACTTGAGAGATGTAGGTTGTACCTTTGGAAGGTATACCCATTGAAAATCTGAAGAGCTATTGTCGATGAATTTGAGAATAAGAAACTGGATTAGTTTAAATACGGATGATGACCCAAGACATGAGCACATCTCCAAAGTGAAACACATGTCACTATTTGATTGACACAAACCAAGTCTAGAAAAGGCTTTGTGGAGCAGCAAATAAGGAGTAAGCTCCTTAACAAAACCCATAATAGGGCATCGGCAAAAACTTTTAACTCCTCTGAGCATAGCTCGTCAGCAAGCTATGCTTGGAGGGGGGGAAATTTTTATAATTCATTAAAATGAATGCCCGCTCCCAGCATAGCTCATTACTGAACTATGTTGATAAGGGTTAAAATTTTTCATTGCCAATATGACTAAGGCCATTTTTTGGTCACAAGGCAACGTGATGAGAATGATTTTTGGGTTGCTTCTACAATTATGTGTGCTTGGCAGGTATAAGGAGCTTCCATTTCCAAGAAGATGTCGAAGTGGATATGGACATTGAATGAATGATTTATAATAGAAGCCAAAGAAACTGTTGATGAAACTTTATGTGCTTGTGTAGATCCTAATCCAAGCAGCAAGGGTCCTTATATGTACCCAGAGATTACCAATTCAACCCTACAAGATAATAGCAACTCATAACTACTGGCTTTAGATGCTTTAGACATGAGGTTGCTACCATCTTCTGGAATCTATCGAGCCAGGTGAGTCACTTCACCTTATTGGATGAGGTTCATAAGCTTGCATGTCAAAGGCTTGCTGGAATGAATCTGCTTGTGATTTCAAGACTAGCAATAATGTTGGTATATAATCCTTGTAGTCTAATACATCGAACTAACAATTGATATATCCACCCGAATTTTGACGTTAGGCTCTCTATATGCTTCGATCCCCTGTTCTTGCCTATGGATCCTGAGGTCTATGGGCCACCAAGCACAGACTTACTAATATCTACATGACTTGCTACATACTATTTGCTACCTCTGTTTGTAATCTCGACTCAGAGGGAGGATCCTTAGCTCTTTGGCTATAACCACCCATCTTAACTCGAACTTATGCATGACAACACGGAAGAAAATTATGGCCAGCATCGGGATAATTATTAGCAATAGCAAATAAACTACGCCAGTGCTCATTTGTTTTTGGCCCTCCTTTGATGTAGCTCATCAATGAGCTATGTCTACGGGTGCATTAAAGAAAGAGTTGCATTGCACCAGATGCTACTTGCTTGGACACAGAGCCGTTGAACAAGACAAAAGAAGATAAGAGTTATGAGATTGACTAAACTTCTAATGGCATCCTTTGACCTATTCACAACGACTCGCTCCATAGAATTTAGATAATCAAGTACATTAGGAGACTTCTTAAGAGATCCCTCGACCTTCACAGGAATGATTTGCTCTTACAAGTCCTCACAAGCTTGTGGTGAGACATCAAGTACTTAGCTGTTGTCTCTATGCCAACATGGACTTAGGTAGCACAGAATGTGTGTGTCGAGTAGACGCAAAGCTCTGCTTATACTTGCATAAGGCTAGGAGTAATCTCTCTTAGGAATCCTCAACATGCAAGACCTACATGCAACTCCTACATGCATGTTCTATATGCAAGTTCTACATATGACTCCTACATGCAGTTTGTACATGCAACTCCTACGTGCAACATCTACATGTAACTCCTACATGCAACTTCTACACACAACTCCTACATGCATGTTCTACATGCAAGTGCTACATGCAACTTCTACATGAATGCTCTACATGTAAGTCCTACATGCAACATGCAACTCCTATATGCAACTTCTATATGCAAGTTCTACATGTAGAGAGAGAATGTCAAAAAATCCCTACATGCAAAAAGAGAAGCTCTCCAACTTGTATAAATATCCCATAATGGAATGAAGCCCACACTCTTTGGGGCATTGTGTTGAGTTCTACTTTGGTATCCCAAGCAATTGTCTCCAAGTGTTCATGCTTCCTTGCACTCCACGTCCAAAAGCATGTCCTAACCTTGCAACTCCTCCTCCCCTCTCCTCCAACCTGACAACCCCTCCTCTCTCTCTCCTCCTCCCAACTCCTCTCCTCCTCCCTCCTCATCCCTTCTCCTTCCTCTCCTCCTCCCTTCTCCTCTCTCTCCTCCCCCCCCCATGCTCTTACACCTTCTTCCTCTCCCACTCCTAGGCTCCCCCTAAACCCTTAGTCCCTTAACCCTTGACCTCCATGATCTACAAGGGAGATAAGTTCTTTGCCATGTACTCTACCTTGAACCTTGGATCCTCCTTCTAACCCTTAAACCCCTTTGGAACCCTGGAACCTCTTCTAAACAGTGGACCCTCTTCTAAACCCTAGAATCTTCTTCTAAACCTTGGAACCTCCTTATGAACCCTGAACCTCCCTTTAACCGTTAAAACTCCTCCTAAACCCTTCAACCCTTAATAAAGGTGAAAGCCTTCATTACCCCAATCATGATGATGTATGTTCCTTTCACATATACATGCACTATGTTTACTTACCACATGTAAGCCTACATCTCTCATCGGAATACGACTTGAGATCCTAAGCTATACTTATACTACAAACGATGACACCGATAAATCTGTAGATGACAAAAAGTCTCGGAACCCTGGATATTGAGAAAACCCTGCTCTTTCTGTAGAAGCCATAGGAAAGAGCCAACATTTGGCGCCATTGTCGAGGAGACTAACATCTCAAGTAATGAGTAAACATACACAAGTATGTGTAAAGAAAAAACTACCATGAACTATCACAAACACATTACTCAAGGGCTAGGAGAGTAAAACAAATTCCCAACTTGATCCAAAAATATCAACCCCAAGCATCAACCTTGGGTTATTACCTTAAGAAATTTTTTATTTCTTTCAAAGAAACCACTTGAAGAACAAATCAGGTTATCTAATGGACACCAATGTATAGAGCTCGCAATTTTGAACATTTCACCTTTTTACAAAAGAGCGATCCGAGCTAACCATGGAAAGTTATGGCCCTGGAAGAGTTTAGGTTTAACCCTAAACCTAAACCCATTCCTACAAATACCCACTCCACCCCCTCATTCTTCTTCTTCCACATCTAGCCTCCATCCTCTTCCCCATTTTGAGCCCTACGCAAGACCCTCGTCCCTCTCCATCGACCATCACCCTACTCTCATCCTCCTCATCGAGTTGCTTCGAGCCCTTCTTGCAGTAGCGATAACCTAGCCATCCACCCACCGTCCATTCGCCCCAACACACCTGTTACATCGAGAAAGACTTGGAAGAGCGTTGTAGCTGATCATCTCCTCCTCCCTTTGAACTTCCATTCATGAAGCCCCCCCCCCCTCCACACATCCCCCCCTCCCCTTCCCCCTCTACACCCCACCTCCGCGCCCACCCCCTCTTCCACCTCCACACACCCCCTTCCACCTCCCCCCTCGCCTTCTTCCCCCCCCCCCCTCCACCACCCCACCCCCTCCACCCACCGCCACCCCCCCCCCTCCACCACCCCCCCCCTCCACCCACTGCCACCCCCCCCTCTCCCCTCCCCCTCCCTCCCCCTCTCTTAAGGGCTTAAGGGCCTTAGGGCCCTACAGCCAAGGCAGCCCAGCCGATCGCGACAGGGCTAACTGTCGAGACGACGATAGTCGACGCCCTCTACCTCCACCCGTTCCCTTGCCCCCATCTGCCCGAACGCTGCCCCTACCCCGCCATCACCTCCTCCATCCCCCTCCACATCCCCGCCAGCCCCCTCCATCCACCTCATAGCCCCCCCATCACCTCCTCCACCTCCCTCATAGTCCGACGACCGTCGCCCCCCCTACAAATTTTCCTTTTTTTTAAAAGCAAAAAACAAAAACCTCCAAACCCTAGGTTAGTTAACTATAGCTAGGTCAATCTTAACCTCAATTAGTTAGGTTAGTTTAGGCTAAGTTAGGTTAGGTTAGACTAATTGTAATATAGCTAGTAGACTAATTATAGTTAGTTCAACTAGTTGTAATTAAATTAGACCCACAGTTGGGTTAGGTTAGACTAAGTTGGGTTACAATAACTGATAGTCACTGTAACTGGCAGTTACTTTAATAAACAAAGTAACTGGCCAATTAACATAACTAGATAGTTAGGGTAATTGGCCAGCTAGACTAACTGGGAGTACCCTAGTCCAGTTCCCTCAAATCCTAGGGCCATTCACACCAGACTTTTGGCCAAAGGACCACATACCCATCCCAAAAAAAGGCCTCATTTTGACCCACTTTTGACCCTCTATAACTCCATCGTTTTGTGATCGAATTGAACCGAGTTTGAACCACCGTTTCACACACGAAAACACCACGCTATGGGAATTTTTCTAGCCCATTGCATACCATTTTGGCATCCCTAGCACTCGCTAATTTGCACCCCCATGTGGGCCCCTTTTCGCACTAATTTGCTCATTACATGCAACTCCTACATGCATGTTCCACATGCAAGTCTACATGCAACTCCTATATGCAAGTCCTACATACAACTTCTACATGCAAGTCCTTCATGCAGTTCCTACATGTAACTTCTACATGCATGTTCTACATGCAACTGCTACATGCAACTCCTACATGCATGTTCTACATGCAAGTCCTACCTGTAACTCTTACATGATGCAAGTCCTACATGCAACTTCTACATGCATGTTCTACATGCAAGTCCTACATGCAGCTCCTACATGCAACATGCAACTTGCAACTCCTACATGCAACTACTATATGCAAGTTCTACATGTAGAGAAAGAATGTCTTACAATTCCTACATGCAGAGAGAGAAGCTCTCCAAATTGTATAAATACCCCATGTTAATGCTATGGCAACAAGGGCCAGAAGTGCAGTCTACATGCATGTTCTACATGCAACTCCTACATGCAACTCCTACATGCATGTTCTACATGCAAGTCCTACATGCAACTCCTACATACAACTTCTACATGCAAGTCCTTCATGCAGTTCCTACATGTAACTTCTACATGCATGTTCTACATGCAACTCCTACATGCAACTCCTACATGCATGTTCTACATGCAAGTCCTACCTGTAACTCTTACATGATGCAAGTCCTACATGCAACTTCTACATGCATGTTCTACATGCAAGTCCTACATGCAGCTCCTACATGCAACATGCAACTTGCAACTCCTACATGCAACTACTATATGCAAGTTCTACATGTAGAGAAAGAATGTCTTACAATTCCTACATGCAGAGAGAGAAGCTCTCCAAATTGTATAAATACCCCATGTTAATGCTATGGCAACAAGGGCCAGAAGTGCAGTCTAGGACAACATCTATGACACCATTGTGTGTGTAGAGTAGCCACAAAACTCTGCTTGTAATATCTTGAGCCTGAAAGATGGTATCATGAATCTTAAAGGATGATGATAGCAAAAATCCTCTCTAGAAAAGATCCAATCATACTTGCAGAATCTAGAGAGAGAAAGACTAAAAGCCTGCACTTACTGAGGTCCCTCCACTTTGTATAGAGACCCAAAATATGCCTCCACTTTGTGTAGAGACCCAAAAGGTCCCCCCACTTTGTGTAGAGACCCAAAAGGTCCCCCCACTTTGTGTAGATACCCAAAAGGCCCCCCCCAAAAGTAGAGGGACTCCTGTTCAAAAGGTCTCCTATAAAAGAGGTCCCACCACAAAGGTACCTACAGATTGTGTAGAGACCAACATGTATAAATATCTCTCAATGGAATGAAGCTCCCACTCTTTGGGGTTCAGTTTTCAAGCTCACTATTGTGTTCATGCAATTGATCTCCATTGCGTCCATGCTCTCTTACACCATTGTGTTCTAATATGCCCTTACCCTTGCACTATCTAGCCTTGTACTCCGTCCTCCTCCTCCTCCTCCTCCCTCCTCCTTCCTCCCTTCTCCTCCTCCTCCTCCCTCATCCTTCTCCTCCTCCTCCTCCCTCATCCTTCTCCTCCATTTCCTCCTCCTCCCTCCCCCCCCTCCCTCCTCCTCCTCCTCTTTCCTCCTCCTCCCATCTCCTTCTCCCTTCTCCTCCTCCTTCCTCCTCCTCCCTCTTCCTCCTCCTCCTCCTCCTCCCTCCTCCTCCTCCTCCTCCCTTCCTCCTCCTCCACTCACCTCTCTCTTCCTCCTCCTCCTCAACCCTTATCCCTTGAATCCGTGAAGGAGACTAGTGCTCAACCTTGGACTCCTACTAAACCTTGCAACCCCCCTCTGAACCCTGGAACTCCTAGTTAGCTCTCTCTACCCTATTCCCCTTTCGAACCCTAAAATCCCCTTCTAAACCCTTAAACTCTCGTGGAGGCAAGATCCTCCACCAATCATTATGATCGATCCCTCTTTCTAACCCACACGTGCATGAGATTGGCTTTCCATACTTTAGCCTACACCTCTTATCAGAACATGACCCAAGGACCTATGCTACACTTGTGAACACCTATGCTACAACGAGTAATGACATGACTATAGGTGACCACCAGCACCCTCGAAACCTACACACTTAGGGAGAAACAATGACAACATTTTGGCACCATTGCTAGGGACAGCAAAGTGGAAGCCATGGCCCTAAGAGTCAAAGATGAAATGATGTAGGCCATCGAGCAAAAGCTGCGTGTCTCTCAGCCACCACAGTACCCATGGAAAGAAAATGTTTGGTGCCCCCACTATATGACTAACCATATAGCCAATGAATGCCCAATCTTGAGGAACAGACTAAACCCACTAGAAGTGGCTCAGTCCCCACAGTTATGGTGTCCCATCTGCAATGTTGCAGGGCATGATGTAAATACCTGTTTCTACAATATGAGAGTAGCACAACCCTAGCCCCAACAACACCAACGGCTGCCAATCCCAGTGTATAGACAACTAGCACTGGCACCTAATGCACAAGTGCCATGTCTCAACCCACTCTCAGTGAGAACACAAGTGCCTCAACTAATGAGGAATCCCAATCCTCTACAATATCCATGGGCTCCAAATCTCACTCCAGTATTTCCGGTGTAACAACTCCAACCTGAAGAGCTGGAACCTCACTATGAGTATTGAAACAGAATACCCTATGTACTACATGGATGGTGCCGAAGGACTCATCTCGGTGTATGCTAATCAAGTAAGGCCCACCACATATCAAACACCCATCAAATGTTTTGGTTGTGGAGAAAACCATTGCATAGAATGTCCACACAAGGGTAACCTCATTACATTCCAAGCTGTGTGTAGGGAATGCGGAGTTGGGCATGCTTGCATGGATTGCCCACTAAGAACAAAGCCTCAACCAACCATGAAAGTAAAACCTAATGTACCCCTGGGGATGATAAGTGTGGAAAATCACAGTGTGCCAACACAAAGTGTGGCATCACAGCCAATCTTGATCATAACAAGATAGCAGAAAGAAGCGGCATGGAAAAAACTCCTTTCCACTCAAAAAGCAAAGAGCCCTCTAGCAAAACAAGCCATGCCAATCCCACAACACAGTGAGGCCATGCCTAGCACATCCACAGAAAGTGCCATCCAAGGAGTCAAGGAAGCATACCCCCATGTTGAAACTTAAAAGGCATGTTACCACGCCTTGAATCAATGGATACAACAAGAGCAATAAAATTTTAAGGCAGACAGGATGGCAGTAGCAGAGGTTAGAGCACCATTAGCACCCAGCATTGACACAATGATTGGTCCCAACAACTTCCAATGGGTAATAGGGCAATGTGCAAAACATCCCCAATTGGATGGCATGGCACTAGCAAGCTTGATAAGCTACCCCATCACAATGCCAATTGGGAGCTTACTAGGAAATTGCCCTACAATGTGGGAGAGTTTCAAAGGATGGATCGAATATTTACAATACTCCCTCCCACCTGAAGAGGAGGAAAAGGTAATTTCAGTAAAATTCGGTGCTAGGGATGACATAAAAAATGTAATTATCCCGCTAGAGCATAAAGCCTTTGGTCAATAACCGACAATAGTGGACAGTAAAACATTCTGGCAAGAGAGCTATATGACGAATGGTGCCTACCTCTAATGCAGAAGGCCACATTTAACATCTGCCTAGCCGACCGCATGAAAATGAAGCCATTGGGTATTGTTGACAATGTGTCAATAAAAATTGCTGGAGTAAGTTTCACTCTCTAGTTTACTATCTTGGATCTTCCCAAGGGAGCCACAGCATATGAAATATTGTTGAGAAGACCATGGCTTCGAGAAGCGTTGATACTCCATGATTGGGGCACTGATATAATCACTATCAAAAATAGAGAAATCGCCATCAAGATAAATCTAGGAACAGGGGAAATCAAACCCACTATTCCTAGAAATGTTGAAGAAAATTCCTCCACTACAACAACCAGTCATGCATCCCCTTACCTACCATTGTATTAAAGCCCATAGAAGGGGATACACAAAGTGACATCAATAATTGGATACAGACGTTGGCTACAATAGATAATTGTAAAACAGCACATCTAATACTGCCAGATGTGGATGCCCAAATGATACAACTAGAAGCACCAATTTGGGATGATGAATTAGAAGTAGTGGAAATGCCAGTCTTCATGACAAGTTTCGAGTGGGACAGTGACCCTAAAGAGTCCATAATAAAAGGCTACATTGCCGACATAGATTGGGATATGGAAACAGAAGCTGATAATGCAACCTTGGAGGGCTAATTATTTGACAATGACGGCAATCCTACAGGCACTCATGGCCATAAAATACCCCAAGATCGACCCTCCAGCACTATCCAATAGCAATCGGTCCAGGAAAAAAAAGGAGGGTGTACAGTGCCAAAAGACCAACCAAATCGAAAGAATGCAGACCAAAGTGATAGAATTGTACTTAACTAAGCCCATAAAAGCACCTAAGTCCCCAAATTTTAAATGGGATCCTAAAGGGCTTGAAGGTGTTTGTATGGCTGAAGAACCACTCCTTGGGAGTGCAACTCCTTAAAATCCATCACTGGTCTTACAAAGCAAAAAGCTTAGAAAGTTCAAACCCAATGTGAGAATGAAGAGTGAAATGGTGAATAGTAACAAAAAAGAAGAACAAGGGAACACAGGTGAATTGGAACAAATATCTTCCAATGGAGCTAGCAGCCAAGAAAGCACCTCAAAGTGCCATGAAGGCCTAAGGGAAGTTCCCGATTACTTCAAAAACTACACTAGGGGAGAAGACACAATAGCAATGCCTAGGCCAGTCAGGGAATTAGAGCTTAGATAAACAGAGAATATTGAGGATTCCCCAGTTTATGAAGGACCAGCCAAGACAAGGAAACTAAATCTTGCCTTGGATAGAGAAGAAGAAAGCCTATATACATCGGTGAACAACTCACTCTAGAAGAAGAAAAAGAATTGAAAGCATTGTTGATGGAATATAGAGATTGCATGGCTTGGTCCTACAAAGAAATGAAAGGGATTTCCCCATAGTTACAGTACATACCATACCAATAATGGAAGGATCAAAACCAAAGGAATGTGGGCCTTACATGACATATCCCCAATATGGCACCCATGTCTATAAAGACCTAGAAAAATTATTGGATGCTGGTTTCATTTATGAGATCGAGCATACCGATTGGGTGTCACCAATTGTGATTGTTCCTAAGAAAAACAAGAAGCTTAGAATATGTGTGAATCTCAAGAACGTTAATGCAGTGACAATTAGAGATCATTATCCCCTACCATTGACTGAAACAGTTTTAGAAAGGGTAGCGGGATTTGAAGTGTATAGCTTCTTGGATGGGTTCGGCAAGTACAACCAAGTACAAATTGCACCTCAAGATTAGGCAAAGGCATCGTTTGCCATAGAATGGGGCATTTTTGCGTACATAGTCATGCCATTCGGCTTATGCAATGCCCCATCTACTTTTCAAAGGGTAATGTACACCATTTTCAAGGAATTTCTCAACAAGTTCCTACAAGTCTTTCTCGACGACTTGTACGTACACTCAGAAAAAAAGGATCACTTGAAATGCCTTGAAGAAGTCCTTTAAAAATGCAGGGAGTATGGAATCTCTTTGAATCCTCTAAAAGGCCAATTCCTGTTCAAACATGGAGTTGTCTTGGGACATAGTCTCTCGACATGGGATTGCAACAACTGACATGGACAAAATAAAGATCATCATGGAACTCCCCCCCCCCTAAATGCCAATTCCTAGTCAAACATGGAGTCATCTTGGGACACGGTCTCTCAACATGGGATTGCAACAACTGACATGGACAAAATAAAGATCATCATAGAACTCCCCCCCCCCAAATGCCAAGGGAGTCCAAGTCTTCATGGGACATGCTGGATACTATAGAAGATTCATACTAAGGTATGCCATGATTGCAAGGCCCCTATATAAGCTCCTAGTCAACTTCATCTAGACAGACAAATGCGAACAAGCATTCGAAACCCTCAAGTGGAGATTGATCATAGCCCCTATTCTAATGGCACCAAATTGGGACATAGGATTTCATGTACATACTGACGATTCCAATTATGCAGTCAGGGAGTGTACACTTTGCAAGTAGACAGCTAAATGATGCAAAGGTGTATTACACCATAATAGAAAGAGAAGCCTTGGCAATGATCTACAGCGTGAAGAAATTTTGACACTATCTATTGGCTATTGACTTTATCTTCTACACAGATCATCAAGCCTTATTATATCTTGTGAATCAGCCATGTACCATAGGCTAGATCACTCAATGGCTTCTACTGCTATAAGAATTCAATTTCAAAATCGTGGTGAGAAAAGGAGCTCAACATTTCATTGCCGATCACATGTCATGATTGAGGACAGGAGAAGAACCAGAAGGAGTAGAATATGACCTACCAAATGCCGCAATATTTCAAATAAATGCTGTGCTTGGTGTGCAAACATCATTGGGTACTTAATGGTAGGAAGACCACCTCCTGAAATGAAAGCAGTGGATGCTAGGAAACTAATTCTAAAAGCTAGACTCTATCAACTCATTGCACGACAACTATACAAGATGGGCAAGGACCAGGTTTTAAGGATATGTGTGATGCCACATGAGATAATGCCAATCCTCAGTGAAGCACATGAAGGCATTGCATGTCGACATTTCCAAGGGGAAGCAACAGTAAGAAAAGTCCTTCTCGTAGGATACTGATGGCCAACACTTGGGTCAGATGCCTATGAATATGTCAAAAGTTGTGATGTATTGCAACGATCTACTAAACTACAACACAAAGACTTCAATCCCCTAACGACCGTCACTGCACAAAAACCCTTTGAAAAATGGGGGATTAATTTTTTGGGTCCCATCCATCCAACAGCAAAGGGAACATAGGCACACTACATCATTGTGGCCACTGATTCTTTACCAAATGGGCTGAAGCTAAAGCAATCAGAAAGGCAGATGCTAGAAGTAGCACAAGGTTCTTGTATGAGAATATGATCACCCAATTTGTATGTCCCATTGAAATTGTGTCAGATAGAGGGACACATTTTGTCAATGAGGTCATCTAAGAACTGTTGTCTGGCTTTATAATGATCCATAGAAAGAGCACACCTTACTACTGTGACACCAAAAATTGATATTTTTAATTTGGCATTAGTATTGTTTTTCTCTATGTTTGATAAGGTTTTGAGTATCAAGTGATAGCCTAGCGGCTCTCACTTATTTCTATTTTCTATGATATTGTATGGGATTGAGAGGATGAGTGGAATGGCTCATTGTAAATATCATAGGTATGAATTATAAATACCTTGGTATGGGGTGAGAGTTATTTGTGTATGGGATATTATGAGTTTTTTAGAAGATAGAAAGAGTGAGTCATATAAAGAGGTGGGCTCATGTCCATGTGTTCCAATAATATAAGAGAGGCCACATGCCAAGCGTGTGGAAGGCATGTGGAGGAGTGTGAAGTCAAGAGGAATCCTTCTAGAACTCCTATGTGGAATAAGGAGGATGTGGACATGTGGAAAAGAGAGGGTCCCTATGGGCTCCGTGTGAGGAGACTCTTGACTTTCTCAATATTTTAAGAGTCTTGAGCATCTTTTGATGGGACACATGGCAAGAGTAGCCAAAAAGGACATGGATGGTGACATACGTGCTTATGTGATTGATGGGGAAAGGAATCTACAGGCAGCAATTGTAAATGGGTGAAGGAGGGTAACAAAATCTCTATAAAAGGAGCCCTCCTCTCCCTTGTTCATCAGAATCTCTTCCACCATTGGGCCTTATGTTGCTGTAGCTCTAGTCTCCCCAAGCCTCTTCCATGAGCCTTCTGTTCCTCTTGTAGATATTCTCTTATGTAGACTCTTGAGTCCTTCTCTCTCTAGTTTATTCTCTCTCTATGAGTAGTCTTGGAGCTTCCGCTCCCTCTTGTATGTATGAAACCTCTCCTTCTCCCTTGTGTTTGTAGTGTTGAGGTGGATTCTCACTTTATTTGTAATGAAGGTCACTTCAGGTTCTCTCTCTCTCTTGAGTGTCTCTTCCCTTTTCTTTCTTTCAAAGCCTTAAAAGTTCTTTCTATTCGGCTGCTCACTGTGCACACATGGTCCATTTGTTTCCCGAGCCACTATGCAAACTTCTTCCCCTCTTCTAGGCAAAATCTATGAGGGGTGGATCGTTGATAAAGGTGGAGTCTTGAGGGAGCATCCTGCTCAGGCGAAATTAGCCTGGCTGGAGGGTAGTTTTCATGACAGTTTGACCCCCTGTTAGTTTTTTGCTCATAACTTTTTGCTCGATAGTCCGATTGTAATGAAATTTATATCAGCGCGAAGCTCTCTTCAAGGCGCATGTTTTATGTGATCAGATCTTGAATCAGATACTGCTGCAAAAAGTTATGAGTCTCTATGTTTGACAGTCTGTTTTCATGGCAGTTTTTACCCCCTTCCAGTAAACTATCCATATCTCTTCAACCGTCTGTCTGTTTTCAATGAAACTTATATAAGCACGAAGCCCATCTCAAGGCGCATCTCTTTGTTTACTTGAATCTTTGATGTCATGTCTCTACTGAAAGTTATAGGCCTCTGTGTCTAATGACAGTTCGTAGAGTGTTTTGAGCTAAGTGTAAAGGTGTCTATGAAGGAGGTGCAATGTTTCCTCGGAATCTACCCATCCGACCTAATCAGCCCCTTCAAACTCCTCGATATATATCAGTTCATGTCATGTTGAGCCGCAAGATCTTCTTTCAACAACATATCGCTCTTCTCTTTGGTGCAGACCGGCTCGCTGAGATTATGGCCTCTGCTGATCCTTTCCTTCTCCCTATGCTTGACTACAACATCACTTGGGATGTTACCATCTTCATTCTCATCTAAGGGAGGAAAGTATGTTGTGGTATCTTGGCATAAAAGCTTCTTTCTAATGTCTCATTCTCAATGATAAGTATCTTTGGCAGTCAGTTCGAATGCTGTAGGAAGTGAAGAGGTGCGTGAAGTTTATTACCCCCAACTTCATGTCACATCTTTTGGTGGAGACGCCGGGTATGTTTGGTATTGGATTCATCCCACCTTACTAAATGGTCTCGGGTGTACTTGATTGCATGTTATGCCTAGTATAGGCATTTGTTTTCTGATGTGATAAAGAAGATGCCTGGAAGAACTCCATTAGAAGAGATTGCAGCCCGTTTAAGAGAACTTGAAGATTGTGAAGGTGATGCTCAAGCTATTCGCACAGTCACCATGATCATCTCCTTTATGTTTGCACTGTTGAATATGTTGGTGAATCGACAACGCCGGCAGCAGGCACAATGATAGATTGGGGATTGTTCCATGCACTAGCAGCTTGGTGTGAAGAAAAGTTGAGTCTTTGGGTAGTTTTTGACTATAACAATGGAGTGGTGATTCTCAATGCTTTCAACTTCTTTTGCTATGAAAATTATGAAGATTACAATATCTTGAAGCTTTTATGTGCACTTCCTATTGTGAGAAGGGTGATTCTAGAATGCATGTATACACAATGTTTTCATGGTGCTGGTTGGTCACTTATTTTTGAAGATTTTGTTGAGGATCACATTGTGGAGGGTTTTCAACAAGTGGTTATGCATAATTAGTTGGTCTTGGTATACTAAGGCTCTGTGGGATCTTGTTCGGATCTTGTTTGGGATATTATTTGGATCTTGGTGTTTCCTTTTTGTGTTTCATCATGGTGAAGATTCCAGTGTTTCGAGGGACCCAAGGGGAAGACCCGGAGTCTTATCTTCGGGATTTTGTTCGAGGATGCCGGCTTTCTGGATGGTCCATGAAGGATCGGGCGGAGATTTTGCCTGATTCTCTTGAAGGTGTAGCCTTGAGTTGGCATGAGACCTTGCCGAACTCTACCAAGGAGGACTAGGACCAAGTGGTGGCAGCAATGAAGCAGAGATTTGGGGCAGTGGAGTCGCCAAATGCTTTGATGTTGCAGTTGGACCGGTTCTGTCAAGGAGAGGGTGAGTTGGTCTCTGCGTTGGCAATCCGATATGAAACTTTATGGACAAAGTATAAAAGGGCAGCTTTGCGAGCTGTGGCATCGGCATCATCGGCCCCTCAAAGTCTCTCAGGAATGGAGCACTTAAAGATGAGCAAATTTGTTATGGCTTTGGAGCCTCGTCTTCGCTCAAATGTAATGAGTAAAGATCCAACAACATACGTGGAGGCGCTTCAAATTGCGACCAAGAAAGAAGCTTCTCTTAGGATCGAATCCTCTTTTGTGTCTTCAACAGCTTCAACTTCTAAGATGGAGGTAATGAGCACTCCTCAGGTACCAAAGTCCTCTGAGTTAGATCATAATATCTCCCAATTGATGGCAGAGTTTGCTGATTTGAAATTGCATTTGGTTAATGCACGGCAACCTAGAGCACCAAAGAGTGAAGATAGGCCTCGAGATAGGAGTGGGGTCACTTGCTATGAATGTAATGAAAAAGGTCACTATCGCCCTGAGTGTCCTAGATTGAGAAAGAAAGAAGAAAAACAAGTATCCTTGTTAGAAGCTTCTTCAGGGGATGAAGAAAGAGAGGTAATGATGGCTAAACGGGGGCGTGGTAAACCAAAAGAAGAAGAAGAAAGCAAGGAAGAAGTAGATGAGGAACATCAGGAAGAGGAACACCGTAGTAAGAAAAAGAAGGCATCTAGAAGGAGAATTAGCCAGTCAGACTTTCCTTTAGGACAAGGAATTCAAAGCTATGACTTGTTGTCCGACCTTAAAGAAAAGGAAGCTCATATTACCTTTGGTCAATTACTTGCTTTGTCTCCAAAACTATGGAAGGAATGGGGAAAACTAGCAAGCACAAGAGTGTCGAAGAAGAAAAAGAAGAAAAGTGCCATTCTTGTTGTTCAAAAGGTAGATATAGATGTTGGTGATGATGTACCTGTGGTTGATGTGATCATTGATGGTCAAGTGATTTCTAATGTGTACATTGATGGAGGTGCATCGATTAATGTCATGAGTGAGAAGACCATGATTGATGCTGATTTAAAATACTCTAGTACTACCTCTCCTTATCGCATCAAATTGGCTGACAACACTAGGGTTAAGACCTTGGGAGTTGTGAAGAATCTAGAAGTGGATGTATGTGGAATTTCTGTGCCGACTACTTTTCAGGTGATCCCTACCAAGCCAGATGCACGTGCCTATCCATTGATTTTGGGAAGGCCTTGGCTACGCAAGGTGAAGGCTGTTCAAAAGTGGGATACTGGAGAATTGATTTTGCAAGGAAATGATAAGAAGGTGCGCTACAACATCAGAAGCCGCAAAAAGGAAGTTGTCAAGGAGGAGTCTTCAACATCAGAGAGTTCAAGCTCTGACTTAACCGATGAAGAAGAAGAGACAGGGTGTAGCTCCCAGGAGTCCAACTCAGAGGGTGAGGTGGAAGGAGTGGCCTTTGGTCTTTGTCTTGGTGCTGATCGGGATGAGTCAGGAAGGAACAAGGTGGTGGTGCAAGAAGATCCTGTAGAGACACTTCATGTGGAGGATGTGGAGCACATTAAACGACGCCAACACAATGAAGAGCTTCTTGGTGATTCTCTATCAGGTAGTGAGAAGCTCCAGTACTTAGATATGCTAGATGATTTTCCATGTCTCTTTGCAACAAGCTATTCACAGGTTCGACCATTCTCTCTTGTGGAGCACAAGATTGAGTTGAAGCCAGAAAGCAAGCCAGTTGTGCAACGCTTAAGGCGATTGGGGGTGATCCAAGCTGAGGCACTAAAGAAAGAGGTAACACAACTACTTGAGGCAGGATTCATCTTTCATGTTGATGATTCAGAATGGATATCTCCTGTAGTTGTCACACCAAAGAAAGGAAATAAGTGGCGAGTTTGTGTGGACTTTCGTCCTTTGAATGCATGCACTAAGAGGGATCATTTTCCTTTGCCATTCCAAGATGAAATACTAGACCAAGTAGCAGGGCATGAGATGTATTCTGTATGTGATGGGTATTCTGGGTACTTTCAAATTCGTATTCGGGAGGAAGATCAAAAGAAAACATCATTTGTCACACCTTGGGGAGTTTTTGCTTACAGAGTGATGCCTTTTGGGTTGACCAATGCACCAGCTACATTTCAAAGGTTCATGAGTCAAGTCCTGGAGCCTTACTTGGGAAAGTTCATACGGGTGTTTTTGGATGATTTTTGCATTTATTCTCGGCGCATAGATCACATGGAGAAGTTAAAGATGGCCTTAGCTAGGATTGATGAAGCAAAAGGGTGTCTAAATCCTAGCAAGTGTCATTTGGCTCAAACAAAAGTAGTCTTGTTGGGGCATATTGTGTCTCAAGAAGGCCTGCAAATGGATCCTGACAAGGTTCAATCAATCACGGCATTGCCAAGTCCTGAGAGTGTCACTGGTGTTCGCAGAATTCTAGGAAAGAGCAAGTATTATCAACGCTTTTGTGATGATTTCACAGAGATAGTGCATCCCATGAACTTGTTGACAAGAAAAGGAGTTTCTTTCCAATGGGGTATGGAGCAACAAGAGTCTTTCCAGCAACTTAAGGAGGCCATGAGTAAGGGCCCAATATTGAAGCCCCCTGATTGGTCTCAAGACTTTTATGTAAATCCAAGTGTATCTTTGCATTCAGTTGGTGCTGTATTGCTACAAAAAGGAGAGGCAGGTAGAATGCAACCCATCTATTGTGCCAGCCGACAGCTTACAGATGTGGAAACAAGGTATGAAGAAATGGAGCAGCAAGCTCTCTCTTTGGTGTTTTCTGTCAGAAAGTTTTGCTCCTATTTATTACCTCGACCATTTTTCTTCCTTACCTCTCAGTCTGTATTAGCATATCTAGTTCGCAAGCCTAATCCTGGGGGGAGATTTGCAAAATGGTTGTCAGAGCTTCAAGAGTTCTCTTTCTCTTTTGTCACTGAAAATACCACTAGGTCCACTATGGCAGATTTGCTCACAGGGCAGGAGGATCTAGGAGAAGAAAAGAAATGTAAGGAGAACATTAAAGATGAAAGGGATACACCACCAACAGCTTTTGTTTTGTATTTTGATAGGGCTTTTAGTCCTTCATGCCAACAAGGAGCCGGGGGGATAGTCTTGATGAATCCTGAAGGTCAAGAGGTATGGGCAAGAGGACAAGAGCTTCCAGGTATCACAACTAACAATGCAGCTGAGTATAATGCTTTGATTCTTGGTTTGGAGGGTTGTCTTCAAAGTCAAGTTAAGGAATTGGAAGTAAGAGGAGATTCTCAGCTTATTATAAAGCAAATGCAAGGGCAATACCAGACAAGAAGTCCTCATTTGAAGGAGCTTAATCAAAAGGCTATGGCATTATGTAGTCAGTTTGATTTTTGCAAGTTTGTTCATATAAACAGAAAAGAAAATCAAAGGGCAGATGAGTTAGCTACTCAAGCCATTGTAGTACAAGACCGGGGGGTAATTTCTTGGGTAGACATTGGATGGCCAAAACTACAAGATGTTCAGCAATATGTGGAAGAAGGCATGTTTCCTCGAGGGTTAACTCCACAACAGAAGCAGAGATTGGTTACTTTTGGTCATGCCTCCATAAGGATGTATATGAATGTCACGAATGGAACCTATCAACTTGAGGATATTGATGGCATGGTGATACCCGGATGCACCAATGAGTATCGCCTTAAATTCTTCTATGCTCGACCACCTTGAGGGCCAGCAGACCCTCTTTGTACTAGAGAGGATCTGTTGGGGGGGGAAAGATGTGACGCCAAAAATTGATATTTTTAATTTGGCATTAGTATTGTTTTTCTCTATGTTTGATAAGGGTTTGAGTATCAAGTGATAGCCTAGCGGCTCTCACTTATTTCTATTTTCTATGATATTGTATGGGATTGAGAGGATGAGTGGAATGGCTCATTGTAAATATCATAGGTATGAATTATAAATACCTTGGTATGGGGTGAGAGTTATTTGTGTATGGGATATTATGAGTTTTTTAGAAGATAGAAAGAGTGAGTCATATAAAGAGGTGGGCTCATGTCCATGTGTTCCAATAATATAAGAGAGGCCACATGCCAAGCGTGTGGAAGGCATGTGGAGGAGTGTGAAGTCAAGAGGAATCCTTCTAGAACTCCTATGTGGAATAAGGAGGATGTGGACATGTGGAAAAGAGAGGGTCCCTATGGGCTCCGTGTGAGGAGACTCTTGACTTTCTCAATATTTTAAGAGTCTTGAGCATCTTTTGATGGGACACATGGCAAGAGTAGCCAAAAAGGACATGGATGGTGACATACGTGCTTATGTGATTGATGGGGAAAGGAATCTACAGGCAGCAATTGTAAATGGGTGAAGGAGGGTAACAAAATCTCTATAAAAGGAGCCCTCCTCTCCCTTGTTCATCAGAATCTCTTCCACCATTGGGCCTTATGTTGCTGTAGCTCTAGTCTCCCCAAGCCTCTTCCATGAGCCTTCTGTTCCTCTTGTAGATATTCTCTTATGTAGACTCTTGAGTCCTTCTCTCTCTAGTTTATTCTCTCTCTATGAGTAGTCTTGGAGCTTCCGCTCCCTCTTGTATGTATGAAACCTCTCCTTCTCCCTTGTGTTTGTAGTGTTGAGGTGGATTCTCACTTTATTTGTAATGAAGGTCACTTCAGGTTCTCTCTCTCTCTTGAGTGTCTCTTCCCTTTTCTTTCTTTCAAAGCCTTAAAAGTTCTTTCTATTCGGCTGCTCACTGTGCACACATGGTCCATTTGTTTCTCGAGCCACTATGCAAACTTCTTCCCCTCTTCTAGGCGAAATCTATGAGGGGTGGATCGTTGATAAAGGTGGAGTCTTGAGGGAGCATCCTGCTCAGGCGAAATTAGCCTGGCTGGAGGGTAGTTTTCATGACAGTTTGACCCCCTGTTAGTTTTTTGCTCATAACTTTTTGCTCGATAGTCCGATTGTAATGAAATTTATATCAGCGCGAAGCTCTCTTCAAGGCGCATGTTTCTATGTAATCAGATCTTGAATCAGATATTGCTGCAAAAAGTTATGAGTCTCTATGTTTGACAGTTTGTTTTCATGGCAGTTTTTACCCCCTTCCAGTAAACTATCCATATCTCTTCAACCGTCTATCTGTTTTCAATGAAACTTATATCAGCACGAAGCCCATCTCAAGGCGCATCTCTTTGTGTACTTGAATCTTTGATATCATGTCTCTACTAAAAGTTATAGGCCTCTGTATCTAATGACAGTTCGTAGAGTGTTTTGAGCTAAGTGTAAAGGTGTCTATGAAGGAGGTGCAATGTTTCCTCAGAATCTACCCATCCGACCTAATCAGCCCCTTCAAACTCCTCAATATATATCAGTTCATGTCATGTTGAGCCGCAAGATCTTCTTTCAACAACGTATCGCTCTTCTCTTTGGTGCAGACCGGCTCGCTGAGATTATGGCCTCTGTTGATCCTTTCCTTCTCCCTATGCTTGACTACAACATCACTTGGGATTTTACCATCTTCATTCTCATCTAAGGGAGGAAAGTATGTTGTGGTATCTTAGCATAAAAGCTTCTTTCTAATGTCTCATTCTCAATGATAAGTATCTTTGGCAGTCAGTTCGAATGCTGCAGGAAGTGAAGAGGTGCGTGAAGTTTATTACCCCCAACTTCATGTCACACTACCCCCAAGGGAATGGACAAGTCAATTCCACCAACAAAATTTTATGCATTGTCCTCACCAAGGTAGTAGAACCAAAGCGTTTTGATTGGGTAGAGAAACTAAATGCAGCCTTATGGGCATACTGAACCACACTCAAGGTTAGTACAAGAAATACACCTTTTCAATTGGTGTACGGCCTTGAAGCTGTGGTCCCACTGGAATTTGTAATACCCAATCTACGCATAGCAGTACAAGAATGTATGGGAGATCATCCATCACTGAAAGAAAGACTCTACCAATTAGAGAAGCATATAGAGACCAGATTAGTTGCCTGACCATGCCATGACAACAGAAAAACGAAGAAGGAAGGCATGGTTTAATAGAAACCTCAAAGACAAAGACATCAAGGAAGGTGACATGGTTTTGTTGTACAATACCAAAGTCCATAAGAACAAGCTTAAATTTCTAGGTCAAGGACCTTATAGGTCAAAAAAATGAATCCCATTGGAGCTGTGCTGCTAGAAACACTGGATGGAGTCCAGTTCACAACAACAATAAACAGGAGCTGACTGAAGCACTACTACATCAACATGCAAGCCATCTCCAACAATAATGAAGATTTGGAGGCCCAAATTCTTCCATAGTTAGGACTACCCTTAGTAAAATAAACATATTGGAGGAATTCCCACCTCACTAGTCATGCATAGCGCACCCACACATTTTGAGCACCATGAATAAATTGCGCAAATAAAAGCCCCTAGAGATACTTGTTTTGATCCACACACACGGCACCATAATCACAAAAAGAGTAAAATGCATTAGCCACTCACAAAAGAAACAGGCACTCTTAGCACATGGCACTATATTGGCACTGTCAAATTGGGACTTGATTTATGTATGCAATGCCAGGGTGAAGACAGTCCAATAAGCTAGGAAAGAGGCCTACAACGCCATCGACAAAGCGACACCATGCCAAACGGCCCAAGCCTCAACCTCAACAACCCTCCTCAAATCACGAACCTGAAGGACACAATCCAGAATCACTAACCTAGAGGTCAACACCAAAATGACCACGGCTAGTGGTTCTGGACAGTGATACTGATGAGCAAATAAATGAAACATGCCAACAAGAAGATATGCCACAGAACCTAAGGATCCTAGAGGTAGGAGAAATTGAGGCAGAGTAATTGACTATGCAAGATGTAGGTGGAGAACACCTTGATGACTAGACCAACAAAGAGCTAGCAACGGATGGAACAATACAACTTGTATGGCCATGAGTCTCAACATTCACCATGTCACCCGATGCTTACAACTTCTTGCAGTCAAAGGGACTAGGTAGTCTTTTTGAGAAGCTAAAATCCTTCTTACCAACACCTATATGACAAAATACATTTGTCAATTCATAACATCATATAAAAGTAGAGAGTTGGAGAAAGATAAGTATGGCACAGTAACATATAAAGAAAAGCCCTTACAGATCTACCTCAGTAGATCCACTATGCAGGAGGATTTCTCATTTCCAAAGGCACGAGAAGAATATCCAAAGAAACATTTGGATGCAAGATTCTTTGAAATTCAGGATTTATTCCCACCTAAGACAAAGTCACAAAGCAGGGGAATACACCATGATATGGTTCTGGATCCCATATGCAGAGAGGCAGCTAAGTTTTTGGCTGACATTTTCAATCATACAGGAGTGAGAAAAAACTATATGTTAGTTAAAACTCTTACACTCCTTGGTAGAGTAAAACTACAAGACTAGGCTCAACACATATCCTTACTGCTAACCAATTATGTATCTACTACCTTGCAATAGACGAAGAGGAAGACTCTACACCCCTCTTAACACAAGATATAGAGGACTTTAAAACATTGATATTATCTCCAGAATGGGAATTAGACCCTCCACCTACTCTCAATGCGGATAACAGGGATGGGCAACAATCCGAACAGATTCCAGAGAATGACAATGTGGAACTCTGCCAAAGAATACTGCAACTCAGTTCACAGTCTTGCTCCCACAACAGAAGGACTCGAGCGTGGAAATCCAAGAGAATACCATGCCACATAATGACTTTGCAAGAGAGCCAAATAGCATGCCTCTCCAAGAATCACAAGTCACCAACGTTGATGACTCCATGACTCTTGAGTCACAGCCCCCAAACATCTCTAGTGGCACCATATAACACATTGTGGTTCAAGAAATAGATCAAAATTCCACATGGGCACACGGGAGTCAACTGTATGTCCAATACAAGCAAGCCCATAGCACATTCCAGATCATACAACATCACAGCCAATAGCTACAACAATAGTCTCAATTATTTGCTACCATGGCATCAGATGAGCAGGAAAGAGAAATGGAAAGACAGATACTCGAGACTGAAATTATTAAGCTCAAGGAAAGCATGGCAAAACAATTGCAGCAACAGCTCCTTACACAAAATGCTCTAGCAGAAAGTAGAAAGGATGCCCTACAAGCCATGATTTCTCTCCAAGAAAAACACCTATAGCTATCTGATGCCTTGAACCAAAAGGAAAAGTCGAGTTATCCCTCTCCCATATGCAAGCCACTTGTGATGATATCAAGAAGGAAATGGTGCACTTAAATGAAAGATTCCTACTTAAAGAGGATCAGCTCCATGCCACATTAGACACAAACAATGAGTTGCAAAACAGCCTCAAAGAAGGTAAACGTCAAATTCAAGCACTAGAGAAGGAATGCATGGCATCAAGAGAGATACTTGTGCACACCAAAATAGAACTAGATGCTCAACAGCAAGAGATACTTCAACTCCACATGCTTAATGATCAATTTCCAGGGCATCCAAAAGCAACTCAACAATTCAATAGTCTAAAGCTTGCATATACCTCCACATTGGGTAAGTATAAAGACAAGTGAATGGAGTGGCAAAATCAAAAGGCAATAATTTCCAAGTTGGAAATTCAACTACTAGGTCAAGCAGATGACGATGCAGAGGGGTCGGCATAAGACCTTTTGCTACAAGGCATCACTACATTATACTAAGAGCTTGTTGCAGTCCTCCGGCAAGAGGATCACCTTGGAGGAAGAATACGCATACTCTAAAAATACTTGCAAATAAAAATGTTACATGCAGTATCTCATCTTGATTGGACCAGAGCAGTAAGCACAAAGGCTCTCTGAGATCTATGCCAGCATATGGATGAAGATGAGAAGAATGTGTTCTGTCTCTTAGTGCATGCAAATCTCATACGGTTAAAAAATGATGCAATACTACTATATGAATGCTTGATGCGAAGCCCCCCTCTTCGGGTAGTAGCCGGACTCCTACCCTTACTGCAACAATCACCAACAACTTCCATGGGATATAACTCCCAGAAAAATCCAACATTAAAGCTGTCAATGTCTACCAGAAGTGACAAGGATCTACCATAGGAATATGTGGTCTACCTTCAATCTAATCTCCCCTATCTTGCCACTCTCTATTCTGATCTACTCACATCCCTCCCTAACTCCAGTACTATCCTCCATACCTTTCCAAAAATCCACGCTGACCCATATTCCTTGACATGCCTCTTTGCCCATGCCTCTCAACACTATCGCCTAATCCAAGAATCTAACTCCTATCATCCAGTTACACCTAACTTTTTTCCAACACTTGACAGTCTATCCCTTGAGGATTATCAAGTTGCTAAATCAATTTGCCCTGCTCTCCCTCCACTTTCCACCAACATCCCTACTTCTACCTTCTCAAATTCACTACTTGCTTTAACCTCAAGCTTTTCCCCTATAACCTCTTCCTCTCCCCCAAGACCACATATTCCTCCAATATCCCTTGAGTTTTCAATGGAAGACACCATTAATGATTCCATCAATGAGCTTCAAGTCCAATTCGCACACCCACACGGGAGTTGCAACAAGATACAGATAGGATTCCCATGCCCAGTAATCCCATTGGTGATTTTTGGAGGCAATACCCAAACATGCAATCAAGAGGAGGATGGGACCTCTCCCGAATTTCAATGAGTATCCGCCAAGCACAAATCACTCCAAACATCAGCATCATAACCTGCTTGGCGTAGACCAAAGCTGCTCAATGAAAAGTACCTCCTTGAATAGATACAAGCTCCATCTTCCTTTCGCATGCATCCCACATTTGATGTGGTACCTTGTCGCTACTGGTGGGATGCCAATCATCATGATCCAGATAATACAGATGCTCCTCGCAATTGGCATCAATAGAAACTCTCAAATCAAATGGACAAGCCAGGAAACACTCATCAGAGCCTTGGACAAACATGCATCAATTATGCAAGGCAGTTATGACAAAACACTCAAGGAAAGTGCAAAATACAGTGAAGCCTTAGCAGTCATCCTGGAGGTGTCCCTCACCATTGATGCCAACCTCAGCTTCAATCCAAATCAACTAATAGATGCTCAAACAACAAGTCGCCTCTTTCAAAGAGCCATATCTCTTCAAGGGCGTTATGTGTGTTTGTTCAAAGAAATGGTTGACATTGGCTTCTTAAAAACTAAGCAAGCAATGTATGATGTTCATGGATTACAAGGAAAAGATCGACAACAAGCTCGCTCCATCTATCACCGCATCGCCATCTTTACCATACTCATTGGGTAAAGACAATTGCAGTACAACATCATCTGCAGACTCAACCGTAACCCGAGGATGGGTAATCAAATCGGTCCAAGGGAGTTGTTAACCCTGTGGCAACAAGGGCTAGAAGTGCAGCCTAGAACAACATCTATGACAGCATTGTGTGTGTAGAGTAGCGGTAAAGCTCCGCTTGTAATATCTTGAGCCTAAAAGATGGTATGATGAATCTTAAAGGATGAGGATAGCCAAAATCCTCTCTAGAAAAGATCCAATCATACTTGCAGAATCAAGATCTAGACAGAGAAATACTAAATCTAGAGAGAGAAATACTAAAAGCTTACACTTTCTGAGGTCCCCCCACTTTGTGTAGAGACCCAAAAGGCCCCCCCACTTTGTGTAGAGACCCAAAAGGTCCCCCCACTTTGTGTTGAGACCCAAATGTCCCCCCACTTTGTGTAGAGACCCAAAAGGTCCCCTCCAAAAGTGGAGGGACTGATGTCCAAAAGGTCTCCTACAAAGGAGGTCCCATCACGAAGGTACCTACAGATTGTGTAGAGACCAACATGTATAAATATCTCTCAATGGAATGAAGCTCCCACTCTTTGGGGTTCAGTGTTCAAGCTCATTATAATGTTCATGCGATTGATCTCCATTGCGTCCATGCTCTCTTACACTATCGTGTTCTAGCATGCCCTTACCCTTGCACTCTCTACCCTTGTACTCCCTCCTCCTCCTCCTCCCTCATCCTTCTCCTCCTCTTCCTCCTCCCTCCTCCTCGTCCTCTTTTCTCCTTCTCCTCCCATCTCCTTCTCCCTTCTCCTCCTCCTTGCTCCTCCTCCCTCCTCCCTTCTCTTGCTCCTCCCTCCTCCTCCTCCTCCTCCATCCCTCCTCCTCCACTCACCTCTCTCTTCCTCCTCCTTCCTTGTCCCTCCTCCTCAACCCTTGTCCCTCGAATCTGCAAGGGAGACTAGCTCGCCGCTCCTCAACCTTGGACTCCTCCTAAACCTTGCAACCCCCCTCTGAACCCTGGAACTCCTAGTTAGCTCTCTCAACCCTATCCCCCTTTTGAACCGTGAAATCCCCTTCTAAACCCTTGAACTCCCGTGGAGGCGAGAGCCTCCACCAATCATTATGATTGAGCCCTCTTTCTCACCCACGTGTGCACGAGATCTGCTTTCCACGCTTTAGCACATGACCCGAGGACCTATGCTACACTTGTGAACACCTATGCTACAACGAGTAACGACACGACTGTAGGTGACCAACACCCTCGAAACCTACACTTAGGGAGAAATAGTGACAACACCCCATAATCGAATGAAGCCCACACTCTTTGGGGCATTGTGTTGAGTTCTACTTTTGTATTCCAAGCAATTGTCTCCAAGTGTCCATGCTTCCTTGCACTCCACATCCAAAAGCATGTCCTAACCTTGCAACTCCTCCTCCCCTCTCCTCCAACCTTGTAACCCCTCCTCTCCCTCTCCTCCTACCAACTCCTCCTCCCTCCTCCTCCCTTCTCCTCCCTCTCCTCCTTCCTGCTCCTCTCTCTCCTCCCCCCCCATGCTCTTACACCTTCTTCCTCTCCCACTCCTATGCTCCCTCTAAACCCTTAGTCCCTCAACCCTTGACCTCCATGATCTATGAGGGAGATGAGTTCTCTGCCATGTACTCAACCTTGAACCTTGGATCCTCCTTCTAACCCTTAAACCCCTTCTGAACCCTGGAACCTCTTCTAAACCGTGGACCCTCTTCTAAACCCTGGAACCTTCTTCCAAACCTTGGAACCTCCTTCTAAACCCTAAACCTCCCTCCATCCCTTAAAACTCCTCCTAAACCTTTTAACCCCTAATGAAGGCAAAAGCCTTCATTACCTTAATCATGATGATGCACGCTCCTTTCACACATGCATGCACTATTTTTGCTTACCACACTTAAGCCTACATCTCTCACCGGAATATGACCTGAGGTCCTAAGCTACACATATGATAGAAACGACAACATCGATAAATCTGTAGGTGACAAAAAGCCTCGAAACCCTGCATATTGAGAAAACTCTGCTCTTCTTGCAGAAACCACGGGAAAGAGCTAACATTAGTTGAATCAATACACCCATCAAGCATACCTCGCCGGTGAGCTATGCTGAGAGAGATTGAAATTCTTAGCAACCATAAGAGAGAGAGAGTGATAGGGAGAGTGCAAGAGATAGGGAGAGAGTAAGAGAGAGAGAGAGAGAGGGAGAGAGAGTATGAGAGATTGGGAGAGTTAAGAGCATGGAGAGATAGTAGATAGATAGGGAGAGCATAAGAGATAAGGAGAGAGGGAGATCATAAGAGATAGGGAGAGTGTAAGAGATAGGGAGAGAGAGGGAGAGTGTGAGAGAGTGGTGCATCGAGCAAAGTGAGAGGAAGGAAAGAGGCAGAGACAAGGCGGCGAGGAAAGGAAAAGAAAAGATAGAGAAAGGAAGTAAGAGAGGGAGAGAGATAAAGGAGAGGAAGAGAGAGGGAAGAGATGGAAGAGAGAGAGAGAGAGAGAGAGAGAGAGAGAGAGAGAGAGAGAGAGAGCAATAATACGGGTTAGTTTTTAGTGACGATTAGGGTTTATTTGTTTGTATTTTCTTTTCCCTCTTTGAGTATCGGTGGTTAAGTTCCTCCTTCTTTTGTTAGGGTAACTCCTTTTTTAGACTCCTCCATTTGCACACTCCTTAAGCGCGTTGCTCGCCCCTTCATTATCGCTATGGAGCACATGCAATTTGTGTTTGGCAACAAGGAGTTGTCTGAAGAGTTTGGAGAAGAAACACATACCAAAGTGCCTAAGAGTGTAATATGCTCGGCATTTTCTTTGATAGTGGGTAATGTTAAGGTGGCTCACACCATTGCATAGCCAAGCTATAGTTTTCCTCTTATGATACCATGCAAGGAGATAACAGTCCAAGATTCAAAGTGCTTTATTGTAGAGCATTCGTTGTCCTTGCAAGAACAAGTAGAAGGTGAAAAGGAGGTGGGTTGTGGTAAAGAAAAGATTTATGATTTGGAAGATGATTCAGATCATGAGGGGAAACACCATTTTGAGCAGTCTAGGTGCCCTGATATCATACATTTGGAAAAAACAAGGATAGCAAGTTGGATGCACCAATAGGAGACCTTGATTAAGAGATTTCCATTAGAGAACAAGTTATGAAGTATGTGGGTAGGATAGGAAACACAGAGCCTCTGCAAGAACTTTTGCCCTCTTCGATGGTGATTGTATTTTCGAGTTGCCTCCAGTGGATGCAAATACTAGATCTATGACTGGAATGGAGTAGATCAAAGCTGGTCATCCATGGGTCCAATATAATACTATAAGTATATCTGGATTCAATGGAGATGTGAGATTATTAGTTTGTGGGGTTGCATGTTTGTGATAATGTAGATTGTAGTTTTTTAAAGTTGAGGCAAAAACAAAATATTGTACATTGGAAAGGGAGATTGAATATTCCTTGCCTTGAGTGTAGAGTGAAAAGGGAACATGGAGGATTCCATTGCTTTCATTGCAACCAAAGGCCACTACATGAGTCGGAACGTGCATCTAGGATATATTATATTATTCCATCGAATGTAAGGTACACAAGGTTTGTTGTTCATTTGGGTAGCCATAGTCATGAAGTTCAAAAGGGAGAATGCATTGAGCATGTCAACATCATGAGAAACTTGGTGGAGGATTACGTTGAAAATATCCCTAGAGCAAGATAAAGAAGGGTTGAGAATGAGGTGGCTAGGGATATAGTATTGAATAGCATAATATTTGCGGGTGGCAATGCCACAAAGTTGATGGACGATGGGATCTTTGGCTATCACATTTGGAGCCCTTGATGAATCAAAGGAGGTATGTGCGTCTTTGATCTCCCTGCAATATTTCAGTGTCAACGTCACCTGAAAAATGATTTATAACCATTTTCAGTGTAGACTTCGGAGATGGATAGAGACATTCAAAGTGGCTTCAAATCTAGCTGATGCTTCAATTGATTCTATACTAAAGCTGAAAGCAAAGTGTCAATATGAATACTTCAATGCTTCCCTGTTTCCTCAGCAACTAATGGATACTACCAATGAGACATGTTTCATTTTTAAAATGTCTACTACTGGATCGGTATTGGGTGTTGATTTGGTAAGAAGGATGCTAAAAGAAGGAGATTTGCAACATTTGTGGTTGACAGCAATGGAACTAACATGAGCCAAGAGGAAGTGGATGCATTGAACAAAGGAGGGTACCTATTATAGGCCTATGATGTGTAGGCTAGTAATGTGGTGTCGGATAGTGCTCCCGACAGGGGTGACATTGCAATAAGGGCAATAAGAAGACAAAGAAGAACAATTTCCGTTGTAGCGAATGACAAGATCAAGAAGGCAACCGATTTGAAAGTGGGGGTCATGCGAGAGCAAGTCATTAACCAGAATAGAAAGGTTGTCTTTCATATTGAAAGCTATGCAACAACTCCTTCTGGTAGTACTTACAGTGTGACAATAAATGAAGCTCCATAATGCACGTGTGCGGACTTTTTCCAAAGGTTTGAGAAGGGAAGTTTACGGCTTGCAAGCATATGTATTTTGTTTACGTAGTGGTCTTGGGTCTCGACATAAACCATAATATGTATATCCACCAATCACAACTCTCTTCCAGATTTTGTCTCATTCTAGAAACCACAAGGTTGTTTGAGCTATTGTGGTGGGAAGTTGGTGAATCAGTTTTTTGGCGTGGAGACTATTTGATCCATTTTTCTATTGTTTAGAAACTTTTTGTTCATGTGATAGAAAACGTTGCAAATGTACAATTTTGGCTAGTTTAGCATCACATTTGTGGAAGCTCTTGGCTCTAAAAATATGAATTTTTTGTTCATGTCCTAAGTCCCCTTTACTATCTTGAGCTCACCATTGTTGTGCCTCAAGGCCCTGAGACCATGACTTTAGAATGAGACAATAACCTTTCCTCTTAGCCTTTACTATCACATACCCAAGCTAAAAGATCTTTATGCAAATGTGTTGTTATGGTCTCAATAAGATTGAGGCTAGTATTTCAAATATGTTTGGACATCAATAAGTTTTTTGGTCTGAGGAGAGCATGGTTTTATGAGCTTTAGAATTCATCTTTGCAACTATATTGCTTTTGACATTTTTTGCTATGGTTTGGAAATAATTAATGGGGAGTCACAACAAACATTATTAAAATTCGGCTATTTGTCGAGCTGGAGAGCTAAAGAGTGAACAAGAGTAGATTGTATTTAGGATGAATGTATAGCTAGCTACTACCTTTATATTTATAGGGTTGAAAACTCATAGAGAAAAAACTCACAAAAGAGCCATGGCCCTAAATCATTTCTTCTAGTTTACTAACACTAATGTGTGAACCATCTTAGCAACTTGAATTATAGTTTGAAAAGTCTCTTATTTTTTTCCATTGAAGCTTAAATAAGTTTTCTTTAAATAATGCTTGACAATCACTCTAATTTATTTTTTACTAATGTCGGTGTTACTTTCCTTCTATTGTTATCTTGAAAAATCTCATGCACACTATTTTTATGGTAGTGTTATATGTAATGTTTGGTAAATAGAATGATGGATTTTAAAAGTTAATTTTGTGGTTTCATGCTTTTTTGTTCAAAAAAGGTGATTCTAAACTTGAAAGGAGGCCTCATAACGTTTTCAAAATATTGCAGCTTCCATGATTAAGATAAGGATGTCTTAGCATACACAATGAATAACAAGTTACACTTTTTAAAAGGAAAATTAGGTGATCTCAAATAACAATTTAATGGACTTTATATTAAATAACAAATTTTTAAATATTATTAATGGGGTTTTTCACACTTTGAAGTACCAAATTCCTACACTAGACTTGAACATTTACTTATAACTTCTATTAAGTTTGTATTCAATATCAAAAGAATGGAGCTAAATTTTTTTTGGAGTTCTATGTGTCATAAAAATCAAGGCTTAGAAGGAAGAGATCAAATTCAACACACATAGTTCCACTTTATGTTGAAGCCACATGGTAGCTAGAGATTAGGAGAGTATGTCGCATAATGTGTCAAATCATAATGCAACCAAAAGGTATTGGAGATCTCTGATGTTGCCTTGTATGGTTGTAAGCTTCGCAATTGGACAAAGAGCTAGATGGAGACCATGTGATAATCCTTAAATAAAAGAATGGACATAGTTGTCACGTAATAGAATTTTGAATTGACTTACATCCTCTTTAAATAAGGAGCCCACAAATTATCAATTGTAAAACTAAGAGTTGACTTTACATTTTCTTCATTTTCCATAGAAGATTTTTTCTTTGAGCATGTGAGAGCTTCAAGTGGGATTGCTTGGAGTATCCAGTTTAACACATCAATGCCATTACCCCCGCCCCCCTTCCCTCCCTCTACTAGGGGCCATTTGTAGGGCAGTGCTTTGGTAACGCAGCAAGGATAATATAGGTGTATTGTAAATGTTTGCATGTTCAACATGTGCCAAATTTAATACTTTAGTATTGATGTTGTGTGTGGGTCTGATTATGCAATTGGACATCCTTCCCAAAATTTCACATCCTATCCAAACTTGCAAAATTGTCACATCTTGGCTAATTGCTTGTATGGAGATGAGCAAGGTTAACGAATGGAGAGAGGCAAGCTTAGATGTTCACGCTTCTTGAGCGGTGTCACTTCGGTAAAATGTGTTTTGGTTAATTGTCAACATGTTTGGTTGATAAAATGGAAATGACCTAGCTAGATCAATAAAATTTAGAGAGGCATGCTTGGTGCACTCTTCTTTCTTGAGTGGTTTCACGTCACTCCAACTACTTCATATTTGATAATTGTCAACTTGTTTAGGTCAATGAGAGGGATAAGGTGTATTTTGGAATGGTCAAAGTAATGATGTTATTTGTGTCTAGAAATTCTTAAAATAAGTTTTTTTGTTTGGTCAAAGATGTGCATGGGCAGATCCACTTTTAAGTAAGATTGGTCTTGAGAAACAAGTGATTTTACAAATTTACATACTGCCACTGGGAATTGCCTTCAATGAGTATGGGCATGATAGCCTATGCATGTGGTAAGAAGGCCATTATGATGCGTCCGAGTTGCCCTTAGGTCTACTCATGTGTACCCTCCTACATGGGTGAAATATGCTTAAGAAGGCCATTATAATGGTCCCACATGCAACTAGTGGGGAGCTGATAGTTAAGACCTTATAATGGTCCCACATGCAACTAGTGGGGAGCTAATAGTTAAGACGTTAAATGAGTAGTTGATTGTCTCGTAAGTAGATATTCATAAGGAACTAAGATTAGTTCAAGACAATGTTGTTCAATCAGAACATTGCTTTAAACAAACTCGAACATTACTTAAAGGTATGCCCAGGTCCACTTCATAGAATGTGCAAGAAGAATGTTCAATCAAGTGTAAAGGTTGATGAAAAGTTACAATGATGATGGCTTGTTGGTTTGCCTTTCAATGGTTAGGTAAAATTCTTCCCTTTAACGCATATCGACCTACATTGCAACAAAGAGCTTAACAAAGCACCTTTCTTCATGAGGCCAGAATTTAAATTTAAACCACATGAAGACATTATTGAATGGATGCATCATTGACCATGAGCATCTTTTGTATCCATCACATAGTTTCTAGCAACCATTATGATTCTAGTACAAGTCCCCTTCCTCTCTCTGGCAGCCACCACTAAGTCCACAATCACAGCACCCACTAACAACACTCCTTTGTATATGGTCTCTTGTTTGTCTCCTTGTGCATCCACTACAGGTGCGGGTCCCCTCCCCTATCATCACTCAGATTTTTGCTCTTCAACTCTCTCATGGGGGGCATGACGCATGCAGTTCACTTCAACACACTATGCATGAAACCACTCACCTCTCTCCTCTCGTAAGAGTTCTATTCTCCACCCTTTTATCATATCTACATCGACCCCTCCAACACCTCGATTTGTCGAATTCCGATACCACATAAGTAATCCGATTTTCGGATTTTCACAAATGATCGGAGTAATGGATGGCATCATGCTGTCTGATGGAAAGTGTGTTAAACGAAAAGCTGCCACTATCCATGTCTTTAGACTTTATGCTTTGCAGTGGATAGGCACAGAGAGGCAAGGAGTAATTGAGTAAAGAGGCCGTGATTAAGGAGTGATTAATCAACACAGAAGGAAGGAAGGTTAAACGAGGGTATTTACACGTGGCGAAGTGGTATTGGCCATGGGTTCCGGGAAAACCGGCATGAAATAGGGGGTCAACTGCCAAGCGCATTAGATCACATGGAGTTGTGCTGTTGTATAGTCCGATTGTTTGGCCGCCCTTGAATCATGCAGCAAATTTCGCAGCTGACAGCAATCCACATACTACATTTAGCCGACGAAATTCCGAGTTTTTGCGAGTTCCTTTCCTCACTTCTCACGGCT